>NW_026938995.1:455000-873415 GCF_032062105.1 Saccostrea cuccullata | reverse complement strand
CCCTGCCATCTTGAGCTTAGCAGCACAACAACAAACGGCCGTTTTCACGGCCACCAATATCTTTAGAAAAGATGCTTCTCAACAGACGTAAAAACGAAATAAATAATTAAAAAAAAAAATTTTTTTTTACAATTATAATATTGCACAGGGTGAGCGAACTGAATGCAAAATTCGCATCAACAACCTTTCATTCATTCAAAAACTAAACACAATATATATAACATGATTGATTTTTAAGAAATCACTGTCTAGTTTTGCATAAATTATCCCATGTTTTACCACTTTGGTTGATGTCCCTAACATATTATTCTGACTAGACAGTGATTCCTTACATTTGCATTTCGTTCTGAAATGAAATGGTAGATTTAGATCTTAAAAATGTAGACATAGATTCAAATTACACGAGGACTCCCATGCCAGTTTTAATAGTCCTCGCCCACTGCCGTCAAACACACAGGCAGCCGCCGCACGAGATTTACATGCACATTTGGCCTCCTTAGCGTCAAACACAGAGATGTGCAGATGCGCACGAGATTTGCATGCATATTAAGATTTCAACTCCGCTAGCTTTCAAAGAGTTATCACAGAGCAAAAAAAAAAAAAAAAAAAAAAAAAAAAAATATTAATAATTATGGAAAGTTTTCATGTAATACTTAATGTATGTTCAGTAATAAGTAAGCAAAGATAATGTTCGTAATCCAGTATTTTTGGAAGTTTGAGTGTCAGATTGCTCATCATATTAGATTTTTAAAGCCTTATTTTAGGGTCGTTTTTGATAGACATCTATTACAAATATGTTTTATGTATTATCCCCTCTCTTCTGAAGATAGGTGAAGCAACATATTTCCTTACTTTATTGTGTACATTGCCGTTTTAATTAAAAAAGCAAATTTGCCATTTAAATGATACATTTCAAGTAAAGGTTGTATCTTATACTAATTAAAAAAATAAAACACTTCTAGATTCCCAATGTTTCTGGGTTTACTGATAACAGCACAGAATTTGCACTCTTAGAGAAAATAAAATCTATGTATTTATTAAGTCGAGTTTTCATTAAAAATATAATACATTTCTGTTAACAACCACATCGTTTCTCAACACTGTAGAGAAGGAATCTTTTCGAAAAATTTGTGTGGCCCTGATAAGGGCCGTTTTGTTTGAGTGGACTGCAAGTGTGCAGTTTATTTACTGCTTGTGTACTTGGTGACGGCCTTGGTTCCCTCGGATACAGCGTGCTTGGCCAATTCTCCGGGCAGAAGGAGACGGACAGCTGTCTGGACCTCTCTGCTGGTGATGGTAGATCGCTTGTTGTAGTGAGCCAGACGGGAGGCCTCGGCAGCGATTCTTTCAAAGATGTCATTGACGAAAGAGTTCATAATGCTCATGGCCTTGCTGGAAACACCGGTGTCTGGGTGGACCTGTTTTAGCACCTTGTAGATGTAAATGGCGTAGGATTCCCTCCTCTTCCTGCGCTTTTTCTTATCCCCAGCTCCTGTCCGGCGTGACCATCGCCCAGGGTGGTGTCCTGCCCAACATCCAGGCCGTGCTGCTCCCCAAGAAGACCCAGAAGTCAGCCAGCAAGTAAAAAGTCTGTGTACGACTTGTATATACCAAACGGCCGTTTTCACGGCCACCCAAATTTTTCGAAAAGATGCCTCTAAGATCAGACGCCAAGAAACGAAACTTGAATAATTTTATTATAATAGTAAACACACAATACATGCCATCACATAATGGAATTAAAATTCTATATATGAGTTTAATCTCATGAATGGACTACTATTGTTTAAGAAAACACACTTTACATACAAACGAGAAGATCCCACAAAATCGAATGAATTCTGTACCAACATAAGTGCACTAGAACTGCTGAATATTGAGCAAACTCTAGACAACAAAATATCAGACCCTGATAATATTCATAAAAGCGATGTAGATCTTCTGTTTAATAACACGGCTAATCTATTACTATCCGCGGCAAAAACTACATTTGGTACATTTTTACCACGCACTTTTGATACTGATAGAAATAAAAGAACTAAACAATGGTTTAACGATGATTGCTACAAGGCAAGAAAATTTTGTAGAAAAACTAAACGTAGATACAAATTATATGGATCTAATATTTTCAAACAACAATTGGAAGATGCCCAAAGAAAATATAAATCTACTCTAAATAAAGCATACAAAGATTATAGAGCTAAATTGCAACGTAAAATCAAAAAACTAAGAAGTTCAAACCCAAAAGAATATTGGAATATTGTAAATGGTAAAGGACCTAAAGAGCACCATAACATAAATATTGTAGATTTTTATAATTATTTTAAGAATGTTAATGAAAATGAACACGAATCAGAAGGTTCAGATGACGAACTATACAATCATATTGTGGAATCGTTTGCTGATAGTTCCTTTATTAATGACCCTATTACCCCAGATGAAATTCTGAGTGTGGTGAAGACAATTAAAAACAATAAATCTCCAGGACCTGATACTGTTATAAATGAGTACATTAAATCTTCTATTAACATTATGGTGTCGCTGTATGTAAAATTGTTTAATCTAGTATTTGATACAGGTATTGTCCCAGAGGCATGGTTAGCTGGAAATATAAAACCAATCTATAAGAAAAAAGGTAGTTATACTGATCCACAAAACTATCGTCCTATAACGTTGTTAAGTTGTCTTGGAAAAGTTTTTACATCTGTATTGTGTAGAAGAATGACCACATATGCGGATAATATTGACCTTATTAAGGAAAACCAGAGCGGCTTTAGGGCAAATTATTCTACCATTGATAACATGTTTGTACTTCATTCATTGATAGAACTGACATTATTTAAGAAAAAGAAATTATATTGTGCCTTTATTGATTTTAAAGCTGCATTTGATAAAGTATGGCGAGTAGGACTGTGGAAAAAGCTTGTAAAATATCATATAACGGGAAAATGCTTTAAAGTTATTATTAATATGTATAATGATTGTAAGTCTAGAATATCTCATAACAATGATTTTTCTGAATATTTTCCTTGTCAAAACGGAGTTCGCCAGGGTGAAAATTTGTCTCCTTTTCTTTTTGCTTTGTATCTAAATGATTTAGAAGATTTCTTAATAGAGAAAAATGTTATTGGATTGAAAAATCTTTCTGAAGAAATTGAACAAAAGCTAGATGTATACTTAAGAATTATGATTATGCTCTACGCAGATGATACTGTATTGATGTCTGAAACTAAGGAAGATCTCCAATATCAACTCAATTGTTTTCAAAAATATTGTGAAAAATGGAAATTACAAGTGAATGTTGATAAAACAAAAATTTTAATTTTTGGTAAGGGCAGACAATCTTCTAATGTAGTATTTACTTACAATAATAATGAGATTGAAATTGTAAAAGAATTTAAATATTTAGGAGTGTTTTTTTCAAGAACTGGTTCATTTTATAGTACTAGAAAATATAGTGTGCAAAGAGCAACAAGAGTTATGTACGCCATAATAAAAAAAGCACGAGAATTAAATTTGTCCATTGATTGTCAAATTGATATGTTTGATAAAATGGTTATCCCTATCCTTTTATATGGTTGTGAGATATGGGGATTTGAAAATGTAAACATTATTGAGAAACTTCAACTAAAATTTTGTAAACTTATACTTCGTCTTAAGACATCTACTCCAAATTATATGGTTTATGGCGAGCTTGGTAAATATCCATTGAGTGTAAATATTAAAATGAGAATGATAAAATTTTGGGTAAAACTGTTGAAATGTAAAGAAACAAAATTATGTCACATTTTATATAGTTTTCTATACAGTTCATCAATGTACAACAATATTAATTGTAGTTCTAAATGGATTGAATGTATACAAAATATTTTACAAGAATGTGGTTTGAACTATGTCTGGATGTCTCAAAATGTAGAAAATGAAAAATGGTTGTTAAATATAATTAAGCAAACACTCATTGATCAATTCATACAAAACTGGAATTCAAATTGTGATGCATCAAGCAAAGGCAAAATTTATCAGTTGTTCACAAATAGTAATTTTACATCTAGGCAGTATTTAAATATCAATGTGTCAACTAATACTATAGTTACATTAGCAAGATTTAGAACCAGTAATCATAAATTACCCATAGAAATAGGCCGATGGAGTAATATACCCTCAAACCAAAGACTATGTACTCTATGTAATAATGATATTGGAGACGAATATCATTACATTATGTCGTGTCCAGCTCTACATGATAGTAGAAAATTGTTAATCCCATCAACATATACAACTCGACCAAGTGCTTTCAAGTTTTCAAATTTATTTTCATGTAAAAAAGTATCCGTTATCAATAACCTTTATAAATTCATTACTATAGTTAATAAAAGAGTTACCCCTCCAGGTTAATGTATACCATACAAATACTAAAGTTTTGAGTCCGAACATTATTTAATCTAAAACAATAAATTTCAACTAGTTACACTATGTAAATCTATTGGGTTTATTATTGAGAGAGTTGGCTGCTTAATTTAGGAAACTGTCATTTTTTATTGTTGGCTTTATTTTTCTCACGCATGCTGTATTATATGTATTGTACATAATTTATGTTTGTATTTTCTCTATACTGTTGTACGGTTTACGAGAATAAACTATTGTGTGAGAAGAACTTCTGATAATTGCCCACAATTCTATGAAGTTCCCTATCCTAATAAGTACACAGTTTAACAGGTGTACTTCAATTTTACATCATTACATCAATCTTGCCCCGATAAATGTTACCCTTGAAAAATAATTAAAATTATCAAGTGTAATTTCTAAGGGAATAATTGGGCAAATAAATGCAAATTAATCAATGTGTATATAAATACATGTATTTAGAGTAACATGTATAAATCTTTCAGAATTATTGAACAATAGAGAGAAAAGACGTCCATCCTCCGCAGCATAAACTAAATCAGACGCACACGTATATCTAAAATGTGAATTTTGTTTAATAATAGTAACAATTATAAAAATAAATAAATAAAAGTGATAAAAATCTTTTCTGACTACACTATAACTTGGACAGATATACCCCAGGTGAAAAGAAAAAAAATCGTGTCATATATTTTGCTGCTTTCTAAATATAATGTCTTTGTTTGTTTTTTTTTTTTACGGCCAAAATGATTATTAAATAAAATTATATTAAACAAAACAAGGCATTTGCATGTATGTATGCTGTAAGTTATAGAATATCATCTATTCACGGGAGAACAATTGTCCGTTTAAGACTGGGACAATTCAATTTTAAAGTCGGACCTTTTATTAAATGTAAATCATCTCGTTAGTTTATTTTCCTGACTTTTCCTTTTGTTAATTTTTGTTCCCCTTTCCCTATATTGTTGTGTATGCCTTCTGCACTGAAATATGAATCAGAAAAACCATGACAAAAATAAGACTTTTGAATGAATCTCGATGTCATTATATTTTCATGCGTCTACTGCCTGACGTTTGGCACACTTTCTGTGTTGATTTCTCACAGTTTGAGGGCGAATTGATAATATCTGCAAGACTTGAAGATTCAAAGGACATTTTCAAAGTTATCTATTGAAATTTTTTACTTAAATCGTAACTGACAATCGTCGTTTCAAGCACATTTTTCAGCTTTTATCGTACCACGAAGTTTCGAGACAAAGGTTCAGATGCCCATTTTCCTGAATTTGAGCACAGTATTAAGAAAGAATTTAAGAATGTAAATAGATAACATGTTAAAGAGATGACTGCAGGTTAGGACTCTGCTTAAATTTTGCGATCAAATCCATTTGCCGAGTTGCAGCGCGGATGCAAATACCCTTCTTGAAACACACGATACATGAACGTACATCGACCTCGGCGAAATGGATGTTTTCTCGGGGGTCCGCGCTCGGTGTAAACAAAAGCAGCAAGTGCGAGTGACCGAGCTATTTTCATTCCCAGCTGTTCCCGAGAAGTAAACCGTTCTCCCGAAGTAGCCATGGCAGATTCCGTTGCTCCAGCCAAGTCTCCAGCTAAGAAGAAGGCCACAAAGCCTAAAGTGCCTGCTGCACACCCTAAGTACATAGACATGATCAGCGCCGCCGTTTCAGCCCTGAAGGAACGCGGGGGCTCATCCAGACAGGCCATTCTCAAGTACATCATGGCCAACTACAAAGTGGGCAACGATGCTAATTTCGTCAACGCTCACCTGAAAATGGCCCTGAAGAATGGAGTTAAAAAGGGTGCTCTCAAGCAGGCTAAGGGTACAGGTGCCAGTGGTTCCTTCAAGCTCGGAGAAAAACCCAAGACCGAGAAGAAGCCTAAAGCCAAAAAGGTTGCCAAACCCAAGGCAGCTAAACTTAAGAAGACCGCTGCCAAACCAAGGACACCCGCTGGTGAGGAGAAGGCCAAGACTCCTAAGAAGAAGGCAGCAGCAGCAGCAGCAGCCAAGAAACCAGCCGGACCCAAGAAAGCCAAATCTCCCAAGAAGAAGGCGACACCCAAGTCCCCAAAGAAGGCTGCAACCAAACCCAAGAAGGCCAAGACTCCTAAGAAAACAGCAGCCAAGAAAACCAAGACACCCAAGAAGGCATCAGAAAAGAAATAAGCAGTCTGAGCATCCCTGTCAGTCTGCATCTAAGCTTATAAAAAAAAAACCTTTTCAGGGCTACCAAAATTTTCTGAAAAGATACCTGTTACAGTTGTTAGGAAATGTTTCAACATGTATGTACAGTAATCCCTCGGTTTTTTTGAATCACTATCACAAATTCTAATTTTGTTACAATTTCAAATGCAGCATGCCCTCTTGAACAACAACAAAATAAAAGTATTTGAATGTGTATATTCCTGTAAAAAAGAGAGAGAGAGAAATTTCATAATGATAATATAAAAAACAGAGAGCATGATTTCCTATATCAATGCATTAAATGCAGATGTGATTTTTATCATAGATGTAGACATGATGGCAATTTATTTCCATTCCAGATTCAGCATTCATTACATGATCTCTACTCAATTTATTTCATTTTATTATTTTTTTTTATTTCCTTTATTCAAAGCTAGCTCTTTTATCAATTTGAAAATGAAATGATGACTTGTTCAAGGACTCTTAAGATTTATTTTTGAAATGCAATGCATTTAATGCATCTGTCGGACACCCTGTACATCATCACAAGCCTCGTGCATTGTAGATATAACACATGAAACACAAGAAGCTGCTTACAAAGTTCCTTTCTCTTGAACAGTTTCAATTTTTTTTAAATTTCTCCAGGATATGATTTATTCAAAGCTAGCTCTTTTATCAATTTGAAAATGAAATGATGACTTGTGCAAGGACTTTTACGATTTATTTTTGAAATGCAATGACATTTAATGCATCTGTCGGACACTCTGTACATTATCACAAGCCTCTTGTGTTGTAGATATAACACACGAAACACAAGAAGCTGCTTACAAAATTCCTTTCTCTTGAACAGTTTCAATTTTTTTTAAATTTCTCCAGGATATGATTATGTCTTAAAAGTCAAGGAAGAAAATAAGGAAAACACACAAACACACAAAGTGAAAACTGATTTATTAAATATGCAATAAGTTTTCATTCGAATTAGGGAATAACTATATTCTAATTTGGTATTTGCAACCGTTAATGCCAATTTAATGGTCGCAAACTGAGTTACGCGTTGCCGGTAAAACGGATGTTTGCGACCGTTTAAATCAGAATTAACAGTCGCAAATACCAAATTAGGAGATTAGATATTCCCATTCTAATGCAATCCATGCATTTTATTTGTTATTTACGTCTTTTGTTGAGTTTCTGTATATAAAATACGTCACGGGCATTGTGTTTTAGCATCGCTCTATTATAACGTCAGAATAAAAAGCTTTCACTCACGTTAATGCTCGTTTTACTGCTTCAAACATCAGTGCATTAGCTATTCAAAATGCGTTCGAATATGGTTTTCAATGAGATATGTGGGGATAAAATAAAATTTTAACTCACTTATGGCCATGCATCTAAGCCAATCGGGAAAACCTGGCACATTTTTAAACCAATATGTCAAGATTCATTGTTACACCACTAGCAGTTCAGCAGAGAGTTCATCCATCAGTCTATCATTTTGATGATTCACAGAATTTCTGCACTGGAAATCTTAAATCTCACCACTGAGTATTAAAGATACTGTTGGGGTGACATCAAATTGTTGTAAGTATGCTACAATTACAACATCCACATATTTCCAAGTACATTTTGTTTTTCAATTGCTTACTGAAATCATAACAGGAAAACTCTGTCTCAGTTCTATTGAATAAACTGTAGCTTCAAGATATAAGTACACATGTATTATGGTGTTGGATTTTTTATTCATAAAAATATGTATGTATATATGAAAAGCGGGACAATGTTTTCCAGGGAACGAATTCATTCCTGTTAAATAAATTGGTGCTACATTTTATTACATTAACCATAATTTCACATTCAAGGAAAACCATCTAATTATAAAAAAAAATCTGGCAAAATATCAGTTATACAGATCTATAATAAATACAACATTCACTTTTATAAATAAAAGCACTTCTAGCTACAAATGTAAAAAACATCTATCACAGCTTCTCATTTCATCATGTTCACACACAAGACATTGGTCCAAAGAGTAAAAATTTCTTGGAATATTCTGACATTACACACATCAGTTTACCAGGTGAAGCAATATAATACTGCACAAATGCTATGCTGCCATACTTAGAATATTCAACATGGCATTTAACCTCACATCAATTTGTTGCTACCTATCATTTTTTAAATTATAAATAAAAAAGATCTTTATAAATACAATGTTCAAAAGCAAATATATAAATGGACGGCAAAAGAAGGAAAAGTGTTGAACACTAATAAATTCTACATAAAATATTTTCCAAGAGACAAAAAAATTGTATATGAAATTTTCTTTTTCTGTAAATAATACATCTTATGACTGGCAGCTATATCAGCTGGGGTTCATTCACGAATTTTACCGCTATCTTGTTATATAATAAATTATGCCTTCTCTACACACACAAACACATTCAAGACAAAACCTCTCCTACAATGGTGGCTATACGGAAACGTTGCATAGAGGTACCACTGATAACTACTATCCTCTGGGACTAGTTCTATTGGACGGTAAACTGTGAGTTAACACACATGTAATATAGCATGGTAAAACTATCGAGGTTTGGGGGACTGGCTAATGGTTGAGCGGGCCTTGCCCAGTTGCCCAGAAAGTTCACGTACTTTGTCTGCCCAGTATTCACTGCTTTGCTGCAACTGGATGGAAAGCTGAAATAATATATAGAAATGATGTTATGATATGTTAATTGTAATTAAACCAATTTAATAGATGTACCAGATACTTTATTTCCCAGATAGGATTCAAAATGATATTTGAGATAAGTGTTAAAACATAGGTAATCAGAGATTACAGAGCTCACCTCAACGAATGTTGTCTTTAAGTAAGGCAAAGTCACACAATAACCCAACAAAAAGTGTACATTCAAAATTTATGCAATTTTGATCTGATACTTTGGAATAGACCTATATAAAAACTTCAAACTAGTTCTTTGGCAAAAAAATGTGATTAAAATCCAGCATCTGTAGCAAGTTTGAGAGTTTTCATCCCTTGATGCATCATTTGGGCAAGTTTGGTTTATATAAGCCTTATAGTTTCTTGGTAATAGAACTGCACCCATAACTTTTACCTGGTACATTATCTGAAAGAAGTATGTTGAATTCAGCATCTAGAGCAAATCCATTAGTGTGCATCCTAAGATGTATCATCCATGCAAGTTTGAACAAAATAGGGCTAATAGTTACTAAGAAATGAAACTTGCATGAAAATTTAACCTCTTCACTCATCCAAAAAATGTAAGTCAGATTCAGCATCCGAAGCAAGCCTGGTAGAATGCAACCTTAGATGTATTGTCCATGCAAGTTTGGTCATTATAGGGCTCATAGTATCTTGGAAATGAAACCTGCACCAAAAACTTTAACCTAATCACTCAACTGGAAAATGTAGGTCACATTCAGCATCCAAAGCAAGCCTGGTAATACGCATCCTTAGATGTATCATCCATGCAAGTGTGGTCAACATAGGGCTTATAGTTACTTGGAGATGAAACCTGCACCAAAAACATTAACCTGTTCACTCAACCAGAAAATGTAGGTCACATTCAGCATCCGAAGCACATCTAGTAGTATGCATCCCAAGATGTACCATCCATGCAAGTTTGGTCATTATAGGGCTCATAGTATCTTGGAAATGAAACCTGCACCAAAAACATTAACCTGTTCACTCAACCAGAAAATATAGGTCAGATTCAGCATCCGAAGCAAGCCTGGTAATGTGCATTCTTAGATGTATCATACATGCAAGTCTGGTCAACATAGGGCTTATAGTTACTAGGAGATAAGACCTGCACCAAAAACATTAACCTGTTCACTCAACTGGAAAATGTAGGTCAGAGTCAGCATCCGAAGCAAGTCTGGTAGTGTACATCTTTAGATGTATCATCCATGCAAGTTTGGTCCAAGCAGGGCTTATAGTTACTTGGAAATAAGACCTGCACCAAAAACATTTACCTGTTCACTCAACCGGAAAATGTAGGTCAGATTCAGCATCCGAAGCAAGTCTGGTAGTGTACATCTTTAGATGTATCATCCATGCAAGTTTGGTCAACATAGGGCTTATAGTTACTTGGAGATGAAACCTGCACCAAAAACATTAACCTGTTCACTCAACTGGAAAATGTAGGTCAGATTCAGCATCCGAAGCAAATCTGGTAGTGTACATCCTTAGATGTATCATCTGTGCAATTTTGGTCAATTAGGGCTTATAGTTACTCGAAAATGAGACCTACACCCAAAACTGCACCAAAAATGTTAACCTGCACCAAAAACATTAACCTGGTCATTCCTTTGCTGAAATTGCAGCATCTGAAACTTTGACTGGTACAATGAAACACATTAGAAACATCTTCCATGCATGTCTAATCAATATAGGACACAGAAGTACTTAAAAAGAAAACTGCTCCAAAAAACTTAACCTTAACCCGGGACGCCGACGCCGACACGGACGCCGACGCCGACGCCGAGGGTATTACATAAGCTCCCCCAACTTCGTTGAGGTGAGCTAAAAAGACATGTACCGCAATATTTAATCCTATTACAAAGCAAGTAAGCTGTTAGCTTGTTATGAAAATTGTCAATCACATTGATATGCATCCTCATACTTTTTCATTATTATAATTATCCAAACTTATGTATGCTGTTAAAATGTAAGGGAACTCTAGTGTTAAACTACATTTCATTAATTAGTTTAAGCCCTTGGTCCACTTTTTCTGGGACTCTTTACACTTAATAATATCCCTGAAGCAACGTTAAGAAATTAGATCACACATCACTGACAACAGAATACCTACACTTCATCTAATGACTGTCTGGGTATCTCTGAAGGAATACATTTATATTTTTAAAATGGTTTTTATCAAATTTGTTACCCCCAACTTTTTGCTATTAAAGATAAAACCACATCCCTCAAATATGAAATATTATGGAAATCCTTGAATTTTGTTAAAAATGGAATGTAATTTCCTGATGCTGTATTATTTGTGACACTCACCTCGCCCACTCTCTGGATCCAGTAATTCTTGTCTAAAGCGTGCGGATCAGATATCCCAGCATCCTCTAGTCCTTTACCGTACGCTCTTTGCTGTAACAAATCAAAACTCTCACATAACATACTATTCATAGTTTGTTGTGTATTTTATTGAATGTTACACTTAATATATAATGAATGTATTACTGCAACACATGTGGTGATGATGATTTTGAAATCTGAACCTATAGATATATCTGTAAAATTTATTGATCATTTCTTACAAAATAAAAAAAAATATTCATAAAATAATAAGAATGCATATTAAAAGAAATGATGCAAAAAGAAACTGTGTGCAAATCTATAACCAGAGTGATCTTCTTTTTCTCACTTCTTCCAAACAACAAATTTGCATTTAATAAAGAAAAATGCAGTAAATGGAATATACCATTGCAATGAAGTAACAGTATATAAAGTGCTGTACATGCATATACACATGTGTCTTTATTAAGCAAATGTAAGCATCACCATTTCTTTGCATTTGAATAAATGGAGCAGGATAAAAATCTTATTCTTAAATTACATGCATTATTATTTAACAATTTATTTATATGAACCAGATTTCAAAATGGAAGTTTGTTGCTAGAAGATCAATTCTGGTTTACTACTGATAGTATTTAATACTTATATTTAAAACTAAAAATTGTAATATGTGATGTGCATGAATTATCTACCTTGTACAGTGTTTTTGAAGTGCTGCAAATTCACTTTCAAACACTATTGCTTTATACTTTTGTCCGACAACAAATTTTAATGAGTTCATCAAACTTACAAAATTTTTATTTTCTAGCATTTTTCTCTTTATTTGAAATTTTGAAACTATCGAAAATTACTGTGGATTATGTGAATTTTGCAAATAGAATTGGCAAGATATAGTAAGTTTACAGCACTGATGCACTTTGCATGCATATAATGATTATATTCTGATTATTTCATGTAAGTAATGAAAGACTCTTAATATCTGGACACTATCAGCATCTAAAATTTTAACTGCAATGAAAAAGGACAAAATTAAATAAAATCAAGGAATAAATTTTATAAGAAATATTTTCGTTTTAATGTACAAATCTGCTAGTTAAAATTTGTGAAGAAAAAAAATTCCATCTTCAAATGATTCTTAATAAAATTTTGCATAAAAAGTCCTTTTTCATAGCAAATTAAGCTACTCTACCAAAGCCATGTATATAGGTAGGATATATGCTCAGATCTGTCATATATGATACCTTGTCAATAACTCCTCCCCTCAATATTTTGTCTTTTTTATCATCCTGAAAACATTCACACAAAACATCTAACCCTAGCCTATTTAAAACACTAACATGATCAAGATCACGCACACAGCTGCTACAAGCTCTACCCATAATGCTTTGCATCATCACATTACAAACAGGCCCAATGATATATTAAGATTTAAAATAATTCACCTTTGAAAAATGAATGCATAGTGAATCATGTGTACATTTAAAGTAAAGCTTGCAGCATAATTAATTCTTTAAATGTTAATTAACCGATGCCTCTAAATTAATAAATTTTCTTTGTCAATGGTACCTAATTTACTTAAAACATTGTTACTTGGGAAAACAAACAATAAGCAAAGACAATGACATAGCAATGCAGAATTCACGCTGTCTTACAGGGCTAACGACGCGGGCCTTGCGTTTGGGGGTTCGCTTACTAACGTCACTTCTCTGATGACAGAATCACATTTCACATTTAATTTCATACATAATGAAAAAAAAATTCCTTTTTTAAAAATTTGTCTCAAATTAAAGTTTATTTTCATCTTAATTAGAAAAAATCTCTAAAAACACAAACCTTTTACAAGTGCGCAAGTGAATAATTCAAAAGCTCTGTGAATGAATGTTGAAAATGACAGGTGACTTTTAACAACTGTGATTTATATACTTACAGGTTTATCGAAGTCCTTGAGTGGTGAGCTGTTTTCGATAAGGAGGTGTCGTTTTGCGTCCAGCTGGGACTTTAGACTACTGATTGTCTGGTCCTTGCTTTCCACCTGTAATTCTAACGTCTGCCGGGAGGAAATCTCACGGTCAAGGTCATTTCTTAGACGGTGGTTCTCTTTTTGTAAGGTACTTAGCTGAAAATGATTGGAAAAATTATAAAATGGTTTTACCATTTTTTTTATTGATGGAAGCAAAAATAACCATCATAATACAGTCAAACCTTGCTTTCTCAAACTTCCAGAAATCAAACAAGGTTAAAAAAAAAAAAACCAAAGAATAAGAAGTTGGGACTACCAATACCCTAGTTTTCAAGACATCAGTGTTCAGGATAGCCAAGTTCAACTGTATCAAAATGGACTTGTAAAACTTTGTAGATCATCTCTATACAACACTATTTTATGTGTGTATACCTGCTGATTTAGCTGTTGAATGTTGTCTATATTCAGTTTCAGTCTAGAGTGAAGATCTTCTATTGTCGCTATTTTACTCTGTACTTCTTGATCCTGATCATGTCTGAAATTGAAATCATTTCTTTAGAATAAAAAAAAAAACCAGCCAATTTTAAAACTTCATTTAGAACTACAGCTGAAATAGCCTTTAAATATCTTTTTATAAATATCAAGGTGTGAAAAAAAACCCAGTCTTACTCGTGATCCTCCAGCCTGGATCTCAGCTGATTCAGAATAACCTGCTGATGTGAGGAATGGTTCTGTAGGGCCTGAAATTGAAGAGCAGAAGGTGTAAAATTATATTTCTTCAATTATTAATTTGCATCTTGATTTGCATTCAGAAGTTAAGTTTAGCTTTGTACCTTAAACCTGTCTGATTCGTCTCGCCTCTCTTCTAGTTCTATCTTCATTTTGTTGCTCTGTTTCTGTAGCTGTGCAACTTGGTCAAGCAATTGCCTACAAGGAAAAAAAAACATTTTCTCAATTTTTGTCAAGTTATTTATTTTAACATTCATTAGAATGGAAATCACTTCCTACATATACCTTTTGTGTGCAAAATCTACTTACTCTTTTTCTGATGTGAGTGTCATAATAGCTTTGCTTTGTTCCCTGGGATAAAAAAAAAAATACATATAAACAAATGACAAATATTATGCTTTATATGGCATTTAACTGAAACCTGTCATATGATATAGATTTAAACTATGCAAAAAATCATGCCAAATGCATTCCATTAGGCATTTAAGTCCACTGAAGATAAATTAACTTTTACAACGTGCAGAAAAAATAATCATTAAAGCAAGATATATTCTTGAATTAAAAGCACTTTTTCTCAACTTAATGCAATCAAGTATTTTCCACATTCATATGTACTTGTTTACCTAATCTTGTTGCCCAGTTTCTCATTTGCAAGCCTGTAAATTATAAAGCAATTCAAACACATGCAATAAACATTTCAAAATGCATATTGTTGTAGAATTTCAAAGCAAAGCATGCAATGCATTTCTTTAATATGTCAACAGGAAGAAAATTAATTCAATGATGAATTTGAACATTCCAAAAAACTGAACGATAAAAGTTTCCTTTCTCGATCTTACTTTTGTTCCTGCACCCATGTGTTGACGTTCTGAACCACCAGTTCACTTTCTTTGTGGAGGCGGTCCCCGTTTGACCTTGACTCCTCCAGAGCATTACGCAGGGACTGAATCTCCTCCCCAGAACAGTGATAGTTATACTGTATGAAGTCATGATCATTCTTCAATTTGTCAAACTGAAAAATACACCATCAAATTAAACATATTACATGGTCCAGAAATATGCACATTTAAAAGTATATTGGAAGCTTTAAAATGAAAATTATTCATCTCTCTGTAACACTGAAGAAAAAGAAGAAAATACAGGAGGATATTTACCGCATCTAATTTGGCTTTGAACTTTTCTTGCAGATTGCTCAGTTCTATTTTGAGGACCACTATTTCTTCCTCCCTGGCGGAGAGTTCCTGTAAACTCTGGCGACTTTTGTCCTGGGTGTTCATCAGCTCTTGCTGCATATCTTGGTATTTCATCTCAAAGGCTCGCATCTGTAATGAATATCAAATTTTTTAATTCCATAAAATATATACGTCAAGGGATGTTTTAGCTAGCAAACATATAATAAATGAAAACTTGTTTACAAGATTTCTTTTTTATTATATTTTTTAATGTCATCCATAACGTCCCCTTAAACATTTAAAAAATCTGTTACTATGAGTAATTTACCTCATCATCTGCAGCTTTATTCATCTCCTGCAGCTTCTTACATTCTCCACTCATCATCCTCATCTTCTCCTCAAATGCACACAACTACAACAAAACAACAAACCAGACATTATTTAAAAACTGTTTCACCTTATTCATATCAAATTGCACAAGTTGACCTTGAGTAAGAACTGACCTCATCAGACAAGGACTGGTTTTGCTGCTGGGATTTGGCAAGGTCGGTTTTGAGTGCTGCCACCTGGCGAGATTTATCTCCTAGCTGATCCATGGACTCCTTGTGATGACCTTGAACTGTTGCTAACTGAACCTTAAGGTCATGCACACGCTGTTCATTGTCCAATAACTAAAAAAAAATCAAGAAAATTATTGCAATACATGGGTATCATTACTGCTATCATTTCATTTAAGAGCTTTAGTACAAATACTTTAATTCATTTTGTAATTACAAATTTATCAGTAATACCATCTTCATCATAAAGTAGCAAATAAAATGAATTAAAAAAAATATATGGTTACCTCCGCATGAGTTTTCCTGAATTGTTCCTGGGCTTTATCAAGGTCATTCTGCATTTGTACAAGGGTCTCCTCATATCTAGATATCTATAAAACAGACAAAAAAAATAAGTATTATCAAATCATCCTGTTAAGACATAACTAAAATAAACATGCAAAATTAAACCTTTTTGTAATGTCTATATATAACATATGACCCCTGACCTCCTGAGAGTGGTGCTGGCTCTGTTTCTGGGCGGTCTGGAGGTTCATTTTAGCCACCCTGAGCTGCCCTTCCCTCTCTGCCAGCTCCTCCTTCAGGTTCCTCTGTCTCTGCTGGATCGACTCCATCTCCCCTCTCATGTTAGACAGCAACTCATCCTTCTCCTTAATCTACAGGGATAAAGACTCTATTAAGGTACCCACTCAAACAAATGCTCAGCAAACCAGTTTGAATAGAATTTAAAATTTCTAATTTTCATTACTTACATCTTCAGACCACTACAGTATAAACACAAGACCATTTATGTTATTTTGATACAGATGCATCACACAATTAGACCTTCCCTGACTTACTGTGGTGGCCAGATCTGCGACTTGTTTGTGGTAGTTATCGATATCATCCTTCAGATCACAGTTAGCTTTCTTGGCCTTCTGTAGGTGGCGCCCCGTGTCAGCGTGACGTTCCCTCTCAGCCTTCAGTTCCTGCTGTAGCTGTGTCAGAATATTGTCCTGTTGCTCAACCTACAACAAGATAACAGCAATAAAAGTAAAGTAGAGGAAAGGGAAATTCCTTGGCTTTAGGTGTGTTTTCATTGCAACTATGTTCACTGAAACTGTGTTTTATTGCAGTCTCTTCAGCATAACACATTGCCGATTTTAAAGGCTTTGCTTTAATAAAACATAAATTGCTGTGTCAGAGTATAATCCTGACCTGCTCAGACAGCATCTGCTCCTGCTCGCGGGCCCCCTTCAGCTCCACCTCTGTCTTGTGTGCCTGCTGTTTGTAGGCCAGACCCTCCTGTACAGCTGAATGATACTCCTCCTTAGCTGCCACCAGATCCTTCCTCAGTTTATCAATGATCGACTTCTGCTCCGCGATCTCCTCCTCGTAGCTCGTATTTCTCTCCCTCAGAGTCTTGAGCTCAGCTTGTAACTTCCTGTTGATCTGCTCATGCCTCACGACCTCGGTGACCCTTTGACTGAGCTGATCTTGTGTGGTGTTTAAGCTCTGTTCCATCAACATGAGTTTCTCTTCATGATGGGCAAGCTGTTAATCATATATAAAACATTTTATAATGTTCTCCATAACAATTTATATATTAATGACCTCTTTAAATATCTTACATAAAGTATGAAAGCAAGATTATCATAGGGGATACAATCTTTAGGTTAATGTTGCATTTGTTTTGTTTTTGTTTAATCATCATTAGGCCATTCCAGTTTTTTTTTCTATTTTAAACATCAATGATTTTTGACACTCCAGATTAAGAAAAAAATCTAAAATTCCTTAAATTGATTCTTTTGGTCGAAACCTTTCAAATTTGTCAATTAATAAGAAGGCTTATAAGATGTGTTGATGTTAAGTAAAGAGAAAACTTGGAATGGCCTTTCTTTGAAACTTAATTGATTTATATACTGACTATTAGCTAGTATTGCAAGACATAATTCATGTCAAGATGAACTTAATACCTTCATAAATAATCTCCAATCAACAGAACTGTCAAACAGTAACTAAACAAACATGAGCAAAGACAAAAACTTCAAAAAGATAATGCTATCCCTAACTATCGGCTGACAACTGAAACATTCCCAATATATCACAGCCAGGACAAAATTCCCAGGCCTCTAGGTTTTCTGGGAGAGCCTCAAAGCTGTGATACAATTGAGGCGGTGTTTGTCAACCTGCCTATAGATTTAAATGTCAGTCAGATGGACTGATAGATTTGTGGGTACCTATATCATACGGACCCATTTGACCAGACCTGTCAATATTATCTTTATCATTTTCATCCTGATTTTTCACACATTTGGATTTTGAAGAAAAATATCCAATTAGTTTTCTTCCATAGGCCACATCTCTTTTCTTATATTAGCTTACAGCCTACATGCTAATTATTTTATCACTCAAAAGTAAATATCACAGTTTCACATAATTTGACTTTTCTCTGATGTCAAATGAATGTTAAATGAAAATTTAAATGCTTAAAAGTCATCCATGCAAATCAACTAATTGTGAACAGAAAGTCAATTCAAAGTTTACCCGATTTTCTCCAAGTCTTAAGTTCTGTTGCAATGTACTCTTCACATAAATAAAGCATGAATTAAATAATATTCAGTACAACATTCTCATTAAAAGTTGAATCACCTGAACTAGAAGACGATCTTAATTTATGACATTTTCTATAAATTCCTACCTCTTGTGCACAGTCCTTGTATTGGGACCGTGCCTCCGACAAATCTGACTTCAAATGCTCAGCCTCATTTTGAACTTCACTCAGCTGAAACAACATGGACATTCTTGTCAATTTCAACAATGCAAAGTTTTCTCATAATAAGAACAATCCAATAAAATACTTTTTTTTTTTCAAAGTAAAGCATTGTTTGATAGTTCAATTTTAGGATTAATGAAATAAAATTCAAAATAAAATGATTCATTGATCAGTAGAAATTAAACAAGTACAGAATGTCCTCTTCTTTACCTGACTGTCTGCTCTCTGTTTGGAACTTTGAAGATGGTTCACCTCCAACTTCAAATCTTTGATGTTCGCCTCCAATTTCTCAATCTGAAACATTGAATTTTCATATTCCCTTATAGTCATTTCCAGTCCAAAGTTCCAACTATTGCTTTCATTCAGACTAACTCCATATCTCTTTTCCAGAGTACTCGCACCCAAACTTTCATGGGGCGTTTTCTCCTTCCAACTTTCTTTTCCAAAGTTTGACATATTGCACTGGTTAGTTTCCAATTTCACATTAATAAAAATGTTTAATTCCCATCCTTTTCTACAGGTAATCAAAGTCTTGAATATTTAATTGGAAGACATTAATCTTAAATAATAATAGGGCGTAAATCCACCTTCAATTCATTATCCAAGGAGAATTCACTAGAAAGTATATGCACAATGCAATGAAATTCGAGGTCGAACCATTTCGCCAATCGATGAATTCAAAGGCCACACAAAAAATGACAACCTACTAGAAAGTTTTAAATCTGAAACAAAATTGGCATATGACCGTGGACTAGAATAGCAAACTTTTTAGACAGGATGAAATAGCTTCTGTAATTACTTGAACCCAATACTCATTTGATAGTCACTCCAGCACTGTTTACTTTGACTGTTGAGTAGGAATAAATTGGCATTCTCAATCAACAGAGTCAATATTAACATCCAGCTGAAGTAGCACCTGATTTTTTGCTCTTTAAATCAAAACTGCCAAAGAGACACTACAATGCTGAACATCATGTTATTCCATGTTTTTCTAGCTTTATGGTATAATCTGGACAGGGGGTAATTACCACGTAGATAAAAGGTAAAACTCTCCTCTTGTACACCAGTATTGATCTCCCCTGGCTAAGTTAGCTTAACACCTGCCCTCTAATTTTTATGCCATTATTTTATCTCTTTTTGATAAAAATTAACACATCCCAGTGTAATCTCACTTGCCATAACTTGCAGTCATTTCTACAATACTTTTTTTATGACTGTCATTCTTGGTTCATTAAATGGATTTTCCGATTTTGTCTCTGAAAAAATAATGTGTTATTGATTTCCCGTAATTTCCTGTAATTAGTTCCAAACATCTAAGGACCAGAAACAGGACTCTTCTCATAAAAAGGATGCATTCTTTCAAAACTGAATTTTCAAGTATTTAGCCTTTTGTCAGGCAAACAAAACCAAAATCACACAGAATTCTTTATCGAATCCAATCTTCAATGGAAAAATTCACTTTTTAAATCACATTATAAAATCAATAATTAAGGAATTTCCAATACAGCATCTTTTTCCCACTACGAAAACCTCTAAATTTTTATTTAATCGGAATTCAGAAGATAAGTAGATGTTACAGTAATCCCTTTTGATCCAAGAAAAATCCTATTCTGACCACACCGCGAGCCCCATTCATTTCCACCACAGTGGAATGTAAGAGGGGCCTAGATTGCTACTTCTGTATAGTCTTTGCTGTCTGTAGAGGGTATTAACTATCAATTCTCCCCACTACCCTATCTAATCACTGAGCAAGCATTCAGATAGTATATTTCAGAATTCACCACCATGTCTATTTGCATTTAACAGAGGAAATTGGCTGATAGAATTTAAAAAACTTGGTGATAGGTTTGCTCTGCTGAGCTTCAATGGATTCCCCATTTATCTGATCCAGTAAATAATGTTTTCAACTCTAAAACAAAATAGGGGTGCAGGTAATTTGATAAGGTATGAATTTCACACAAAAATTTTACAAAAGGAAGATTCCAATTTATCTGTCCATATATCTTGCAACCACACTTAAAATGTCTTACTTTGCATTCATACTTAATGTCTCTGTTAAAGCAGGCTAAATTTTTATATTTTCCTACACGTCTCTATTATCCATTCTAAAGACCAATTATCACCCAAAAAAGTCCCTCTAGAATTTAACCACAATGCCAAAGAAGTCAAATATTTGCTTTGAAAGCTAATATGGGACAATTATTTGAAGTAGCCTTTTGTCCAAGTCAACTTTTTCTTTCAATACATTGTATCAACATAAAAAAACCAAAATGTTAGAATACAAATGATAGACCACACTGTTAAAAAGAGTTGCAAAATATTGTTACAAGTATACACACTATAATCTGGGGACAAATTGTGCCAAATTTCTACTAGTACTTGTTCTTTTTAAAATAACTTAGACTAACCCCCAGAATTCACAGAATTTATCATGAGTAATATTAAAGTTCCTTGCATTTAAAAGAATAAAAGGTATGTTTTATACAATACAACTGATTTAAACCATCAATAAACCAAGCACATACTATATAATAATAAATTTTGTGTCACTTTTACCCCAAATAATATTTGTTGGTTAGAAAGATACTTTGAGGTAATTGTAAACAAATTTCAAAAGTCAAGATGATTTGCTCCCTTGCCCTTGAAGCATTTTGATACCCCCCCTAAAATAATTGCTCTAAAAATGTTTATCATTTTTAATAAACTTATCAAACAGTTGCAATCTTCAATGAATGTATCTAGCATTTAAAACACTTCTTTCTGTACTAATATCATGTTCTTTCCTGTTTCAGTATTCATGGTGGGAAATGAAAACATGTACCAACATGACCTTTTGCAGCTTTTTAAAGTTGGGAATTTACACTTCAAGAGTTATCTTTCCATGGTTGTCAAATATTTAATGTTAACAGATTAATCCAATGAAAACCTTGATTAAAGACCCAAATCTTTGTATTTTACAAAAGATTAAACCAAGTTGTTTTCCAAAAGTATTAGGTGAGAAACAACATCACCTTTATGTCTGTTTAAACAAATAAAGCCGAGAGCAACAAACAAAGTATGCCCTTTGGCTTAAAACTACCATAAATGTGTTCTAATTATCATTATCTCAAATACATAAGCACAGCCTGAAATTTTTGCGTCATATATAGAGCCCCTCCTTTTTTCCTTTCTCTCTCTCCCACCTTCTCTCCCTCCCCTCTTACCCTCTCCCCCTCCCCTGTCTCTCTTTCATCCTCTCCCCTCCTTTCTCTACCCCTCTCCCCCTTCCCTCTTTCTCTCTCCATCAGGACTTACTTCTTCAGCCTTGTTTCCGATGTCGGCCCTGCATGCCTTGATCTCGGCCTCGTTAGATTTAACCTGGTCCTCTCGACGAGACAGCTCCTGCTCGAGGGCCGCTCCTCTGGCCTGTGATTGGTGGAGACTGGCCTCCAGGGTTCCCAACTGATCCTGGAGTCGACTCGTATCGGACTTGTGTCGCTGATGGGAACCAGCCAAGTTCAGTTGTAACTGCTGAATGCTTTGTTCTAGACGATCAATCTAAAAATACAAATGTGAATGTGGTGCAAATGATTGAATACATCATCAAACTCTTTTAATTTTCAAGTATTTTGGTAATAAAAATATATCTAAGGATTACCTTAAGCTCTAGAATCATAAAAAACTATGAAAATACGTTTTCAGAAAAAGAAATTTATAAATAATATCAAGACTTTATACATGTATAATATCAGTCAATCAGAGTTTAATATACCGGTATTTATTTCTCAATGCATATATATCTAAATAGTTTCCTATTAAAAAGGGACTACCGGTACATGTAGTAGATAAAAAACATCTCAATTCATGTATTTGAAATAATTATAAACGCACCTCTTTCATAGCACTATTTTTCTGTTCCCTGACTGATGCCAGCTCCACCTTCAGGTCGTTAATCTGGTCCTGGTAGTCGGCCAGCATTAGGATCTTATTCTGAAGCTCATTTCTCACCTCCTCCACCTCTATCTCCAACGAGGCAATCTTATCCTCTTTCTCCAGATACTGCAAATAAAAGACAGGATTATTTGCCTTTTGTTAAAAATAATCTGTAAAATAGAATTTTTGAATGTTTTGACTGGTTCCCACCTCCTGATCTGTGTGGCTATGTTCTCCTTTATATGTCAGCAGCTCATTCTCAAAGGCTCTTGCCCTCTGATCATTTGCTAGAGACTGAAAAATACATGTACATCAAAATTAAGAGTATGCTCTACGATAATAACGAAATGGCTATTGAATATAAACTATCACCTACTGAGAAAAGATGCATACAATAATTGAAGCTAAATGTAACAGAAATTATATCTGGAAGACAATGATTTCCAATGTAAAAATGATCTCCAGTGTTTGATACGGTACCTCCGCCGTAAGGTCGTTGATGCGGTCCTTGAGGTTCTTGATATTCTCCTCACACTCGCGGACTCGGTTCTGACTCAGAGACAGGTCCTCCTGAGACGCGTTGAGTTCCTGAGTCAGCTGATCCACCACGTCTTCACACTTCTGGACCTCGTGTTTGGTGTCATTGTACATCCTGTCCATGTTCTCGTAGTCGTTCTTCAGACTCTCGATTCTCTGGTCCTTCTCCAGTTCCTTGTTTCTGCTCTCCGTCAGTCGTTCCTGTAGCGTCTTCACAGACTCCTCCAGCCCCCCTATCTCGTTCAGGGCCTGGTTGTATTTCTGTTTGTAGGCGTTCAGATTCGCGTCTAGTTTCTGGGCGTCTTCGCGGGATGTGTCCACTTGGTCTTCCAGAATGATCACCTGTTGTTTCAGTTCTGTGATTTTGTTTTCCTGCTCCTCCAGAGTTTCAGACTGTCTCAGCATCTTAAAGGTGGAGAATATAAGAAGAAAGTTTATATACATGTATGTGTAAATCTGTTAACTTGAGCCTAAAATACAGATGCAGAACTTTAAGTGAGGATTCAATTTTGGCAATGTTAGAAAGAGTATCTTTGACAACTTCTTTTGCATCAAGGGTAACAATTATTTTTCCTGGCAATATAAAACATAAAATTTACTTCTCAATAAAAATATGAACCAAGTTGAAAGTACAAATCCCTAAACCTGCCTCTCACTAAAAATTCCATTTCAATGGTATGTTATATGTACAAAAATTTGAGAAGAAAGTTCCTAACCTCTCTTGTGCTGTTGTCCTGCTGCTTGCCCATTCGTTCGAGGTCGTCAGACATGTTAGTGATGGAGTTCCTCTGCTCCATGACTGTGTTCTGACTCTCACTCAGGTCAGATTTCGTCTGTTGTAGGTCCTTAGACAAGATCTCCATGTCCGACTGAAGACGGTGGATTTCCTGTTCATGGTTGCTCCTAGAGATCTGAAGGTCCGTCTTCAATTGCTCGATAGTTCGCAAATGATTTTTCACCTTGGAGAGAAATTCATAAAATTTCAATGAATGTAGAAATTTAATACACATTTTTAATATATAAATTTTTTTTCATTATAAAATTCTGTTTGATCTCCAGAAAATGAGGTGCTTTATGTTTTTGTGCTTTTAGTTCATTACTTCATGAACATGGATTTGTTAAAGAGAAAAAAAAGATTACTGCAGTGTAATTCTGAATTTAGACTCATTTGTTTCTTTCTCACAGACCACAGACTGATGTGTTAGTTGTTATATAACTACAGAAAATAATCTAATGTGAGCAAACTTTGTTATTTAACATTTACACAACATCAAGATTATCTCAATATTTCAGGGAAAAATGAATACATTCTCAATACATCCAGAAAAGTCATACACATACATGTATGTACTCAGAAAATCATTGAGTTAGCTGTAAATTAACTGAAAAATCTGTATCATAAATTTTAATTCATTACAATCATACAGCGCCAAATTGTTATTGTGGTGAATAACTGATACTGATTTATTTCAGAATATGAAATAAGTCCATTTGTATAAAGTAATACTGTTAGTAATAACCAAAGTTTTGTTAACTGTTAGTAATTAACCATGGAAACATACCTGTTGATCTCTCTAAATAAATCATATATAACTGATGGTTAAATTGTGCCATTCTATGTGTAAAAAGGCTGGACAAAACATTATAGCAGACAATCACAACTAACTAAGAAATAATGATTTCTAACAATCTCAATTACACGAGCACAAAAATTCATCGGCCATAACCAAAATCAGTATGGTGCACTTTGATTTTTAAGCCCTATCTAAGACAGATTTTAGATCGCATTAACTCTTTCACCAATTATTTTTTATCTGTTACTGAATTAGGCCCACCACAAATGTAGTAGTTGACAGTTTCATTCCAGGTACCATTCCCCATTTCACTATACCTTAGCCGCATTATGGGGCTTCAGTATATTTTAATACAATTAATAACATTCCACAGTTTGATCAACTATGCCAGGTTTAATAGCCCCAGAACCACAGGTTAAATTTCAACATCCCTTCTTCCTCATTTCAATAAGTCTCAGAAACTTGAAGGAACATGTATAATATTAGGGTTCGAAGTTTCTAAATGAAACATATAGGCATGCAGTGCCCAAAAACATGGATGCATCAACTTAAAAATATCACCATCTCAATTTGAACCTTTGTTCATGCAAAATTCTGTGAACATTACCTCTTTACTGAAGGAATTTTTCCATCAGCTTCCATCCTTGCATGTTAAAATGACAATTTTTTTTTATGACGCCATTCATCTTTTTACAAATATGAATCCCTATCCCAAAGAGTTAAAATTCTAATCATAAAATATAAAATCATTATTTTATTAACGCAAATTCTTTAACATCAAGGATGAAATACCGATGCTTCATTTTGCTGAACAAAGAGAAAGAAGAATTTTGCATTATCATTTTTGATACATTTTTCTGAAGTCATTTCAATCTGACTTGCTTCTTCACATCATTCCTATTTTTACAGTCGCTTTATGCTATACAAAAGCAGTTGAGATAGCACATCTATAAATACTGTGCATGTTGAGAACAATCTATACTGTCACTGATGTACACACCTCTTGGAGAGAAATTTCCTGATCATGTTGGAGTTTCTGAATAGTTTTCTCATCACCAGCAATCTAAATTTTAACAAATCAAAACATATGTTTTATTTTTTTTCAAATCATAAACAATTGTCATAAGTTAGAATATCTATAATTAATACAGTTGTATGGTCAGTCTTTTTACAGTTTATTTCTACATTAGACTAGTCACCTTTTGGGAGTCTCCTTCAATCTGTGCATTGAGTTCACGGATCTCCTGCTGTAACTGTTTAACCTTGTTATTTAACCTAATGACCTCATCCTCTCTTATATTTAGCTACAAAAGAAATATTAGCCAATTAAAACATGGTACTTTACTGAGATCTGCATACAAACTATCTCAGATAAGAGAAGGCTTTTGATTGGTTACCTCCTCCAAACATCCTGTGTACTTCTCTTGTGAGGTGTCAAGGTCAGTCTGTAACTTCAGTATCACCTGATCCCTGTTAGCTACCTATCGTACAAAAATAATAAACATTAACTAACAAAAATACACAATAAAAAAAAAACATTTGTATATTAATGCTAAAGAGAAAAAAAAAACCAAAGATCAAAATGTCATTTTACGTAAAAAGCTTTTTAAAAAAAATATTTCATGAAAAAAGAAGAAAGTAATGAAAGGGAGATAATTCGTTAATCAGATCCTGACTTTTATGTACAACATTGTTTGTCCTGACCTCTTTCTGGCAGGTTCGGTGTTTCTCCTGGGAGATGGTGAGCTCAAGCTCGATCTGGTGAAGCTGGTCCTGGAGCTGACCTATTTCCTGCGAGCTCGCCTGAGACGCCTGGTTCATGTGGGAGTTGTCATTCTTCAGACACTGGATGTCATCCTCAGCCTTCAACAGCTGCAAAGGAAAAAGGACTAAGTATTAATGCATGTCATTCTTAAGAATGCAGACAAAAAATATACATTAAAACTGAATAAAGAAATGAAATCTGATGGGAGGATCTTCAATATCATATTTACTGATATATCAAAGGAAACATTTCTTTTTAAGTCTTTGGTCTTAAGATTTTCCACGAAAAAAAATATTCGAAATGAAAGGAGAAATTTATGGACATCTGATTGTTATTTCTTACATATCCAGAATTCATCACATTACTTGTATTTACACACCTCATTGTAGCAGGCACTGTACTGAGCCTGAGACTCCATTAAATCTTCCTGTAACTGTTTAATGCTCTCATCCCTTCTCCTGACCTACAGACAGAAATCATCATATTATTCTGACACCTACACTCTGAATCATCTAAAAATATTTCTTAAGTAAATCAATGAAAATCAAGTACAGATCTTACCTCTTCATCAGAATTGTTGCGGGCAGCATCCAGATCCATGTGGCTCTTTGTGAGTGCTTCCTGTAACTTCCTGATTGTCTCCCCTTGTTTTTGGACTTCCCCTAATTTTTCTTGGTGCTTAGCCTTCAGTTTTCCAATTTCATTGTTCAATTTCTGGATGGTATCATCTCTAACCACCACCTGCAATTAATTTCAGAATGTTTATTTCTTGTGTCTTTAAAAGAGGGTGTTGCAGTTCTTTTGTTATTTTCCCTAAATGTGTAGCAAATTAAAAGAATAATTCTTATGTTGCAGAAACTCATACTAATTTTTTTCAAATGCAACAATATATAAAGCACAACGAGAAACAGTATTTGGAAGCTGCATATTGACTTCCAATTTGCCATTAAATGATGTGAAAATTAGTCTCACGGCAAAATATGTAAGATTTTCCGTTTTTTAAATAGGGAATCCAAATTGTTCTGAAAAAGTGCCTCCTTGAAACAGAATAATTTTGATATATACACAAAGAGGCCGCAATTTTCTTCAAAACTGCCATTTCCGATCTTTGTTTCAAAGAGGCACATTTTTGAAAAAAGCAAAAATTGAATAAAAATTATTCTCCAAACGAAATGCAAAATGTGAACATTAAATAATACTCAAAATCTATCGTGTCCAAAATGGTCTAGTGGATATGCTGGTGGGTTTCCAAATAGACTTTTACCAGAGAATGGGTTCGAATCCTTGAATGGATAATTTTTGCATATTTTGTTTTTCTTATTTTTTCCAATATGTAATGGTAATGCAATTATATATTTTGAAGGAGAGAGAGAATGTCAAGAGGTTGAGTAATAACTGAGAAAATAAATGAGAAATGCAGGATTGAATTGTTTTCCTTGCTGTGACTTAATACTAATGCTTTATTTAGTTTTGTCTTGGAAAGTAAAGTTATTGTATTGTTTAAATAATTTATTTTTTACATACTTGAGTTATTGCAATTTTGAATAATTTTGGTCTCTTTGTTAGTAGCCAAGATTTGATTTGGAACAAATGAAATGTCTAGGATGTAGCACCAACAGTGTGATTATAGGACGCAGTTTTATTTCATGAAAATATTTCCGCACGATGTCTACAGTATATCTTTCAAAATGATGCTTTAGCTATTGTGCTTTTTGTTGTTCCAACCTTTTTCGCGCAAAATGACGAAATTGTTTTGCTGTATCAAGCAGGAAACACCCGCCGTAAACATAGTCCTCTACGTAGCTGTAACTATATTTAGACATAAAGAGGGTATTTAAATGTCCTTCTCGATATATAGGGAATAATCGCGAGTTTCTGCAACACCTTCTTTTATGGAGAGCGAGTCAAAATGTTCTTTTCTCACATAAGTCATTACATTATTAAACCCACCTTGCTGACTGTGTCTTTCTGCTGCTTCTGCAAACCTTCCACATCTTTCTTCAGGTTGTGTATCAACTCATCTTTTGTGTTATTCTACAAAATTTATAATAAAATATTATTAAAATATTCTTTCAATACAACCTTAGAGCAAAAATTGCAATCAATACAGAAGCTAAGTACATAAACAACTATTACAGAAGCTATTCCTAGCACACATTTCTGCACACAAATACTTACTGATTGCTGAAGCTTTTCCACTTGGGACTGGACAGAGGTCAGTTCTATATTTAGCTCCCTGACCTGGTCCTCGAGGCGATTGATCTCGTCCAGCTGATGGGCTCCTCGCTTCTTAGACTCCTCTAGATTGTGTTCGAGGTTACTGATAATTCCTCGCTTGGTGTCAAGCTGTAATTATAGAGGAAACATTTAAAACAGGCCCAATATTAACTTACATAAGCAAAAGAGCAATGCTTATCTAAACAGACAAAGAGAGAAGTCAAGTATTATTATGGTTATAAATAAACTCACTTCTGACTGGCTGGTCCTCAGATGCATCTTCATTTGGTCTAATTCTCTTTCCAGCTGATTGACCTAAATTAATGTAAATGTAAACAAATTATAAATGTACAATTTTTTAAATTCTATCCAGCTTTACATGCTTTCATTGTTTAAAATCAAATTTTACAAAGGCTTTTATCCCTTCATTTTAATATATCAAATCCTTCACATTGTGAAGACTTTGAATTACAGCACTACCAATAAATCTGCTAATGGATGGAATAAATTAATTTGTACCTTCTCCTCAAAGCGACTGTTGGCCTCCTGCATGTTAACATGCTCCATTTTCAGTCTCTTGATAACATCCTCTCTTCTTTTGACCTGAAAAAGATACACAAAAAATCCTTATTTTCATCTCCCATTCTCAAGCAAAAAACTTAACAATTCTTTTATTAACTTATCTAGTTTTCAGTAAACTTTTTTTCAAAGAGTAAGCATTGAGGATTTAAAATATCTGACCTCTGAACTGAGGACGTCCTGTTCACTCTGAGCATTGATGGCGAAGGCTTGGATCCGTGCCTCAAGGCGGCCATTTTCCTCCACTGCCTCCTTGTACTGCTGTTTAACCTGGGCCAGGTCTACCTCATACTGCTGTATGCTGATTTCTCTCCGCGATAGCTGCAGCATAAATATCAAAATCAATTAGCCATGCAACAGTTAAATCATTCCATCGTTGTAGGGTTTTACAATCTCTATTACAACAAATATTTCAGTCTAGTTATCTGATAACTATTTTAAATGATAAAGGAATTGAATGATAAAATTCAAAAATGAATGGTTTTTATACTTACAGTATCTTCGACATGTCTTCGTTCATCCTGAGCATTCCTGAATTCATGGTCGAGATTTTTTAATGAGGAGTCTTTACGAGATAACTGTTCCTGAAGATCTGCTATGTCCTTATTCAGTCTCGCAATCTGATCATCTCTGTTGATCAACTACAAATAGAAACATGGCTCATATCATCTATACATGTACTCAAAGTAGCATAAAAAATTTGTCATTAATAATACTCACTTATTAGTGCCTTTTTTTTTGGCTTTGTAATATTGTTTTATTCATCTCTCAATTTCTTTTTAATGTTAGCTTCTAAATAAAAAAATTTGAAGTCCTCTTTGGTTGAGATCTGTACCTGATTTCCATTCTGTGCCAGTTTTTCGTGTAACACTGAGATTTCGGCTTTGAACCTGTGTAGATCCTCCTCCCGCTCAGCGATGTCTGACTTGAGGATAGTCTCCTGCTGGCTGGTGGTCAGGTCACGTTCCTGGATGACCGTCTGTAATCGGTCCACTTCTCGAGCCTGGGCAGTATAACGACTGTTGGCCTGCTGTAGTTCTTGATCCAGGGAGTCTATCTTCCTCTGAGATTCTTGAACCTGACAAGGGAAAAAATAAATTTATACATTTAAAATTTTGAAACTTTTTGTTTATTTTAGTTGCAAAATGTATTGTGTTCCAACTTTTAATCTTAACTTTCCTCTGCAGCTTAGGGTTGCCACATACTGTGAAATCACTAATTTCATGGGGGTTAATTTTTGTTGTTTTCAAGGTATAATGAGACCCACAAATTTATGTCTACCACAAAATGTAAATTCCTTATATATTACTACACAAAATTTCTTTATCCACAAAATCAAATCCCCTTGAACAATTATTTTTTCATCAATCCACAATAATTTGACCCCACGAAAATATGTGATTTCACGGTATGTCTTGTACTATTAACTGATATGAGAATACAGTTTCATTTATATATCTCAATACCTGGGTATATGGGGGCTGTTAGTGATGTATATATATTACTTACCCTCCCCTGGTACTGTTTGATCTCCTCCCTCAGCTGTTTAATGACTTCTCCCCTGTGAGAGGCTGAGGCTAACGCCTCCCTCAACTTCTCCTCAATCTCACGGTTCTCATTCCTCAGCTTCACAATGTTGTCATGTCTCTCTGCCACCTAAACACAAATGTCAACAACTCCATCAAAACAAGGAAAATGTTGCCCTCCTGTCCTTTATTATGGTAAATGTTAGTGAAGTTGTTAGTAAATTGTTATAACATTCAGTAAATCATTCAAATTCATAATTTTAAAAAATTCAATCCATTCAGGGTAAAAACAAAAAGTTACTCAAATGCAGATTTTCAGTTTGAGATTAGAATTAGTGGAATTCATTAAAAGCTATACATGTATCAAACATTCAGAACAATTTAGATAGACATTTACGAGACAGATTGAAACAAGAGGCACTAATTATACCAATTAACTAAATATACCAATTAACTTCTATCAGACCTTTTGAAAAAGAATTTCTAAAGTAGCATGTGCATATCTATATTTTTTTTCTATTTTAAAACTAATTATAGTGCAGATTAATTAATTGAAATCTATATAACCTTGATGTCTAATAACAAAGTTAAGAAATTTGAATTTATTAAATTCAGGTAAGTTTTCACTCCATTTCTATAGGTACCTTGCAATTTTAAGATCATTTGAACAGGTCTGTATGCATTTTTATAAAACATGCATGCAATATGGAGAAAGAGTATACATAATAATATATGTAGCATATTTTGTTGGATAAAAAAATGTGCGAAACTTACACCAGGTCTACTGTAGTCATACATCTTAAACCACAAACATAAAAATTAAAACCTAAATTATAACCATTACTACAACAACATAGATGATTGAGAATTATTAGAAATGTGCTTAGGTGCATTCTGTACAATTTATTCAGGTCAACTGTGTCTCGTCATGATGTACCAATATTATAGATTTCTTGTCACCATGGACACAGGTGTTAAAAGAATGAAAGTACATATATCCAGCAATTTTCTTTGTATATTCATGTACTTTTAACTCATGATAATAAACTTAGAATAATTTCTATTTTTTTTTGTGCTTTTGCTTTATTAAAGTCTTTTAAAACAATCATTAGCATCTTATTTTACAAGTATACAAAAACAAAGATCATCCTCTTTTTTTTTTTTACTGCAATTTGTATAATCTCAACTTTAACATTTACCTGAAATTTAAATATCAAAATCCTAGACAAAAGTGCATTTTTTAATATTAATTTTGACATAAATACATGTATTACTAAAGAACTGTGCAAATGATTAAAAAAAATATACCAACAACACACATGCTTAAATTCAAAGTTTAAATAATACAGAAATAACAAGTGGACATACCTCTGAAGTCAGGCAGTCCCGTGTGTCCTTGGATGAGATCTGTAATTTCTGCAGACTGTTGGTCAGTTTCTGAATCTGAAAAAAGGTCAAGGACAACATCTTAAAATAGAACTTCAGAATGGAAATCCAGCTCACAGAACCATACGAATGCAGTTTAAATCAGAGAATTAATGAGGAAAATGACTGGGTTACTAGAAATAATTTAGTATGCATCGAAATTTATTTCTTTTCAACCAGAAAAATTTCTTTTCATTACAAGGAACATTGTCAATATTGCATTGATGGTAAAAAATGTTAGATGACTCAAGGGAGTTAACTCCTTGTGCTGCAGGTTGGGTAACTATATAAAGAAATATAAAAACAAGAGGCCCATGGGCCATAATGCTCACCTGATTCACAATGACCAATATGGATTTTTCTTTATATATTACTATGAAAAACTTTGATTATTTATTGTGGTCCCATTTTACCCTAAGGGGTCGTCATTTAAACAAACTTGCATCTGCATTACCCTGAGGATGTTTCCATATAAATATGACTGATCTTGGCTTTGCTGTGTGCTTGAGAAGAATATTTTAAAGAATTTTCTAATGTATTTCTTTATAAAACTTCGATTATCCATTGTGGTCATACTCTATCCCCATAGATGATCCAAACAGACCTTAATCTACACTGCCTTAGGATGCTTTGATATAATTGTGAGTGATAAATTAATGAACTTGGAGAGTTTTCCAAACCTTTCAATGTTTCCATCTTTTCTTGCTCAATGGTTTCTTGAAAAGATTTTTAAAAGATGACATTAAAATTTCACAAATTCCTAATTATCTCCCCTTCACTCAAGGATGCTTCATGGCAAGTTTGATTAAAATTGTTCCAATGATTCTTAAGAAGTTGAAAACGTGAAAAGTTGATAGACAAACGAAAAGGCAAACACCACACAAAACATGATCAGAAAAATGTGCTTTGCCTTCAGCTCTGGTGAGCTAAAAATAAAAAGCCACCTACCACTAACAGTGTAATGCTTAAGTAAAACTGATTTTAACATGAAGAAAGTTTTTTCTTGATTAAAAGCTTGATAATTATCTTTGACAAGGATTTCTACAGGATCATATTTTGAGATATTTGTACATTACAACATGCAATTCCGCTTATGTGTACAACACTGAAGCACAGAACATGCAGCACATAAACGTAAATGGATTTTTAATAGAAATTATCAATTGAATAAAAAGTATATGTTGATCATGCAATGTTTTTATGATCGCAAGAGAACATATATAAATGATATGAATATGTAAAATATCAATGAAGACTATATGAATACAATGATAAACTAAAATCAATGCCCCCATTAAATTCCTACGACCAAGCCTCAAAACAAGGGACATCACCCTGTACTATTACTCTGTGAACCATTCAGGTTAGCTTTCTACTGGTTAAATTTATTACAATACAGACCAACACAAAAATAAAACTCAAACACCAGACTATACATGACAAAAACCATTAATAAATAGTGAACAATATATATAATTATATATATGCACAAGTACTGCCTTATGCAGATTAAAATTGTTAAGAAAATAATGAATGCATTCCACAGACAAATATACAATACAATACTTGGCAAATAAAAAAAACATAAGCTAGGATTAAAAAAAGCTAAGCGTGTGCAGGTCACTAGATTGTGGAGCAATTTGCCGCATTCTACCTGTGCCAAAGAGTCAGCATGTTGAGAACGCAGAGATTGCATTTCTGCTTCCATTCGCGACATCTTGGTTACTGTTGAACTGGCCTGCATGGATTCAATAGATTTCAACAGATGAAGAAAGTTAGCTGATTAATGTGAAGAATTTTAATTAAGGCTCTGGCTATAAACCTATATGAATGCTGAGTTGTTCTGGCACAACTTCATTTGTTAACGTCTATTTTCTCTAGAGAAAATTATGTTATATTTCTAGAGGGAAATTCCCTTTTTTATGTGAAAACTTAAAATAAGCATTTGCTGTATACATGTATAATGGGAAAAATCTTATGTACATATTTGTTAAAGTTCAGAATACAGTAATAAAAAAAGTTAATTTTAAACAAGCTTCATATAAATAGCTTGGGAAAGAAAGATACTGCTAAAAATAGAGAATATTAAAATCAGATATGGAATTAATGCAAGGATTCACCAAAAATACAAATTAGCTAATATTGCTGCTCAATGAAAATAAACACCACTGAATATTATGTACAAGTCCAACCTTTGAAATCAGAATAATGGCTTACATGAAATTTACTGTAGATAATAATGGTTTATGGTATTTTTAATATCAGTTTTACTTACATCAACTCTTGCTTCATCATATGCCTTCTTACAAGATGTCAATTCATCTTCAAATGCCTTGTTCTTAGCTTCCAGTCTATGAATCTGAAATCATTCCACAGAAATCCATGTAGAAAAGCACAACAAAACGCTTTATATATAAACGCTTCATTTACAGGCAATTAAAAATAAAAGAAATTTTTAGTTTTAAGTGATTATTTTAAGATTTAACTGATAAATGTTCAGCACAAATCGCTAGAAATATTACATGTATGATGTCATATGTGATATTAAGTGATGACTTTTAAGCGCACTAATTAAATAATTTCACTCCAGGAAAGCAAACAATAAATGTATTCGCAAAAGTAGTAATAGATTATAAAGATATTACATGGTTATCACTGAAATCCAATATCATTATTAAAGTACATTTATACAAATTCTACAGAAAATGTTAACTCAATTTTCATAGACTTCAACAAAACAGATTGATTTCATAATTTTATTGAAGTTTTTTTTTTCTTTTTCCTTTTATTTATTTGATGTCTGTTACAGAAGGCTATGAAACTTTATATAAATAAAACCACAACAAAATTTGAACTAGCCATGCCAAAAAAGAAGAGTATCTACATGCTTGGTTAATTTATACATATTATCAAATAAATAATCCAAAGCTGACCTGTTAAAAGATGAAATCAAAGGGAAGAGTTATTTGGTTTGTGTGAGGAGAGAATACAACACAATGTGATTATATATTAGTGTACACAAAGCATCAGGACCACCCAGATTACCTCATCCTCTAGATGCTTTTTCTGGTCCTTCATTTGATTGACATTACATGACTGTTGGTCCAGCTAGACAGACAAACAGACGATACACATACAAATCAGAATATCTATAGTGTTTAATACATTGAAATATGATGCTGATACTGTTTTAAAATGCTTGACTGATTGTTGGCAGTTTTATGAAAAAAATAAACATTACTGGCACATATTAGACACTATTGGGGAGATTAATTTTTTTTCTGCCCATAGGATTGAAACATGGAACCTATATATGATCAATTTTTCTCCTATTCCCCCAAAATAAAATTCCATCACAATGAACTTTATTAGTGATCAATTAAACTGTCAAAAGACATCCAGATAAATTGTATCAATGACACATTCCCCTAACTTTTTGGACACAAATCCTACAAATACACATAATACCTACTAAAGGGAAAAATGCTGTGCAATATTTGTGTAGCGAACTACTTTCCCTTTTATAGTGCATAAAAATATATGATTCTTTAAAATTTCATAAGCAAAATGATTCTCAAGAATTAAACTTTAATTAAAATACGCTCGGAATATTATATATATACTTGCTGTCTATCACTGCAGTTCTAATCTATATGCCTATAACTACTAGAATTCCTCAGTACATCCTTACCTCACTAACTGCAGCGTCTCGTTTTTCCTGGAGTTGAAGCACGTCCCGTCGTAATTTTTGTATCGTATCGTCTCTTCTGGCCAACTCTGACTTGAGCACTTCGTGGTGGTCTTTAGTGGATAACTGACTTTCCCGAATTCTCTCTTGAAGGATGCCCATCTGTAAACAATCACCTCAACTTCAAACAAGTGTACAGGTACATGAAGCAAAAAATGACAAATTTTATTTTTGTTCTTAATATTACAATTTGTATGGTATTTCTTTTATGAATTATCAACCTTGGTTATATTTTTTTGTTTATCTTATCTCTAACTTTAATATATACAGAGACTAAAATTGTGTCAATAGTCTTACAGATCTATATACAAACAGACATTAAACCGAATTTTTTACAGTAAAAAACACTTACATTGAACACACTTATTATGAATTTACCCTTATAGTGATATCTATCAAACCATACATACCTCCTCCAGGGCCTTCCTTCTCTGATCTTTAGATTCGTGGAGCTCATTTTCTAAAGTCCTGATTCTTCTTTCATAGTGATTTACCTACAATGTGTATAAAGTACATATATTTATTATTTATCTACCTGACAGTGCATGTTTTTGATCAATCCATTCATAATATACAAGTGTAATTGATGAAGAAATCTTTCGCAGTCAAATAAAGCATACCCAGAATAGAGATTTATCAAAAGGGGATGTGTTGTCTGCTGCCATTGAAGAAAATGTTTTGAAAAACACATTTTTTTCATGAAGCACAATTCATCATTGTACATTAAAGCCAATTAATACATGTACAATTCAGAATTGATTCCACCTCATAGGAAATTTAATAAACGAAGCAATCCACTCTGAAGCACATCTAAACACATCACTGAATTTCTGAAAAATCAGCACAGTGCTATTCAATAGACACTGGCTGACAGTGTATTCCATTTTCCATTTTTTGATTTTAATCCACTATTCCAGTTAAAAATATTCCTGTCAGTTTGAATTTCACTCCTTTTGGCTATAAATAATTACTTCAGTACAATCCAGGATCAATTTTACAACCATTATGTATTAATTTTTGTAAATAGCTAAAAACCAATTTTTTTCCATTCAAGGTGTCCTTAGCATGTTTTGGTAGTTTGCAAGAAAAGGTCCATCTTAAATCAACATTCTTTGAAAGCCTGGACTTTGCACACACACCAGCTTATACTAAATGTTCACAACACAGAACCAGATAATGTTTAAAACTCCATAAATCAATATTGATCAAGATTTACCTGTTCATATTATTAAAATACAGTCTGGGACAATTAGACAAAAAATAGCGAATAGGTGCAAAACGAGAGCTCTTTGTGTTTTAATAGTCTATTATTTCATAATATGTAATTCTGATAAAGACATTTCCATAGGATTTTATGACAAGGGCAACAAAATTAATGCTTTTTGTGTTTACAATAATCAAATATAATTCTGACTAAAATACATGAACTCCCTTCTGTCTTATCCATGTTTGTAAATAAAGCATTATTAATGAACTGGACATTTACATTAGTTTAGACCAATGGCAATTATTAAAGTATTGTGGCAGAGAGTTTTTTGAAGATGAAATTAAAGTATTTGAAAGTTAAATTTAAGCAATAAATATGGAGGCTACATGGCTGTGACAAATATCTTTTTTTAATTCAAAGTTCGACTTTCTGTAACTATGTCTAAGTAAAGATAAAAGTCTTTTCACTTTTAAAATAACTTTCCATTTCAGAATTGGTTGGTTCTATGGTGTTTAATTTTCTAATTTTCATGTAATAGTCTTGTCTTGCCAATATTGGTATGCACATGTCATAACGATTTTACACCAAAACATAATCTAATTAATTAATTAACTTGAACCCTATATTGATAACAGTTGGGAAGTATATACAAACTGTCACGGATTGTTACCTATTGATTAAAAGTCTGTTGGCACTAACAAAGAACATTAGTTGAAACCAAACAAGTCTGGGCAGATATTTAAATATCCAATTTAACAGTCTTGAAGTCCCTCATGATAAAAATATAATTTTTTTCCTGCAAAAAATAAATATCCCAGAACCTGAGGTCAACTTAAAAGCTTACTGTTATTTATTTCTAAAAATTTGATGTGTTTGAAGAAAAAAACTGGCCAAAATAAAGTGCAATAAAACTAAAAGCAATATTTAACCATGCACTGCAATTTGTTGTGGACTGTATATTTTCACATTTCCTTATTAAAAGCATTACAGAACCCAAATCATAAAGCCACTGCATCTTTATTCTAGTAGAATTTGTATTTAATTTTCTTAAGGGTATTCCGATAAGATGTAATGTAATCTTTTATGGAGACAGTCATGCAGTGATATTTTGATCTATATATATACCTAAACATATTACCACTGAAAATTCAGACTGAGACCTTTTTTGAAATTATTTAAGAGATCTTTCATGTCAACATCTCTTTATGAAATTTAAGCATGTTAAGAAATACATGTTTATAAAAAAAAGACATCAGATGTAAGTGTGACGTGGATTTATGCTTCTATGGGAATTGTAGGAAAACAGAGCATGCCAAAGCAATATCAACTTACTTTGTCTTGAAGACCAACCTGATTCCAGGACAAAATTACAGATTTTACAAAATGTTTAACTTAATCAGTTAATATCTTTCTGCAGAAATGCCAATATTATTTCTACATGGTAAATTTAAGTGTTGTATGAGATGTTTGGATACTTACATCATGTGATACTTGTGAGTACTTTTCTTTGCTCATGGAAAGCTCATTTCTCAACTGTCGAATGGTATCATCTGCCTTTCCACTCTGAAAAAGAATTTTTTTCTATGAGTGACTATGAAAAGGTCTAGGAGAAATACACCATACAAAATATGATTCAACTATTTATATAAATTTCAAGAAAAAGTTACATTTATGGCATCTTGTTCATTTAGATGTAGATTATCTATGCATTACCCATTCCACCTTATATTTGAGTACAACTCTTCAAATAACTGATCTGGTTGATCAATAAGATACCCAAAAGAATGCAACTTAAAGCTGAACACTACTGGTAAAAAGGCACAGTCCACCATATTTACTGTTCATCAACGCTTCAACCCTCTCCCTACATCCCCTATATAAGGAGACGATCTCTTAACAGTTAAATGTTTTTCGCTTTAGAGGTCCGATGAGTGTAGACGTACATCTTACTTCTTGGTCGCGATGAAATTATCAAATTTTACGCACTTATTCCAAAACAGGACAAAGGTATCATGAAAAATACAGGTCAATACATTATTTACAAACAGAAAATGAACATAAAACAAGGAATAAACGCAAAAAACTCAAAGACCTCCAAAGGAAATACTACATGTCGGCCACAAGTTTTGAGTGTGCAATCGGGTGTAACGAAATCGAAGGGTTTATATACCCGTCTGATGGTGCCTATTTATGAGAAATGTTCAGCTTTAAGGTTATATCAAACCTCAACTTTGAGAGGTCCTTTTGGCTAAGGTTAAAACAATATGGCTTACCTCCCCTGCCAGGTAGCGCTGTTTTTCCTGCAGCATTTTGATTGATTGCTGTTGTGTGGTGATCTCTGAGTCCCGTCTGGAGATCTCCTTGTGTAGATCATGTAGCTGGGATTGTAGGGAATTCATCTTCCTCTCACGATTTGAAACCTGAAACATACATAAATTTAGAAAAATTCTGCATTTCATTCAAAACCTAGTAAGCCACACGGTTCAAATTCATAAGCAATACCAAAGTATTGTAACAGGGATAGACAGGAAGAAACTGCTATCAAATCATAGAAATAACACCCTTTCTTCCAACATCTCTTATATTAAAATAATGAAAACATTTCTTTCTAATTTTAAGACATTAAATGGCTTGTTACGTTTCCCTATCATTAGTGTCATGTCTGTTCTCCGTACATACCTCTAACTGTAGGTCCTCCACTCTCTGCTCCGCACGTCTGAGGTCCGTTTTAAGCTGCATGACAGCGTAATCTTTATCTGACTGACTAGATGTGGAGGAATCGGCATCCTCTGGTCGCCTCTGGAAAAAAAATGCTATTCAGTTAAGCTTTGAGTCTATATGAAAGTACTCAAAATCTGCATTAATTATTGATCATGAATCAATAAACTATGTTTAAAAAATCAAAGAGGGAACTTAGAAGTTCAGACAAATATCTGTGTACATATCATAATACAGGGAATAATGTATTCAACCATAATACAGGGAATAATGTATTCAACATTGCTGTCTGAGTTATAAATAGTTTACCTTAGATCGTACAGCGGCCTCTCTACTAAGCTGTTCCAGTTGCTCATCTTTCCTGCGTAACTGTTCCTTTAAGTTCCTGAGTTGTTCATCTAATGCTTCATCACTACCTCTGTAATTTTACAAAGGCATTTTTATTTCAAATTTGACATAAGTTTCAAAATTAGCTTTATCTTATCAATACCATTGCCATATATGACCCCAAAATTGGACTGCACGCTATACACAAGTAAAAATTATCAACACAAATTAATGGTGCAGTAAAACTTGTCTAGTATGGATGTTGTGCATTCCAAATCTTGCTCAATACCATGTAACAATTAGTCCACTAATCTTTACAAAAATGTTGTCTATTCAGTGAAACATGTCTAGTATGGCCAATTTCTTTGGAACCAGTGATGACTTGATTAGACAAGATTTACTGTACACTTCAATTTCTTTGATAAATATTCTGGAATAAAAACTTACAATCTTGTTAGAGGTTCTCTCATGACCCCAAAGACTTGTTCCTTCGAAAGTTCACGAAATCGAACATTGTCAATCTGCAATACAAGAAGTTCCACATTACTCTGAATTCATTATATTTTCAGCACTCCCATGTACAGAAAGAAGACTGAAAACTTTACACTTTGCCTGGACATCTTTCAATCCCCCTCTGAAATTTAATATCACAGGCAAAACAAAAAACCTATTTCAATGTCATTCTTTAATAAAGGTAAAATAAACTTAAGCCTCAGTGTGAATTAATATTAATATTGTCTTTATTAGCTTCTTGAAAGGTTCAACAATACTAATTAATTCATCTACTTTTTGGGCCCCCTGCTCTGATAGAATCTTGAAAAGTTTGATAGGTTATACAATACTAGGTCTTGTGCCACCTTAAGCCTCTCTGCTGATTGCATCTTGACGGATTCGAAAACCTAAACAATACCACGTCATGTGACACTGTGGACCCAATAAAAATTAGGATCCAAATACCATACTACGAAGCTACACACAGGACGGTACACAAGTGGCCATGTCCAAACAACAAGATACCATCTTGAGAGGTTGAGGGGTGACACACTTAGGCCATTCTAACAACTATGGATTTATTGCATCCTTGCTGAACTATCTAGTTAAAGTGCTGGCACATGAAACAACAATCCACATTCTGATAAGGCACTTAGAGCTGACTTGGAGGAGGGTAAAGTTGACATCAACACAAAGGACAGGGCTATAACTGTAGTATCTGATTATTATCTGATTATTTTACTTGAATTACAAAGCAATGACTAAACATTCTTCAGAGCCTGACACAGTATCATTGGACAAGCAATCAATATGTGTCCATAGTTAATCATTTTATGCCCCCCCCCCCCTCGGGTTGGAGACAGATGACCTACCTCCCATTTCCCTGTGTTTCTGGCAGTTCTGACCACTGTTAGTAGCTGGTCTACATCGTGGTTCAGATTGGAGTTCTCGTCCCGAATTCGAGCATTACTCTCTTCCTGGCGTTGGATTCTTTGTTGTAAATCCTAATAATGCATAAAATAAACAGAAATAAGACAACAGCATTAGCATACTAAATGTTGGAAAACAAATACCAATAGCTCAAAGCACAATTAATTTTTTTATCAAGGGAATACCCAAAGAATACAAGAAACCAATCTCTAATTTTTATCATTACAAGGCACTTGGAAATTATTAATCACCTCATTTTCATTTTGAAAGATTTTTTGTATCAATAGCCAAACAATTAAAATTCTGTATGTACTGTATACATAGAAATTTTGCTTCTTTTGCCCTTGTCAATAATGGCAAATTCACAATGGGGCAAAATTCAAACATAGTAATCTCTCCTTTAAAACAGCAGTGCTCTTGCCTTAAAAAAATAAATAAGGCAAAAGCTTTTGCATATATACATGATACGGCAAAAATAGCACTGAGCAAAAATAACCCTGTATACAGTATTCTCTCTTTGTATTTCATAACTCTTTATATAACATTAAACAGTGCAAAAAAGGCATGCTTTAAAAATTCTCAAATTAAAAAAAAATCTTTTGCTTTGCAAGTGCCAATATAAGAAGCCTGGAAACTGAGTTTCTAATCATGCATTATGGTAGCCATGCCACATTGAATACCCTGTTGTAAACAGTCTCTTCTGATCTTTGGTAGGAGGAAGTGTGTTGTACTGAGGACATTCGTACCGAAATCTGGGACTTGTTCTGTAAGCAGCATGTTTAAACATCAGGGTTGGACAAAAAAAACCCTTATTAAACAAATTTTTTAACAATATTTTTGAGTTCACAAAGATACAGTGCCCATTGACAATAAAAAAATGGTAGATAGTGGTAATCCAGGGTTCCATGGTTTATATTTGTGACATCCTTATTCTGTACATAACACAGGACATGTCCCTGATATTTAAACTGCGTTCATGTGTTTGAATTTCTCCCAACTGTACTTTGGAAAAGATGGTGTCCAAAGTCTCATACAAGGATGTGATACAATATTTACCTCTAGTAAGTTTTCTGCTCTGGTTTTCTCTATGGTTAGGGCACGGAGTTCTCTTTCTAGCTCCCTGGTTTTGGTGATGTGATCCTGCAATAAACAAAAGACCTCTTGAATAAATCTACATCATAGTACATAATGTACTATGTACAACGTATGTAATACAATCATGGTCAAATCCAGCTTCCATCATATTTCAAGCTTTTATTCTAGCTATCTTCTGAAATTTGTTAAAAAAATTACTTCCAACAGCAAAGTTGTTTTTAGAAAATTGTTGGGTAAAACAGATTTAACAAAATGTTTGTCTGCCAGTACTGAATTGAATTTTTAGTCCTTGGCATGCCAGTGGACTGAAGTTTTATATATTAATACCTTTTAAGTAGTTATTTTATACAGAATGAATAAACAAAATAGAAATTTTGTACTGTCTCATTCTTTCAGAGGTTTTATGTTTGATGTAAAACTTTGTTCTTTGTAAAAACTGAAAGAGTGGCCATGATTAATTGTGTATTCAATGGCTGCTACAACCGACAGTTCAGCATTAACATATTCATAAGTGCATATAGGTACTAATATAACCATCAAATTGATCAATATTGAAACAAGGATATGCAATAAATTTTTTATTAAAACTACACAAACTGAGGATAACATTACAGTATTTTAACCCTCTGAGGTTAAATACCGCTACATGACGCATGTCTTAACATGAAATAATCCCCCGTCAACAGACAGAAAAATTAATATCTCAATAAAGTGTAGTCTACACCTCTTCTTGTAATCCCCTCCTAATACATGTTTTTATCTTTTATGGAGCATTTAATGAAAAAAAATAAATTAAGATTTAACAAATAAAGGTCTATTGATAGACACATCGACTCCCCTTGCATGCTTGTAGCCCTATTTCAAAGACCTGACTTCCAAATTTGAAAATCTTTAAACAGCATAAAAAACTGATCTGGATTAGCATATTTTAAAGAAGTAAAAAGAAATCCACAAAAGTAATATCTAAACAATGAGAAGAAAAGAAAGAAATGGGAACATACACAATGGACTTTTTATGAAGAAAATCTAAATTCTATTAAAATTCAATGTCAATTGCAATTAAGGTCCACTAGAATCTAATCTCTTATGTAAGGAATCCTATAAACTTTTTAGTTCTGATCAATCACTATTGTAACAACAGGAATAATACTTAATAAATGCTCAATACCTCAGAGTATTACTATGAATATTTGAATAATTGCTGTCACATTTACATCATGGTTTATGTTTTACTGGACATTCAGGATTTTATTGATATTATTCAAAATACACAACAGTTTTTTTTTTGGGGGGGGGGGGGGGGAATTGTTTCATTTTTTCCCTTTTGATGCAGCAATATGTTGTAGTACATGTAGTTGCACTAATACCCAACCAATGGTTAATTCTATAGTTGCCCTAGAAAAAACTGCAAACTTTGCAAGATGACTGAAATCTCTTTGGTAACTCTTTGCGATGTTTAATAACTTTTCTGTGCCAGTTTTTACTCTTTAGAAGGCCAAATTTCCAAACTCCTAGAACTCAGCATGGTTTTTATATTGAAGACTCCTAAAGTTCCTCAGCAAGTTTTCATCTATATACATGTACTACTTAGAAAGGAGAAAAAAACAATCCAGATTTCATCTCCATAAACCATATACAAACAAAGAATCAATAAAATCATTTAGCTAGTGACCCAAGAATGATAAGACTGTTTGTAAAGGACTTCAAACCAAATAAACACCTCTGCATGAGGGGGCAACACCACTTTATCAATATTGTCAGTGTATTAAATTTTTGCAATTTTCCTCTATCAGTCAAAACTTTCTGCACGTTTTCTAATGACCAAACAGAATCTCCACAGTTTCAAAGACACTATATGTACTATTGGTGCAGCTTGGGCGCTTGAAGTCATTTTCAGTCAATCTTTACTCTTATGCACAGTACTACACAAATTTTGTCAACCCCTTTTGACAAACTCTTATAAATATTGCAAAGTTTTGTTTTTGTATTTCAAGAGCTAAGAATTTCTCCATGTGTTGTGAATGCTTTGTTTGTGTAAAGCATTGGTCTTTCAGGCCCAAATTAAACTAAAATCATGTAACAAATACTTTATTCTGACCCACTGGAAACCACACATATCAGATAATGAATATAAGAGGTCCTGGTATCAAAACAAAATCAAATTCCTTTTACAAATGTTTAAATGTTTCTTTTATATCTAAGCACCTAGTCCCCGATCAAATAGCTGATTCAATAATATCAGACCTTTATCAAGCTAAAATGTATCCAAATAAGAGGCAATTGTATGTGTCTAAAACCAGAAACCAATTCGCTTAGTCCAAGCTTAAATTTTATTCACAATGCACCAAGTTACATGAGCAATATCTAATATTAATTCAATGGGTTTAAATGATTCCTTGATTAGAAAAATGTTGAGTAGTTTCACAGTTATTCATATGAAATATCTGCGCATAGAAAGCAAACCTGCAAGAAAAGAAAAACCTTCATAGAACTTACTTTTGCAGGACTTTTTCTGGACATGGTTTTGATTACGAGTTCCACAAATTAAGAAATTAACGTAATAAACCCAACTTAGAAAGACAATAGAATAATCATATCACAGACACATCCATTCCAGAAATCCAAGATTCAAGATACACCCTCACTATATTAAATAATCCATTTTTATGAGCGTGAGAACTCGAGAGGTTCCAATCCATTATCTATCATGGTCCCATAATTTTTGGGTGTTTGACCAGAGAGAGATTTGGAAACGCGACTGGTTTTAACCTTGGATAAGGCTCGAGTCAATCTGCCAAGAATCTTTCTGCAGAGCGACTCTTTATCTAACTCATCCAATTCATTCGGAACCAAAAGACGGCTATTGACACTTTTTGTAGCATTACTAGATCTCCGTGATATATCAATGAATATCAATGTAAACATTACGAGGGTCAAGTAAAATGGTAATTAACAATGCAGTTGCATAATGAAGCAAACATTCACCGTGTGACAAAGTTAAGCTGACTTACCAGCGTTATCAAAATACATAATAAACGTTTTTTTGTAGAATTAATAAGATTTCTCCACTTGATTTTTTGTAGCACCATAAATTACTGCAGATACCAATTTTTTGTCTGTATATGTATAGAAAAGATTATATAAGCATGTCAACTTCTTTCCTCAGCAACTTTGAGATAAACAAATAAGGTATTATCTTCTATTGTTGTAACACAACACAATATATAAATAGATAGTATGTACCTACTATGCATATACTTTCCCTCCCCCTATCCCTCTTCCCTCCCCTATCCCTACCCTTCCATCCCTCCCCTCACCTCATCCTTACCTCAACCTTTCTTTAACACAGTACATATGTAACATAAATCCCTTTATTGGACAGCAATGTGCTTGTCTGTAATTACAAGTCTACAAACTAATTTGACACTGTCTTCAAAAAAATTCTAAATTTTCATGAAAAATTAAAATGGCGCATATTGCATAATTCTAAGTAAAATGAGACAGTTCCTTACAGCTCCCTGCTGGCCGTGCTGAGTCTGGTCCACCGGTTCTCTCCACGTCACTTTCTTGTTGGACACCGGGCTCCTAGATCGGCCAGGATAGCTGTATCCTGCCCTATCCATGCCTGGATGGATAGGATACTATATCCACACAACAAGAAAAATAATCCCTCACATAACACACCAAAACATCTTACACTATCCTCTAGATGTAAACACCTCCAATCAAACTGATGACTACATGAAATCTATCCCCAGTTCAAATTTAGAACCTCAGCACTGCTATAAAACATGCATATTAATAACGCAACTATAAATCCTCTTTCCACTCACACAACAACAAAAGAACAATATTTGAACAGCTTAATGTCTGCAATAATCCCAAGGTTCACTGGGGTATACATTCAAAAATCACCCTCACAAAGACACTAAAGTAAAACTATTCAGCAAGAAAAGAGGACTTGAATAGTTAATGGTCTCATGAAATAGATGAAATTGAATTGATAGTTTAAGTTCAAGCTTCATGAATACTGCATGGATGAATATGAATTGTTTGTAAAAATGTTATCTCTGTTTTCACTGGGGCGGGAAGTTTGTACGCGCATAGTCTGACATGCTGCCACACGCCATGCTTTTAATACCCGCTATACAGCCGTGTGGTTTACCTTTAAGTCACAGCACAATAACGGGTACAAACAATAACCATTTCTCTAATGCCTTTTAAATTGGCCAAAGAACTAATTTGGTGACACAAGACTTATTACCCTTTTGGGCATTTAAAATTCCCCTCCTATTTATTGTTGAGATGTTATATCATTTGTTTCTTTAACTCAAAAATGAGTTCTGGTTTACATGTATTAGGTCACCATATTTTATGCCAGGTATTTCATTCTGAAATTTAGTTGGAATAAATGTACGGGAAAAAAATGCACTATGTTCTGTGAACGAAACAAACAATGCTGATTAAGCCACTAATTGTTTTTCTAAAGAAGGGACGGGGGATTATGTATGTCTTTTGGTATCTCCTTTGAATTTCTTTTTTTTTTTTTTAATGACCTCACATGCCTGCTCCATATCTTAAATATCTCCATATTTTAACTTTTTCTTTACATGTTCTTTGTTTGATTTAACAGAAGTAGGCTGAGAATTTACTCTTAGACTATAAATAAAATTATAATGCATGGTTGTTGCAAATTATGAAGGAGATCTACATTTTTTAAAACAATAGATACATTGTCTATACATTTGAGAAATGAGAAATACCATGGCATTATTGATACAGAATTCTCTTGTGAAGTTTTTTCCTGTATCATGGTGTCAGTTGAAAAGCCTCATCTTTAACACCAAAACAAAATTTGATTAAAATGAAGCCTTTCTTTAAGAACAAAAATTCATGTGTAGGTTTATCCAACAAAGAATTTCTCTAAATATATTCATGTACATGCAAATCCATGAACTAGCCCAGAACAATCCCCTTTGTGTATTTATAACACAAATATTTTATATATGTATTAAATCCTCTGGTTTTTAACATCAAATACCTAAGTGTGTAAGAGTTCTATATCATATTAATGAAATTTAGCATCTAAACAAAATAAAAATAATGTTGAATGCAACATAACACTCCCCAATCCCATTGTATCCATCCTGTCTTTCAATTTATTCTCCCTAGATCAATGATCTCTCTTTCTTACTAGAATTAAGGTGCACCTTCAAGTTGCTGCATGCTTTTAGGATCAGTTTTAATAAGCATTCATGGGTTGCTCCCCTTTTGAAAGTTTTCATGCTAAATCTGAGAGACTTCAAATCACTTTATCAACACACTTGCCACTTGGATACATCATGTACCATATTTAACTTTCTTTTACTGCTATGTATCATTTTCAATATTTTTTTAGATAAAACAATGAGTAAATGTACCACCATAAAACTTGATCAATATTTTTAATTATATGTCATGTTTAAATTTTCAATGTCACTTCTATCAATTAAGGTATTCCTGTATTTATTAAGTGTCCAACTATAAAGTTAAATCTGGTAAATATAGTTCACTGGTATATCATGTGATACCCTTAAAGACATACAATTGAACTTCAATATCCATTAACCGAATTATGTAAAATGGAGAATGAAGAATGCATGCATGCCTGAATTTAAACATTTCTGATTTAATGACAAGAAATGTTTCAGAAAATTTACTGGATTCTGTAGTCCAACTCAAACTACTTGACTGGATGCTGTAGTTCCACTCTCAGTAACCTAATTTACTGGATGCTGTAGTCCCACTCCCAGTGACCTACTTTACTGGATGCTGTATTCCCACTCCCAGTGACCTACTTTACTGGATGCTGTAGTCCCACTTCCAGTGACCTACTTTACTGGATGCTGTAGTCCCACTTCCAGTGACCTACTTTACTGGATGCTGTATCCCACTTCCAGTAACCTACTTTACTGGATGCTGTATTCCCACTTCCAGTGACCTACTTTACTGGATGCTGTAGTCCCACTTCCAGTGACCTAATTTACTGGATGCTGTATTCCCACTCCCAGTGACCTACTTTACTGGATGCTGTAGTCCCACTTCCAGTGACCTACTTTACTGGATGCTGTAGTTCCACTTCCAGTGACCTACTTTACTGGATGCTGTAGTCCCACTTCCAGTGACCTACTTTACTGGATGCTGTAGTCCCACTTCCAGTGACCTACATTACTGGATGCTGTAGTCCCACTTCCAGTGACCTACTTTACTGGATGCTGTATCCCACTCCCAGTGACCTACTTTACTGGATGCTGTAGTCCCACTTCCAGTGACCTACTTTACTGGATGCTGTAGTTCCACTCTCAGTAACCTAATTTACTGCATGCTGTATTCCCACTCCCAGTGACCTACTTGACTGGATGCTGTATTCCCACTTCCAGTGACCTACTTTACTGGATGCTGTAGTTCCACTTCCAGTGACCTACTTTACTGGATGCTGTATCCCACTCCCAGTGACCTACTTTACTGGATGCTGTATTCCCACTTCCAGTGACCTACTTTACTGGATGCTGTAGTTCCACTCTCAGTGACCTACATTACGGGATGCTGTAGTTCCACTTCCAGCGACCTACCTTACTGGATGCTGTAGTTCCACTTCCAGTGACCTACATTACTGGATGCTGTAGTTCCACTCTCAGTGACCTACATTACTGGATGCTGTAGTTCCACTTCCAGTGACCTACTTTACGGGATGTTGTAGTTCCACTCTCAGTGATCTACTTTACGGGATGATGAAGTTCACTTCCAGTAACCTAATTTACTGGATGCTGTACTTCCACTTCCAGTGACCTACTTTACGGGATGCTGTAGTTCCACTTCCAGTGACCTACTTTACTGGATGCTGTAGTTCCACTTCCAGTGACCAACTTTACTGGATGCTGTATTCCCACTCTCAGTGACCTACTTTACTGGATGCTGTAGTTCCACTTCCAGTGACCTACATTACTGGATGCTGTAGTTCCACTTCCAGTGACCTACATTACTGGATGCTGTAGTTCCACTCCCAGTGACCTACTTTACAGGATGCTGTAGTACCACTCCAGTCCCAGTAACCTACTTTGAGGCATGCTGTAGTCCCAGTAATCTACTTTGAGGCATGCTGTAGTTCCAGTGACCTACTTTACTGGATGCTATAGCTCCGTTAATCTTTATACCTGGATGTTGTAGATTTATCAGCTACCTACCTTACTTGACGTTGTGGCCTTTTTCAGTTCTTTCTCCAATAAGCTGACCCTATCTCTAGCCTCTTTTTCCAGTTCTTCTAAGGTGGATACCAGGACATCATTTTGTTCACTAAGGTCATTGACATATGCCTGCAGAATGCGCACTCGAGTCTACAAAACAGGTACATCTCTTATATTGATGAATACAAATTTAACTTATGTTTTAAACCAATTACTTAATATGTCAAACACTTTTTCCTACATGCAAAAAAGGCATTGAAAAAATTGGGTAGGGGCAAATTTGATGAGTCTTCAGGAGTACATCTTTCATTGACGGCCGAAATTTAAAAAAAAATACCCGAGCAGTTTTTGACCTCTATCATTGTTAAGACAAGGGTTTTCTTTTCAAAATTCATAAAATAAAAGCTGAATTGAAATATTTAGTTAGTATTTATTTCCCTTTGTTAATTTTTTTTATTAAAAGATAGAACTGTGTACATGTAACTGCAAGATATGGCCCAGACACAAAAAGCTAACAGTCAGAGAGATAGGACACCCTCTACCAAATCACAGTCAATCAAGATGGGTAATAAATAAAAACATCAGAATTGTGGATTCATTTTAAAAAACTTCTCAATGAACAGATCGACATGCAAACCAGGATATTTTAAGTTTGAATGTCTTTTAAACTTTGAAAGTGGCTGGATGTGATACCTATGAGATAGGTGTTTTCACCTGTAGATCTTCATTAACACGAAAGACTTCCAAACAAATAAGACTTCTGTTGAGTAAATACATTGTATTCCATAAAATACAAGTCAAAACCTCTCTATCAGCAGGACACAATCCAATGTTGGCAAGTATAAATTTACCTGTAACTTCTCCTAACCATTTAAGTGCCATTCTAAAGGAGAAAATAGGTAAATTGTATGTCAGAAACATCCCATACAACCATATATTTTTTAAAATTGTGGCTTTGAGGGAATATCTTTATGTTTGACACACTATTCAAATGTTTACAACAATGCTGTGAGGATCTTGGTTATGACTTTATAGTCATGCATTCAGATCTCTTGACTGCAGACATGACTGTCATTCAATTTAATTCCACTAGAATGTAAATCCTTTTTCAAATCTCTTCTTTTAAACTTTCAACATCTCCTTTCTTCACAATCTATTGTATACCAGATTTTTTTCCAGCCATGCAAAAAGATGACTGTGTTGAATTTTACAGTTCATCTGGTCGATAATTTTATTACTGCTACAGACTTAAGACTGATACCTTTTAATAATCATCAAATTACATGATGATCGATGATTAGAATTTTAAATTACCAAATCCATCTGAACTATCTGAGATTCAAAATATAATGACAATGAAGAAAGGTTTAAATGTCTTTACTGTTAATTGAATGAATATCATATGAAATATAATCTTCACGCCTATTTCTTTTTATTTGCTTTACACAAAACAATTTTTGAAACTGAATAAAAATACTGCTAAGGCCAAAATAAAAAATAGTCTTGTTTCCTGCTACCCGACCTACCCTATTTTTTTGCACCCGACCCTAAAGTTTTTTTAAGCTTTTGGGGAAAAAATTAAAATTTTAGGAATTTTGTTTCAAAAGTGAAAAAAAAATATATACTCAAGTTGTATTACATGAAATATATGTTTAAAATATGGACTTTCATAAAATTCCACTGTTGTGCATCAAAAGACATGGAATTTCATTTTAAAAGATGATATTGACCTAGCTATGACATGTTCATTTTGGTTTTGTAGTAGTTCATATCCAGAAAACACCGTTGGAAAAAATAAAATTAAATCAAAAAAAAAATAATTTTCCTACCTACCTATCCTATTTTTTTCTGGCTGGTAGCAGGAAACAAGACTATTATTTTTTTTGGCCTAAATAGTTTACATAAACTAAAATATATTCTCTCCCCTTTTTAACGAAAATACACAAGAGAAACTCTGATATGAAATTGATTAGAACAATAATCTATACCAATTTTGTTTTTGTGCATTTATTTTGGTTTAATACAAAATAATAATTAAGTAGCAGATCGGGAGAAGATAAACCTTGGGATATCATAGCAAGGGCAGAGGTGGGTGGAGTAGGGGGTGGGGGTGGATATAAAAAGATTTATGAGGCACATTTTGTCTTTGATCTTTTTTCTTTTACATAACATGCAGGATGAAGAATAGATATGTACAGAAATGACATCTGTAAATTTTTATTGAAAAAAAATATTTTTTGCAGAAATGCTTCATCTCATTTTGATTTATTTATTGCATGACATAAAGCATAGATGAAATATGCATTATAGTCAATTTCCTAACTCGCAAGCAATCTGTTGGTTGAAAATGAGAAATTTTGTCAATAATTCTTCATCAGTTCATGTGACCATGCATAATTGTAGACTAACATGTCTAACAATGCATTGAATGACTATTACAGTTTCTGTCACAAGAATTAATGCGAACAATAAGTATCACAGGTAAGAATTCACATTGATTTTGAACTGTATTATACCTTTAATGTATCTTCCCCTTTGCCCTCGGTCTCATCAAGACGTTTGAGACGTCCCTCATATAATCCCTTGAATTCGCCAAGAAGAGAGTGCATTTGGCCGCTACGGGCACCTTCAATCGAAAAAGATTCTGCCATCCTTGATATCAAACACAGTGAAATCAAAAGCCTTCTTCTACCACATTATTTTTGTAGATTAACTCCTTGGATCTGTCAGTTTCCCTGCCTCAACCAGCGGAAATCGTTATCATTCTACCATAAGCATATTAAAGGTAACTTCTGATTGGACGAAGAGAAAGTCACATGCAAAAGTCATCCAACCGTATGGGATGTACTTTCTTTGTTATTGTTTAGGTATCAAGCACATGTTTCAATGTAAATTACACCAATTAATTTTTAATTACAAGCTGATTTGATTAATTAAGCGAAAAACTGTGACCATATGGTAAATGAGTCCTAGTGTTGTTAATTATGCACTGTCGTTAATCTCATTAAATCTGCTAATAACGGTGCGGGAAACATGACCGAACTTGCTGAAAGTGAAAGCAGTGATTTATTAAACAAACGGGCGGATCAATAATTTTTCCTTTACTTAAATCTACACGAAAGACATATCAATAGTAAATGCATAGATATCAAATCTTGAAATGAAAATCCACGCAGACACGGGAAAACGTTTTTATCATACTTTTTTCCCGAAAATTAGAATATACTTTTTGTCTTATAACAAATTACATGTATATATTATAAATTGGTTTATTATATTATATAATACAATTCTAGCTGTAAAAATGCAGCCCTTTTCATTTTTTCTCATGAAAATATTAATTCAACATTTTAATAAAAATATCAGAGAGTAAGAGAGGGCAACATTATTGCAGTTAAATAATTTTAAACTAGTTTTAAAACACATTCGATCCTAGATTAAGTGAAATGAACCAAATTCACACGACGGATCACAGGCACTTGGAGTTTGGACCCCCTTTCCTTTTTTTTTTTTCCCATTATATCTGGGGTCGAGTCATCTTTTCCCCATTTTTCTATTCTAATATGCACTCATATATGTTATCAATAATATAACTCTTTTGTCTCTATAAGTTGTTTTTAAATATATCGTTTTCGACGGATGCATCAGTCGAAAACGATATATTTAAAAACAGCTTACAGAGACAAAGGAGTATTAATTCATTATTGATACATATTAGGTATCAGACGAAAACCATATATTTAATCACTGAAAACAACTTATATAGAGACAAAAGAGTTACATTATTGATAACATATAGTGCTTATTTATGGTGGCATATTTCTGCCCCTTGTGTGCAAGTTATTTTTCTATTGAATATGTCGACATGCAAGATAGATATGTTGACATGCAAGATAGTTAAGTCAACATGCAACATAAATATGTTGACATGCAAGAAAATTGCAATCAAATGAATATTATAAAACAATCTTCAAAAATCTCAAATATTGCCCACATGTGACATCCAACATACTAAATGCTACTTATTTATGTTAACATGCAAGATAAATATGTTGACATGTAACTTAGATATGTTAACATGCAACTTATTTATGTTGACATGCAACTTATTTATGTCGACATGCAACTTAGATATGTTAACATGCAACTTATTTATGTCGACATGCAACTTGGTTATGTTGACATGCGAGATAAGTATGTTGACATGCAACTTATAAGTTGCATGTTGACATAAATATGTCGCATGTTGACATAAATAAGTTGCACGTCAACATATTTATCTTGCATGTCAACATAACTAAGTTGCATGTTAACATAAATAAGTTGCATGTTAACATAAATAAGTTGCATGTCAACATAAATAAGTTGCATGTCGACATAAATAAGTTGCATGTCGACATAAATAAGTTGCATGTCGACATAAATAAGTTGCATGTCAACATATTTATCTTGCACGCTAAAAAGCATCTGGCATGTTGGATGTCTCATGTGGGCGATATTTGAGATTTTTCATAATATTTATTTGATGCATTTTTCTTGCATGTCAACATATTTATGTTGCATGTTGACATAACTATCTTGCATGTCAACATATTTATCTTGCATGTCGACATATTTGATAGAAAAATAACTTGCACACAAGGGGCAGAAATATGCCACCATACTTATTAGAATGGAAAAATAGTAAAAAAGTAAAAATCCCCCAATCTATTTTTCATTTGGCAAACGTTATACAAATATAATCCATACTAAACTTAGACACAACTGTATACTTAATAATGATTTACACAAAAGAAATATTATTAATAGCCCTTTATGTTCATGTGGAAAGTATGAAGATGTTTATCATTTCTTTTTTGCCTGCAGAAATTATCCAAACGCTAGGAATAATCTTTTTTAATCGCCTATTTTTACTTGACGAATTGGTTAATATTGACACAAATTTGTTATTATGTGGTGATGTAAATTTGCCTGTAGAAACAAACACATATATTTTTGCTGCTGTGCATAAATTTATTGACGAATCTTGTAGATTTTAAATTGTTATGTTACTGAACAAATATTTCACTTGTATAATTTTTTCTATGTACTACATGTATTTTAACTGCATGACGTATAGTTATATTTAAGGATAGGAACGCGTAAGTTGAAAGAACTTGTTTCCAATCTTTTTGTTTATACAATAAAATATGTTCAAAACAAAACAATGGAAAAATAGGGGAAAACATGACACGACCCCAGATTTAAAAGGAAAGAAAAATGGAAAGGGGGGGGGGTCCATACCCCAAGTGCCTGTGGACGGATAACATGTAAGGAGACAGTCAGTTTTGAAGAGTTATACGCCCTTGATGAAAAGAAGAAAATTTTTGATTTCTCAAAATTTCTGAGGCAAATAATTCATTTTATTTCATAATTTAAATAAAAAGGGAGTTTATGCATATTTTCACCAAGAGATTTGTTTGAAATTCAAATTACTTTTTACAATGTCTTATAAAAACATGCGCTGCCCATAGACTTCAATGTAAAATTCAAGGTGAAATTAATTGGACAATAATCAAAATTTTGTAAATTCCTTTGTTGGAGCATTTTTTTTGATTACATCTTCAAAATACTACTGTGATTAAAAATATCGGAACATTCATTTATTAGGTACAAAATATGGTCTTTATAAATTGAATACCTTTTTTCGTTTTTAATCAGTCTAGAGAGGCCGGAGCTCAAGGCAGGCGCATAGCATCAAGGGGCCTGGTCCTCTTTTTTCCTGACATACAACATTTTATTATATAGAAAACGTTCACTGAAAGCACGGTTGCCCCCCCCCCTTATTTTTTGGGGGTGGGGTGGGGGATGTGGTTAAGTATAGTCAAATAAGGGTAATGAAGTATGTTTGAGTTTTAAAATGGACCTCTCTCTCTCGTCAAGTTTTTCTTTGGTAAGTTGCCTTTTCTTTGCTGGTTGCCCCCTTTCAAAAACGATGCTACATCACTGCCAGGTTCCCATCTGAATGTTAGAGTTCCTAAATTTCTTTTTAAAGTAACGCAGAAAATTAGCCCTTTTACTAAAAATGAGAGTCATGTATCAGAAGAAAATTGACAACTTGTCTGCCTTAATCCCCCCCCCCCCCCCCCCCCCCACACACACATACACGAAAGAAATAGTTCTTAAAAGTTTGGATTGGCTAACTTAAATATATATTTTGCTTGTCATTATGACACCCCCTCCCCAAAAACACAAGTGATTTCAATTTCATTTTCATACAAAGGACTTTCAAAACAGAGTCCTCCTTAAAATAATGTTTGTTTTCCCTCCCCCGACTCAGCGTAAAAAAATGAATAAATCAATAGGTAAATTGGGAAAAGTTTTTCAAAAAAATTTACCATGCTTGTTGACAAGAATAAAAAAAAAATCGTTACCTGGAGGTTAAAAAGAAGGGTTCATTCGGTCTAGTTTTAGTCATCGGTAGGGAAAGGGCAAACGAACATTTTTTAAAGGATGGCCTAATTGAGAAATTGATACAATATTCGGGGTCTTTTTAAATTCACTTTCACTGAAAGTGGGGGATATTAATTTGAGTCTGTCTGTTCATATATACCTCTAGCTGCACGTATTTCTGTGTCTATAATATATTTGTTTCTTTGTTTCTGCGCAATATCTCGGAAAGCCTTTCAGCTTTTGCAAAAAAAAAATTCACACAATTCTCTACGCTCTAAAGGAAATCCCTATTGATTTTGAGGTCAATAGGTCAAGGTCATAAACTCATAAATTATGTTTTAACACTTTTGTAACATGCGATATCTCGATAAGCCTTTGAGCTTTTGCCATGAATTTTATTTTGAGGTCAAAGCCAAAGTCGTAGCACATGGTTGGTGTGACCGGTTCGCAGGGGATGCTCATTACTCAATGGCGCCTGATCCCACCTCTGATGTGTTGGAGGTCTGTGTTTGCTCTGCTCTTATTTTGTATTGTTATATAAACTTTTGAGCTTGAATACTGTTGGTTATCTCCATATATTTCTTTTCTGTCTGTGTGCAAAACTTCTTTTCATGAAAGCGGAGGACAATTATTCTACAAAGCAATGTATTAGTAATGGAAATACAGTTGAATTTTTATATTTCAAACACCGATATCTCGGATACCATGGATATGTTGAAGTGATTTGGAAGTCCCAACCACTTATTCTTTAAGTATTTTACCCTCAAATCATCAGTCCCATTAAGTTCGAGATAACGAGATTTGACTGTATCTGTAATGTTTTATTAAAAACATAATAAACACCTATATATTTCTTTATCTTTTTCTTGGTAAAGTAATGCAGTCTTATGCAATATTAATATCACTTGTTTAGCTAGGCATTGAAATGGACTTGATGCATTGGAGCTTGACTGATAAACTAATGCCCAGTGATATAAAACTGCCTTACTTTGAATTTATTTTGGTATAATAGATTCAAACACTTGTTATTTTCTAGAATTTATTTAGCATTTCACCAGAAACATTATTTGGTTGGTTGAAAATACACCACAAAAATGTAAAAATGATTTCAACTTCCATTTCACAGAATATAGCACCATATAAAACACTTTTAAAATCAGAGACATTTTCCATATATAGAGAGTTACAAAAGTAGAAAAGAATAATCAAATGCATACACCTTGTAAAATTCAAATAAGGGGAACAACTCATTTTACAGCTTTCATTCATGATTGTTGTATGATCTGTAATACATGAATTTCTAAATGCATGATTTAAATTTTTGTTACAATTTCCTCACTAAATCAAAGTTCATCCTTTAGCCTCATTTGGAATGATGTTAAAATATTGAGTCTGTCATTAAGTTGTTCCTTCTTTTTATCACTGACTTTACCATCTTTTAATTTTTCCACCCGTTTAATTTCAGTGTCCACAAATTCTGGTGTTTCTACTAGCTTCTTCATGGTTTTTACATAAATTTCTGCTGCTCTTTTATCTTTTTCTGTTGTATATTTTTGTGCTAACTCTTCTGCTTTTGTGAAAATCTCTGCTTTTTTGTCATCCGGAGTTTTTCTAAATTCTGCAACCAGTTTATCAAAGTCTTCAAGACAACTTGGCAGTCCAAGCCACAAACCTAGAAAAAGGTATGACAAATTATTTTTTTAACAAATAAAAATAAAAGGTCATATGGCTTTAAGAGAGCTCAAACTACTTTAATAAGATATGATAGAAGTACATGTATTTTTAAAAAGTTGTTAAACAATACTGGGTATATTGTTGTAGACTTTAGTTCTATCCTTGTATGAAGTAAATCCAGTTTAGATGACAATATATAAATGTATCTCTTGTTACTGGTCTATTTTTTTTCTTCTTTTTTTGAGATTTATTTTTTTTTTTGCAGAAATAAATCATCATCTGGTAAATTATGACTAGATTTACCTGATTCTCTGATCAAAAACTTTTTGATATCGTCAGCTTTTTTGACATCTCCTTTGTAGGTCTCTGGTTCCTCTTTGCCCTCCACAAACAGTTTGTACACAGGGAAGTCGTCTTTCTTTGCTCCATACTTCTCAGCAATGTCTGCATTTTCCTTCTCTCCATAATCTAAAAAATATAAGATGCAGACTTTAAAGATGGATACATCATAGAGTGAACAAGTATTCCTTTGAAAGGAATTACTGGCATTGGATCATAAAGTAAGCTTTATGGAATGTCTTGAAATAATTTTGTACACTTTTCTTTCTTTATTTTATTAATTTAAATTAGCATTTTTTCTATGAGTATGTATATGCATATACATGTATTGAATTTCACATTATTTCTCAACTGAGTATGATGTGGAAAGGATAGCCATATTGACATTTACAGACATACTATTTATGAAGAGATGCTCTGGTTTGCAGTGCCCTTGTTAATGAAAAAACGTCTGCATCTCAAGCCAAATGGCATCAACATAATGCTTTGAAATTAGTACTTTTAAACACGTTCTGAAAGATTTATATGAATTGATCATTGCGTAATCAATGATAGGGCCCACAATAGGTGTCACTGGTCAACAGGGGATGCTTACTCCTCCTAGGTACCTGGTCCCACCACTGAAATTTCCTGAGATCTGCATTTTATGCCTCTTAATTAACGGATTTGTATTGCTTATAGAATTCTTTTTTAGATCCATCACTGTGTGCTTGTTATCTTCATCATTTCCGTACCCTTGCCAGTTTAAACATAATGCTCCATTTGATTTTCTGATATTTTACCTGCTACCTGCACCTCCGCACAGAGTATATCAGACTGTGACAATGTGGCCTCCACCACCGCCTTAAATGTGTCTTGCTTGTCTCCATAAGGGTAGGTCTCGTCAAACTTAACCAATACCGCCTTAAATTTACTAATAACCTGTAAAATTACAACATAATAGATTGATTAGTGAAACTCAATGACTATGTGTTATTGATAAATGGGATGATATTGATATCAACTGAAAGATTCCTCTCTATAGTTAACAAATGTAACAGGAACAGAGAAAATTAATGGCAGTGGACCAGGAAGTGAACCCCATCTTCTCTAGTCAGATGTTCTGACACTGAGCTACCTTTAAGTCAATTTCAACAATCCACAACTAGCCAAAAGCACTACAAAGAACATACTCCCAACTTTAATTGACTTTGCCACCAGACACCCACTACCCATGTTCTTTAGCCCTTAGGGACTTGTACCTGCATGTAGCATGCAATTGCAAGTTTATATGTTGAAAATGGCAACAAATAGAACAGGAGTGGCGACCCAATGGGAGATTCACCCGTCACTTCCAGGGCATGGCATGGGATTCGATACCAGGCCCCCTGAATCTCCCATCGGGCCAACACTCTAGTTGTTCTATCCCTTTCCTGTGTATTACTGTAAATGGGAGAGAGGAAAAATGCAGCGGATCAGACCAGATTCAATTCTGTGTTCCTTGAATTTCCAGTGAGGTGCTCTACTATTCAACTGTGCTATCTGGCCACCAGCTATCGAAACTGTCTGGCCATCACATTCCGTCTTGGGCCCCTGAAGACACTAACTTAGACTCTTCCCTGGCAGAGGGAAGGTACCTGCCAGGTAAGAGTCTGAGTTATTGTCTTCAGGGGCCTAAGACTTTTCAGGAGGGAGGAATGTGGCAGTCAGACAGGTTTGATAGCTGCACCATGGTGGCCAGATAGCACAGTTAATTGGTAGAGTAACTCACTGGAAATGAGGGATTGAATCTGGTCTGGTCCGCTGCATTTTTCCTCTCTCCCTTTTTAGCAATACACAGGAAAGAAGAAAAATTTTTGCTGGACTGGGAATCTAACCCTTTACCACTGCATTACCAGCCAGGCGGCCCAATCATGAAAGAAACCCAGGCCCATCAACATTATACAAAATTATGGATAGAGTTATCTACCTTATCACAATAACTCCACATACAGTGCAAGACAAAAATAAGTATAATATACAGCTATTTGCAAAAACAATGACAACAGCTTTTTTGATTAAGAAAAATACTTTTCAATATTGCTCTAGACAGACGTATAGTTGCCATAAAAGTGTACTTCATCATTATTCCACAAGCCGAATGGATGCATGTTGTACACAATTTTACTACCAGCTGATTACCTTGTCAAAGACACCACTGTTTAACAGAATGGACCCCTGAACTGTCTCTGACGAAACGTCCTTGATTCCCAGAAATATTACAATAGTCAGGCACAATTTTGCACCGATCTGCAGCATTTTGCTACCTTCCGGCTTATCTCAACACGCGTAATGTTAATATTTTAGTGCCCAACGTATGGTTCGATAACCATGAGTGGAGACACTAGGGGGCTCTTCCGTAATTTTACAAAAATAATACAAGATCTTACTAATTGCTGTAAATCACGCTCGCAGTATCCTAAGTTAGGGAAAGGTTTTACAATGGAATTTTAAATATTATAACTGATGTTCATTTGTTTATCGTATCTTTTGTTTCAAATAAATATTAAAAACAAAGTTAATCTTTTGCATCTGCATGGAATACAGTGAAGAATACATAAAAAAAAATAGCTAACGTTAAATAAATTATATGATATGCGGGTAATAAAGTAAAATAAATAAATAAATAAAAGAACATTTGTTAAGAAAAACTAGCAGAGAATGTGAAAATAACCCCTTTTTTCCATTTACAAAGTTGTGACTCAAATTTACATTTTAATCTGCCCCTGACCTTGAACTTTTGCAATTGACCTTTGGTCAAGAACGTGACACAACTGTAATTCTTAATCAATATTGTGTTAAGTATTAGTTTCCACTGTTACCCTGTTAGAATTTGATAAACTGGATACAAATTATATTTTTTTTCTGCCAATTTTAAATGGCCTTGAACTTGCTTGAATGACCTTTGGTCAATGTAAAGTCATGCCCTTGTGGCATGAGTAATCCTTTCGCCTTATGTGAGCTTTGTATGCGCTTTGTATGCATGCTTCTCCTTTCAACAGTATGGTCAATGAAAAGGTCATGCAAATATTACTTAATTATGAGATCTTTGTACAGATCAAGTAGGAACTTACTGGTAATTCAAATGTTGTTCCATAATAGAAAATGGACACGAATTTTATAAATTTTTCTGCCAGTCAACCTGAACTATCGGAATTACCTTTAAACAAAGTATTGAGGTCAAAAGGTAAAAATTGTTGGTATCCAAAGGAAAGTCTTGTCACAAAAATACACTTGTGAAATATGAGTTTCAAGCCCTAGCGCCTACTGTTCAAAAATTACGACAAAGGTTAAAGATTTAGAAAAGTGGGTAAGATTCTAAGGTCAAGATTAAAAGGTATACATGTATTTACAGTCATTAAAAGGTCTTGTCACAATGAATGCACATGTGAAGTATGAATCCACTATCACCAACAGTTGAAAATATGGCCAACGTTAAAGTGTGGATTTCTTTTTTTCTTTTCTTTTTTATAAAAGTGGATCAAACTCTAAGGTCAAGGTGAAAAGGTCAAAGAATGTATTCGCTTTAACAAAAGAATTGACCTATAGTAAAGAACAATTTCCCGGAAAAAGTGACATGTAAAAATCAGTCTTTATTTGTTGTTTTCTACCGTATATGTGTCTAAATTTTTTTAATTTGTATTTTATACCTAAAATTTATTATTTGCAACTTTACAATAAACCTCTAAAGTTGATAGAAACACCATTTTGTCCTTTAAAGCGTTGATTTTTGCATGAATTTTGGCCTTGAAGTCCATCAGGGCAGGCGTGCCCCTAAATAAAATTGTGATATTTTGATAGGTTAGGATGTAAGGAATAATTTAAGATAAGATTTTTTTAGGGGCACCCCTGCCCTGGGGTCGAAATTCACAAAAAACCTACAAAAAATTAGGAAACCAGATTTTCATAATCTGCTTTAAATTTACGCCACTCATTCTTATAGTCAGACTAGCTCAGTTGATATATGCGCTGAAATTTACTCTCTTTTTAAAGTCTGCCACTGACAACACTTATAAAGTTTTAAATTTCTTTTCAAAGACCATTTTAATTTTTTTTATAGACTTGTGTATTTTTCCGTCAATTTTCTATCCCCTATGCATGCCCATTCTTGATATAAGAAACACTAAAGAGATATCAAATCGTAACAATCCAATGTAATTGTGTTGGAACGAAGTATTAGTTTCTCATGACAAGAATAACTCACTCTGTGTTACTCAATTTTCTTGGCATTGAGCTGCGATGAATTCAATTGTACATATTCCTTATAATTTAATCACATTGATTCTGGCTACATATTTCATTAATGCACTCCGTTGGATTTCATTTATGCCTTTATGATTTGCACACATTAATGACAAGTTTTTATTATATCCACGGATAAATAGCCTAGACAAAAAGAATAGAATTTCAGAGACAGTAGACATTACCTTTACGCACAAAGAGAAGTAAAGACAAATATCAATTATCACATTTGGAGATAACAAACTAAGAAAATCAATAAAAAGCCGTTCCTCCAATCTCTACTCACTGAAATAAAGATTTAGGAAAAACAAATTGTTATATGTATTCAGGTCATTAATCAAATATCGACAAGCTTTTTGTATAAAACCGAGCCCGGTCCTATAGGTGAAATTTTTGATATGCCGTAAGACATAACTTAAGATGTGCCTAAGTTATAACTTAGGAAGTTTCTAAGATTTGTCACAGCTGTTTCACGAACAATCTTATCTTAAATTTTTCCTAAGTAATTTCTTAAGTTGTGCATAATTTAATAAGGACTAATGGAATAACTCCTCCGCTCTATCTACAACTCTCAGTATGTCAGTCTTGGTTATATTTTTAGCTTCAAAAAGGGAGGGATTATCCCCACTTTCAAAGGACTTGGACAGAAGTACATGTATGTTTTAACATTGCGAAGTTTGCTGCTAGAACTAAGCATTCACAGACACACCCTTTCAAGCCTTCTTCCCTTCCGAGCACACGACATTTGTATTTTTTAAAATATAGTTCTACGTTTTATACGTTTACTTTATTTTGCTCTTTATAAGGTATCGATCCCAGGTATTGTTTTTACTATACTTTTCTACTTGTCAATTATTGAATGAAATTTAAAAATGATTGCTTGAACATGAACACATGTGAGGGCAATAAAAAAAATATGCTTTTCCAATGACTGTTCCACATTAGGTTAAAGATATATAAAATAAGAATGCCATGCTAAAATTCGCGACTACAGATATGAAAATACTAAAAGAAGTTAAAAAAGGAAATTCATTGAAATCTCTTGCATAGCTATACATTGTATTAAGCGGGGAGCATAACTGGTTGTAATCTCATGACCGTAGGAACTGGAGGAGCACGGGAGAGGGGGAGGTATAATAATAATTTTTCCTATGTATAGAATACTATAGAAAACAAAACTGTGTTATGTTTGTGTCTTCTCAATAATTACGTCCTAGAGGAGATTAGATGCAACCATTCTTGAGAGAAACATCTACTGGTATATATCGTTAAAGTGTGAACAAGTGTTTCCATTCATCTAAAATATCCTTTTTCGAATTCTATTTTAATATTCATTAAAATACTTGTAATATATTAATAAATATACATGTACATGTAGATAAAGACATTATGTATGCATGCATGTATAATAATTGGATCAAATCATGTGCTATTTTTTGTTAACAAAGGTGTGCTCTTCAAATGATGGGGAATTATTCCAGTATGTGTACATCTATTTCGCCGACTCCAGTTTTGTGAACTGACATTTTTATATACCTTAATGGACTAATTTTGACACATGTTTGCCAATTATTGAAATCCTAGTATTTACGTGCAAAGTAAAGCAGTTTTATAGAGAACACAATCATCCGTATACAAGAGTTATGGATTTTCAAACACATTCTCTCTCTCCATAGGAAGTCTTGGATATGTAGCCGCAATATTTAGTTTCTTCCTAGGATTTACCTTTCCTATATAAAACTTAAAACGTGTAATGAACTTAGGAAAAAGTTCTTTCTATATAACTTAGCCTTTGTGAAGTCAGTGAAGTGATCCTTCTCTTGTCATAAGGGATTGACGTGTGAAATATGAAAGCTATAGCCACGTCCATTCAAGAGTTATGGGCAAAAGGCAATCTTCGATTTCGGAGGCATATAAAAATTAAAGTGTTCTATCATCGATGCCTTTGAAGTCAGTTTCTTCTCTTTTGGTACTTTAATTATACATATATGATATTGAAATTTGAATTTTTCTCTGTTCTATGACTATGAGAGAGGGGGATGGAGGGAGTGGGGTACAAGCATTTAAACTGCTTCATGGATTTTTTTTCAGCATGCATACGCGATATTGATAAGACAAATTAATTAATTCATAGTATATCGACAGTACCTGGCCATAAGTGAGTCATAATTGCATTCTTACATTATATATTTCATTGAAAAGTCAACTTTTATAAAAACTTGTTCTGATGTCAATTTTAGCTCAATTTTCATGATTTTTACACTGAAGGAATCATGCAAAATGGTTAAATTTTCTTTCTTAAAATGAAAAAAAATGATACTCAAATTATTGAGAATAAATTTTAAAAATTGTCAAGAAAAAAATTTCTAACCTCAAATTGCTATGATTTCTTAACAAATTGAAGTATGTAGAATTTTTATTTTGCACTTGACTTGATATCACCGCAATGTCTAAAGATAAAATTATTTTGAAATAATGTGAAGAAACTACAAAGAATAGCGCATTTTATCGTGTTTTAATGATGAAAAATTAGCAACAAATAACACTGCAATAGTATTGTAGAAAAATGCGTATACAGTGGAAAAATAAAATTATAACTCACTTCTAGGTAGGTATTTTGAAGATATAAATTTTAGAATAATTCATTCATAAAAATATTAATTAATATATGTGTATTTATTGAAAGTATTTGAAACTAATTAAATATTTCAACTTATGACACGTGTCACTCTCTGGTTTACCTCGATGAACTAACGTGTCCTTAAACAACCGCTCGCTAAATATTGATTATGAATATTCATGAAATATGAGTGGGGTTTGGCCAAAAGGAGCTAAGAACCCTGTAGATAACATTGTCTTTTTGAAAGCGGATGTATTTACTTAGACAGTAATTTTAAAAGAAGAATCAAGTGTCGAATGGAGCATGCAGTTGATTTATGCCTATCGTCAAATCCTTTGTGGATATATACTGTACCTAACTTTAAATTAATTGTTTGTTTCTCCAAATAAATTAAACATATAATTTGACTGAACATATCTGTAAGGGATTTTAAAGATGAGTGTAATTCATTTTAACCTGGGTCAATTATCTAAAGAAAAATGCAATTATTTACACCCGTCTTTAATGCATTTAAAACTTGAATTCAGATGTATTTTTTTTCAATTTATTCGGAGATAATTCAAGTAACTTAAGACAGTAGCAATTATTTATTTTGTACCTATCTTCAAATGAATTAATGTCCGAACAATTTGTAAGAAAAACGTCATTCGGCATTGAACTTAAGGTTAAATTGTATTTGAAGGCAAGGTTATTGTATTTACCATAGAATTTGCGAAATGTTGTTTTGAAATGAGACTGTTAACATCCATGTCTTATCAGCTTATTGGTCAATAGCTTGTCTCGTTTTAGAAATTGTTCCGACGTAGAGCATGCTTTTGCATATTTAATCAAATGAGTGACTTATGTTCAGATGATAAGCGTTTATTGCTACATAACAAAGGATCGCAACTAGTACCCATGGGAATTCCGGCAGATTGTTTGAAGATTTGATCTCTAAAAACAAGTAGATGTTGTCAATCAGAAACTCAAACATCTTTTTATTTAGTTTTTAATATCAACTTTGGAGTACTTGTGTGTGCAATCAGAACACTCTCAAAACTTTTGATAACAGGATCCAGCCTCCTTAAACCATTTTTTTTTTGTGTAAGTTATAAAATGATCAATGACAAGAAGAACAGACGAGTTATATAATTTACGAGTACCGTTTTAACGGAAAAAGCAGCTGTCTATGATGTCAAAAAATCCCAGACCTAAGTTTACCGTGATGAGTATTGAAAGGTACTTTCCGATGGTAATTTTTTTTCAATTTTAAATTCTAAAATGTTCCTCTGCAATTCGAACAAGGAAACTGTAGGTGCTGGTGAGTCAGAGTTTCGTGGATCAAATAGTTCCAGATGTTTCTGTCTATTGTCATTCATTTTCCTTACTTAAAAAGTAAATACTGTAGCTGTAGTTAATATATGAAAGACAGAAATTTTCCCTTGCACTGTCTGTGGAACTGCCATATCCCATCAAGATAGTATTTTATTCTCGGTATTTGCCTTCTTCAAGCTCACAGTCATACTCTCAGGGCTAGGCGTTGTTTATATGTTGTTTAACGCCCCTCTCGAGTTTTTTTTCACTCATATGGAGACGCCACCACTTGCCGGCGGCGATCTGCCGATTTTGTCCTACACGTGACATTTACGGCCATTGAGCAGGGAGTGATCTCTTTCGTGCCAGCAATTACTGCGACACGAAACGGGGACATACATAGTGTAGGTTTATACAGTCTCACCCGAAAGACCGGTCACACAGTGTGATTCGAACCCGCGACGTAAGGATTTACTCCTTACTTCGCAACTCTACAGCAGACGCTTTAACCACTGCGCCGTGCGGACGACTAGGACTAGACCTAAATGTATGTGTTGGGTGCAAGAGCCTTGGTCAAGGTTTAGGATTTACCGGTCTACTGATGAAATCAATTTTTTATCCGTAGATATTCGACACTGGAGAAGGACAGTCCTCTTAGACGTAACTCCACTAAGACAAATTTAAGCTACAGTCAAGCCTTTGTCTATATTCTTGACTATTTCCTCTTTAGAGGTATGTTTTAGTTTATCCATTGATCCTTTATTCATTCTGCATCTATTTACTCAACTCTGAAGGGCAACTACAAATACAATTGAGATTCGGTGAATCGAACACCAAAATCTCGATTACCACTGATAAGTCGAAATGATTTTGAGGTCCCAACCACTTAATTGTTCTTCAGTATTTTACCTTCGATATCTCGAATCATCGGATATCTCTCGAACCATCAAGTTCGAGAAAAACAAGATTCGCAGTACAGGTGACTCTCGATCTCTCGAGGTTAAAGGGACCGCGAGAAAAGTTCGAGAGATCAGTATATAAAATCCTAATTTTCACTTCCGGATGTTTTACTTTTAAATATACCGGAAGTATATGTAAATAAAGTAATTGCTCGTTTTCAATCATATTTTACAGGTAATTTACTTGATATCAACAATTATGATCGTATTTTGAATAAATAAAATGAATTCCTACAGTTTCAATATTTATTTGTTCTTTTTTCATGATTACATGATACCCGAATATCATTGTCAGTTTTGCTATTCCTCGGCTTGATCAGGACGGGTCCTTCACCAGTGTTTACCAGATTTTTCTTAGCCAGTATTTAGTCCTTGAGAAAGGAATTTCTTGTGCAATATTTGCCATACTGGGATTATCTAGCCTCTAATAAAAGGTCATAGTCTATGGGAACTTATTGAAACGAACGTTTATCAATCATTTTCTAAAAATTATCGTCTCAGTTTCAAGTCAAAATAAATTGTGAATTAATGGTTTATTATTTACCAATAATAACCAATTACATTGTAATTATATCAACACACGGACGACCCACAGGTGTAGTGTCATCTATGTAAACACCCAATTAACACCTCCATGCCAGCCCCATGCGTTTACTGTTTTTCAGGTAAGTCCAGGCTGCATCAATTTTACGGTTCAAAACTTCGAGAGATAGAGAGTAAAATTCAATGAAATATGTGTTGTTAATTTTAGAGTCACCTGTATATCTAAATGGCTTTAAAAGATCAGAATCAATGAAGTATGTTGCGCGATTGTAGTCAATTACTTGTAGTCAGTTAGACAGATCTAAAATCTTTGCTCTGACGTTCCAATTATCTATACAACATGCTGATAATGCAGCTGCTCTATTATCTTTGATTGTGTTGTTAATTTTAGAGTCAGTACCTCTGCAATTAAGTTGATACACTGTTGCTGGAACCCTGTTGCTGTTGCTTAGCAAGAACTTGCTGCCTTATCTCCGCACAGTTCAAAGCAGAGGATAACCGATCAGATGTTTTGGTTGTTCTCATGATAAATTCCTTTTAGCTTCAGTGGGGGATTTCATTAAAAAAATTATTGCATCAGTCATATTTTTTTTAAGAGTTGAAAACCATGACTTCCTTCTTAAATAGTGGAAGACCACCGCCAAATACAGAAACACAAGGAGAGCCATACGCATTCTTATATGCTATTGTCTTCTTGAGACACCTTATGTTCATGTTGCAAAAGGGTTATATATTCGATCAGTGTTACAATATTGTACTGTAAAAACGATTTTACCGGATGCAGGATAAAAGAATCTAAAACTAAAGGAATAACGGAAGCAAATCAAATTCTGGGAAGTATAAAATGTTTGCAGAGACGCAGAAGGATTTTCTTTCCGATGATTTATAATTCTATTATCAGTTCAAATTTCCGAATGTGAATCCTCTGGAAACCGAACCCATAATATAACTAAGAAAACGCTTTTACTATATCAGAGGGAACGAAAAACTATCGGAAACACCAACAGGGAAGAAAGTCGATTATGTCGTGGGAGCAGCTGTGGGAGCAGAGACAGCCTAACTTCAAAAGTAACATTTTATTATACCTCTCAGCTCCCAGAAAGGTCAACAGAAATAATCCCAAATCAAATGTCTGCTAAGCTCAGCTCAAATAAGCCCTGTACACTAGTAGGGTGCTAATATTCAGCTGCGGAGGCGAATGGGATATTTACGGTGAGGTTCATACAAAAATCACAGATGCAAGACGAGTTCCTTGGTCTAAAAGTTTCTTTTTTCGCTTTTAGACCAAAACAACTCGTCTTGATGATAGGTGCTATTAAAGAATCAATCGGATGCGCTATGTTACCACAATTTCCCACAAAAGTGCAATTTTCTCCGATTAAAAACGTTCTTGTAACAATCATCCTTAACATCCTTCAGAAAATGCTTGATTCTAAATGTCAACGGTTTTTACGTTTCCCAAAACGTCATTTATTCTCACCATAACCTTTTCATGATAGTTGTGAAAGAGTTACTCAAATGTTATACGGTTAAAATGTATTTTGATCATAAGCAGATGTAGTACCAGCTATACACAGGATAACCAAACGAGAAGGCAGGGTGAATTTGCTGACTGGTGATGATGTTTTGTCATTCGGGATTATTGATTTAGCACCCGCCCTCACAAGTGAATCAATGTCTGTCTATTTGCAGATAGTATGCAATGGTCCGGATCAATGCTGTTAACTCTATGATATATATGTTTCTATAAAAGTATACTCGTTGGTCTGAAAGGGCATAAATGGTAAAAAATATATAAACATGTTTATCAGACGAATCTTGGTTAAATAGGCCGCTTTAGAATATTGAAAAATAAATGTGTCCAGAAGTTTACATTTCAAAATAAAAATATGTGTACGAAATTAAAAAGAATGAAGTATACCGAATGCAAGAGTCCAGTTGATTGGTGTGCCTTAGTTGGGATCGCCGATTGATAAGGGAAATATTATCTTTTTTGTGTGTATTTTTATTAAAATGCCGGAAGGAACGAAGCATGCTCACGTATTGAACAATTGGGCGATGGTGAATGGATTGATTGATTGATTGATTGTATTTTGTTTTACGTCTCATTCTAAATGTTTCACCCATAAAGAGACGTCACCATATACCGATAAAAGGCTTCAATTTTTTTAGGCCATCATATTCAATATAACGATATATTAAGAAGACAAAGCAACATAAAATAAGATAAGATTGAGGACTGAGTGCAAATCAGCGCTGTAGTATGAAATCGATATGTGCTTGAAAACTTACACAGAGAGACTTGTAGGAAAACTTAGTTTTCACGCAAAAGTTGACTACAAAAATTAATGCTTTACATTCAACGTCTTGTTTCAAATTTCAGTGAGTACTAATAATTCTCTCCTCATCTTCATTCATCTATTCCTGTGAGACAGTGACAATTTGGCGTGGATCAATTTAAAAAAATCCCCAGAATCGAGGGAAGAAATTAAGACCTCATCCTTAGTTACCACTAGGATCCATTTAACTTACGCATCATTTGTATTACACTTTGTAGTCAAACAAAAAAAAAGTTTGGATCCTTCTCCTCTGCGACTTCTTGTCATATGATCTTAAAATGACGCTTCACATCAGTGCTATACTACTAGTAGAGAATTAAAAAAAGTCTCATTTTATAGCGTTTATAACTCAACAATGATAACGGAGAAAAAGAGAACATACATGTACTTCATAACCGAACGTGCGTGGCGCAGTGGTCAGAGCGTCTGCTCTAGAGTGTTGATCTTAAGGCCGGTTTACACTATGCATCTTGAAGCATGCATCTTGGATGCATGTGTCAAGATTCACAGTGTAAAAGCCCCTTGTGTCAAATTAAATGGGTCTTGCATCTTGAACGATGGAATAGAACTTGTTCTATTCTGTGCTTCAAGATGCATGGAACTGACCAATTAAAATTAAGGTCAGAGGTGGGATTAGATAATTAGCACAATTTTCCTCCACGTGCTTTCCAAAATGGCATCCAAAAAGAATCAAAACAAAGAGGATATAAATTTATCCAAACTACAATTAGAAAGACTTATTGACTTTTATTATGAGGAGGAATGCCTATGGAATGTAGGTTCTCAAAATTACCATAAAAAAGACACCAGAAATGAAGCCCTTGTAAAAATAAAAGGAAGTCTAGAAGAGGAGTTTGAGGGCCTCCTTATTACAGGTAAAAACTCTTTCCTAACATAGTTTAAATTGTGAGTAATAAAGGTAAATAAGGTAAAATAAAGTATCATTTAAATGCTAAAAATTAATTACACAATAATAAATAATCAATTACATCTTATTTTTCATTATTTATTTTTTGCTTTTCAATTTAGTTGAGCAAATTCTGAACAAGATACACAGTCTCAGGGGATACTATTCCAGAGAATTGCAGAAGGTAAACAAGTCCAGGAGGAGTGGTGCTGGGACTGATGATGTGTATGTCAGTAAATGGGCCTATTTTGATCAGCTTGATAAATTCTTGAGAAGTCAGATTACTCCAAGAACTTCAAAATCCAATTTGGTAAGTTAATTTTATGTCTGCGTATATCAATTCCCACTGCCATGGTACCTGACCATAAGTGTTGAAAAAATCACAAAATTCATCACGAATTTCTCTTGCATCGTTAGTTGATCTGTTTGCACATTGCTCAGGAATTGTTTCAAAAAGAGATGATGCATTCTCCCTCCAGTTTCCTAAATTCAAGCTTCCGTCCTCATTTTCTTCATCAAAAGTTCCAGGGGGGCTGTACATTGTAGCAGATTCTCTGGAACGCAGGAAATTGTGCAGCGCACAACAAGCTAGCACAAGATATTCAGCCTTTTCTGGTTCCAAAGTTATTGTTCTTTTAAAAATACCAAATCTATTTGACAAAATTCCAAAAACGTTTTCCACTATTCGCCGAGCCCTTGACAACCGATAATTGAAAATTCTTTTGGACACATGAAGTTGTCTTTGAGGATAAGGTTTCATAAGGTTCTTCTTCAGCGGAAATGCCTCATCTCCAACAATGACATAGGGCATCTTTTTCATCCTTCCAGGAAGTTCTCTATCAGAGGGAATTTTCATACAATTGTTCGTTAAGGCATTGTTCAAAGCTGAATTTGCAAATACGCCGCCATCACTTATACGTCCATTGCATCCAACATCAACATATATAAATTTGTAATTTGCATCAACAACAGCAAAGAGTACAATGCTAAAGAAGTTTTTATAATTGAAATACATTGAAGCACTTTGTTTTGGGCATTTAATGGCAATGTGCTTTCCATCCATAGCTCCAATACAATTTGGGAAATTCCATTTCAAATAAAACTCTTTTGCAATGTCAAGCCAATCTTCTTCTGATTTTGGAACCTATAATAAAATATAATTGAATTTAAATAAATGTTTATTTTTATAGGATACATCTGTTTTACAAAATGAAGATGAAGACGATGATGTGGAGGTTTCATCACAATGTTCAGAAACTTCAAATTCAGAGGGAAGAATTACCCCGAACCCTTTTCCCAAGAAAAGAAAAGTTTCAGCAGACAATGTCATGGCTAAAGCTGTTTCAGTTTTGGAAAGTCTACACACCAAGAAAAATGATGAGAAATTACCAGAAGATGAAGATGATATTTTCAGAAAACATGTAGCAAATGAGTTGAAAAAAATTAAAGATGATCGAATTAAAGGACTCATAAAATATAAAATACAGGGTATTATATTTGAGAGTCAATTTGGTACATTTCAGCAGTCATATCCACAATATCAGAACACACCGAATAATGTGCCAGAAACCTCATCTTATATGACCTACACACATTTGTAACAATTTTTAAGCTCTTGAATTTCAAATGTAAAGGAACAAAGGTACATACCTGCAAGAATTTTTCTTGTAAAGCTCTATGTATAGCATAGCATGTCTCAGGAATAATTGCCGAAAGTGTGCAAACCGGTACTCTGTATAAATACTCCAAAGACTTGAAACTATCACCTAGAAAATAAATGTTTAGATTTTATTTCTCTGTGTCTTCTTATTGTTTGTGTAAGTAATTTGTATCCATTTAATTTTTACAATAAAATTACCTGATGCAAGGAATCTGAGTGTCAATGATAATCTCTCTGCAGCAGAAATTAAGCTCCTAAGGACTGTGTCTTTACGTTGAATAAGAGGAGAGACCATTTCTAGCAGATAATCAAAGTCTTCTTTGGTCATTCTCAAAAAGTTTTTAAAACCACATGGGTCTTCCAAAGAAAGTTCTCTCATGAGGGAATTGTAAGCTCCAAACTTTTCTCTTCTTTGAATCCAGGGACGGACCCAAACTCTCTTCTTTCTGTTTCTCTTTTCAACTATGGTTTTTGCAGCAGCAATTATAATTAAACATGCTGGCAAAATAACGTCTTCAACCTCCATTGTTTTTGATAGAGTGGCGGGAAAATCAGAGGAAAACTACTGAATATTTATTATGTATTCAGAGGATGCATGTGTCAAGACACATAGTGTAAATAACAAGATGCATGGGGCTAAAAAGATGCATGCATCTTGAAGCATGTGTCAAGATGCATAGTGTAAACCGGCCTTTAACGCCGCGGATTCGAATCCCACCGTGGGATGCGGGGACCTGTCCTTCGGATGAGACAGTAGAATCCGAAGTCCAGTGTCACAGTAGGTGCTGGCACGAAAAAGATCCCTCACTGCTCAAGAGCCGTAAGTGCCGAGTACAGGACAAAATTTGCAGCTCTTAACCGGCAAATGCTGACGTATCCATATGAGTGAAAAATTCTCGAGAGGGACGTTAAACAACATACAAATAATTAGAATAAGGTATCTTTTATGTTTTTCATATTTTATAAATCTTCTGTTTTTCATCGTTCCTTTAGAGTTTTACATTGATACAACCAAGTTGCCGAATACACATTCCTCACAGCACATTTCCCCCTTCAATACAGTGTTACAATGCTGTATAATTCTACATCCCCATCAATTTGGCGTTCAAAATTAAGCATAAATTACATGGATAAACTTTTACGTAAATGAGAAGTTATCGCTCTTTTTGTTATTTACTTCACAAAACTATTTATAATTTTCAATCGTGCTTTCTTCAACAAAGAAAGCTGGTTAAATTCAAAATGCGTCATTTTTACACGCATTAACCAATATTAATAAAATGTATTAAAACATAAATTGGTACAGAAGATGCTTCAAGGACCTGAGGACTTCCAAGTGATTCAAACATTCACAAAAGGAAGCTAGAGTGTACTAGCAATCGAAATTATCCTACAACAGCAGTATCACAAGCCGTTCGTACATTCACATCAGACTAACATTCCAGGAAGTAATAATAAACATTCAGTATCTCCCTCGGAGACGACGGGAAACATTTCCGTGACACATTCTAACAATGAAGTGTCGACCAATATTAAGATACGAGTCACAATTGCTCTTTCAAGTAAAAGTGATCTTTCTGACAATTTAAGAATTCCGCCTCTTCAGATTAATGGAAGGCTTATAGCTATTACATTTTTTAATTTCTTATCCGCAAGCACAGTTTACCATTTGGACCGACCAATTGAAATAAGTAACTGGTTAAATAAAACATGTACAGTGTGTGTGTATAAACATTTTTTCCTAAACTTCCCAAGACTGATTTTCATTAAAACAATAACATGAAATTAAAATCGAAAACAGTTTGAAGTATGATGTTGTGCTTACATTTTCAGAAATATTTTTTTGATTGTGATATGAAAGAAGATTGAGCATAGCGACCATAGCGTCCGTGTGCCTGTAAACGATTAGAACTAGAAACACCAACAGAGCAGCAAACACGGGGACGCAGATAGAATCAAAGAGGGAAACTTATATCCTTGTAGTAGCTAGCCGGTAACAACGAGGCAAATGGGAGAAGTTCGACAATGACGTTGAGCCTCTTCTTATTACATGTACATCATTGCAGAAGGAGCAGACAAGACGATTAAATACATGACAATAATATTGTACAATGGAGGTCTTTACAGATTTGGCAAGGGGATTCACAAAAATCAGGAGAAAATGGTGAACAGAAGGAAAAAAAACAAAGAATTAAAAACTGCCACCTTGAGATGAGAATTGCGAAACCTAGCAAGTGGGTTAATTGTAACTAATTAACACCATATGAGGAAGATAGGCTTGCTTTGGTGAAACGGATGTTAAAGATCGGAACAGAAGGTAGCCGAAAAGTGGCGGAACGAGCATGGGCAAAAGTACGATTTACAAATACCCACTCACATCCAGACTTTTTGGCAGCATTACCTTAGTCTTAATTCTCTCAATACCAGAAGAAATGCAGAGCATGGACAGTTTTATTCCACTGGGACCGGTCGGAGGCTGCTCGACGTGGCGCTTTCCAGAGCCCCAGCTAGCACCGTTCCACCCAACCTCCACCATCCACAGCCATATTGTTTGAGGGCAGCCTCGTTTTTAGTTTTTCGTCTTGGACTGGATATGGCTCATTGTTGATGATAGTAGGGTAATATCATCCGCAAGATTTTTAAGCATGGTTGAGAAGTCCCATCAACTTTCCGATTTCTCTTCCCTGTCTGTGTGTTGCATCACCTAGTCTATCACAAGGAGGAATAAGAAATCTGACATACAGCAGCCTTGTTTGACGCCAGTCGGAAAGAGGTTGTGATCTTGTTATCGTTAGTAACATGATACGGAAAGTCTTCATGTAGGGCTTTGATGATCTAAATCAGTTTTCTCGGTATTCTATATTTCTTTATATTAACCCAAAGCCTGTATCCGTGCACCGAACGTTTTCTAGAAGTCCACACGATGGATGTACAGGATAAGGTTCCACTCGTTGGCTTGCTCTGGGATGTTACTTAAGATGAATTTCTGATTATCAGCCTCTCTCCCTCTCCGAAAATCTGCCTGCTCTTTTCTAAGAGTGTGGTCAACTCCAGCCACTATTCTGTTGACGATTATTTTGCTGATTGACTATAGACAGCAAGCTCACTCCTATCCAGTTGCTGCAGTCCTATAGGTTGCCTTTCTTGAGAATTTTAAGATTAAGATTAAGACAGTTAATCCATGAATTGTCATATTAGTTCAGAAGCATTCTGAAGGTAGTGTAGATTTAATGTTGTTCAAATCATGTTCCCTGGGAGAAGGGCGGGGCCAAAATAGAAGATCAAATATGTAGTTCTAAATAAATCTTCTGAAGCCATGATTATCAAAGAAATATTGAATCATCCTCAAGTTGTGTAGATAAAAAGTGTGAACGAAACATGACCCCTCTCCCTTTCGGAAGGGGGTATTTGGAATCACTTCCATTGCTGAACGATTATTGCTTTTTTCTGAGCAATGTTCTCAGGTGGGCGATGTTGCCAACGGGTTTCTTGTGAGGTTTTAGGCCAAAAACTCGTCTTGATGATAGGTAGCATTAAAGAATCAATCGGATGCGCTTTGTTACCACCATTTCTCGCAAAAGTGCAATTTTCCCCCATTAAAAACGTTCTTGTAACATTCATCCTCCACATCCTTCGGAAAATGGTTGATCGAAAATGTCAACGGTTTTTACGTTTCCCAAGACGTCATATACTCTCACCACAACCTTTTCATGAGAGTTGTGAAAAAGTAACTTAAACGAATACGGTCATAATGTATTTTTGGTCATAGGCAGATATAATACCAGCTATATACAGGATCACTTAACTAGAATGTAGGGTGATATTGCTAAAGTTCTATTAAATTTTGGTCCATGAATAACTTCCGGGATTATTGATTTAGCACCCGCCCTCGCAAATGAATCAATGTCTGGCTATTTGCAGATAGTATGCAGTGATCAGGATCAATGCTGCTAACTCTATATTACATGTATTTATAGGAGTTGGTCTGAAATAACATACATGATTTAAAAAAGTATATACTACTAACATGAATCTTGGTTAAATAGGCTGCATTAGAATATTGAAAAGGGATATCACAACATTTTGAGCAATAATTGGGCGATGGTGAATGGATTGATTGATTGATTGTATTTTGTTTTACGTCTCATTCTAAATGTTTCATTCATAAAGAGACGTCACCATATACCGATGAAGGGCTTCAAATTGTTGATGCCATCGTAGGCAAGATAACGACATATTAGGAAGACAAGGCAACATAAAATCAGCTTTACCTCAGACACTGAGTGCAAATGATTGCCATAGTACAAAATCGATATGTGCTTGAAAACTGATTTTAGAGAGACTTGTAGAAAAAACGCAGTTTTCACGCAAAAGTTGACTACAAAAATTAATGCTTTACATTCAAAGCCTTGTTTCGAATTTCAGTGAGTACTAATAGTTCTTCTCTCCTTAGCTTCATTCATCTTTTCCAATTAGAGTGAAATTTTGGATTGATTGGATCAGTTGAAAAAGTTACCCAGAATCGATAGAAGTAATTAAGACCTCATCCTTACCACTCGCATCCAAGGAATCACTGACACTAGACTTTATAGTCAAACAAAACGTTGGATCCTTCTATTCTGCCGCGACTTCTTGTCATATGATCTTAAAATGATTTAAGATTTTTTACCTCACACTATATCAGAAGTAGAGAATTAAAATAAATAATCTCTTTTTATAAAGTTTTTTTTTTAAATCTACGATGATTACTGTAAAGAAGAGAGTATATTTTGTGTGAACACTTTATAACAGGACGTCATCTCTAACTATCCTTTGCATTTGTCATATTTTGAACGTTTTCCGTTTTGCAGCGTTCCTCTGGAACCCCTGAGTTTTCTATTGATACGATTATCTAAGTTGCCCAATACATAAAACATTCTTCAGCACATTTCTTTTCTTCAATACAATGTTATAATGTATAGATTAACATCCCCAGCTATCTATACCATCAGTTATTACATGCATAAATGTTTTTGATAAAAGAGAAGTTATCGCTCTTCTTTTTTTTACTTTCTATATGGTCATTACTATTAAAATTTATTTCATACATGTATTTTTTAATCACTGATTTTGCACTTCGATTTCAAAGAAACATTGTTAGTCGTTGAAATACGATGGCCATATTTAGCTGGATCTAGGCAAACTGTCATAAGAATGCATTACTCCGGGTCTATGAAATCCTTTTTTTGGCAAAAAATCATGAGCACATGTATAAGTTATTTCAAACATATATTATCTGATATTAATGCAATTTATTTATCTTTCTAAAATAGCTTAGAATGTTACACAAACGTGCTTCAAGTCCTTAGGATTATAAGTAATTTAAACATTCACAAAAGGAAGTTAGAGTGTACTAGCAATTGAAATTATCCTACAACAGCAGTACCACTAGCCGTTCGTACATTCACATCAGGCTATCATTTCCAGGAAGTAATAATAAACATTCAGTATCTCCCTCAGAGACGACGGGAAACATTTCCGTGACATATTCAAACAATGAAGTGTCGACCAATATTAAGAGGAGAATCGCAATTGGTTTCTCAAGTCATAGTGCTCTTTCTGACAATGTAAGAATGCTGCCCCTTCAGACAAATGGAAAGCTTATAGCTATTACGATTTTTAATTTCTTATCCGCAAGCACAGCTTATCATTTGGACCGACCATCTGAAATTAGTGACTGGTTAAATAAAGCATGTATAAACAATTCCCCCCAAACTTCTCAAGATTGATTTTCATTAACTATACGATAACAATAACTATGACATGAAATTAAAATCGAAAACAGTTAGAAGTATGATGTTGTGCTTTCCTGGCCCAGTGCTTCTTGAGAAGAGGATTTTTAAAGATTTGTTCAATACTTTTCTATGTAAAACTTGGAATTCCCTATTGTGGCCCTGCCCTACCCCGGGGGTCATGATTTTAACAATTTAATATCTACACTACCCAAGGATGCTTCCGCATAAGTTTCAGCTTTCCTGGCCCAGTGGTTCTTGAGAAGAAGATTTTTACAGATTTGTTCTATATATTTCTATGTAAAACTTGGATTCCCTATTGTGGCCCCGCCCTACCCCCAGGGGTAATGATTTTAACAATTTAATATCTACACTACCCAAGGATGCTTCCGCATAAGTTTCAGCTTTCCTGGCCCAGTGGTTCTTGAGAAGAAGATTTTTACAGATTTGTTCTATATATTTCTATGTAAAACTTGGATTCCCTATTGTGGCCCCGCCCTACCCCCGGGGGCCATGATTTTTACAAATTAATATCTACACTACCCAAAGATGCTTCCACATAAGTTTCAGCTTTCCTGGCCCAGTGGTTCTTGAGAAGAAGATTTTTAAAGATTTGTTCTATATATTTCTATGGAAAACTTGGATTCCCTATTGTGGCCACGCCCTACCCCCAGGGGTCATGATTTTAACAATTTAATATCTACACTACCCAAGGATGCTTCCACATAAGTTTCAGCTTTCCTGACCCAGTGGTTTTTGAGAAGATTTTTTAATGACCCCACCCTATTTTTGTCTTTTATTGATTATCTCTCCTTGCAAGGGAACTTGGCCTCTCATTTTAACAATGTAAACTTCCCTTTACCAAAGGATGCTTTGTACCAAGTTTGGTTAAAATTGGCCCATTGGTTCTTGAGAAGAAGTCAAAAATGTGAAAAGTTTATAGACGGACAGACGGACGGATAGACGGACGACGGACAAAATGTGATCAGAAAAGCTCACTTGAGCCTTTGGCTCAGGTGAGCTAAAAATCAGTAGAAAATGGTGAAAAGATTGATTGATTGATTGTATGTTGTTTAACGTCCCTCTCGAGAACTTTTCACTCATATGGAGACGCCACCACTTGCCGGTGGAGAGCCGCAAATTTTTGTCCTTTACTCGGCACTCAGGGTCATTGAGCTGGGAGGGATCTTTTTCGTGCAAGCACCTACTGCGACACGGGACCTCGGTTTATACGCTCTCATCCGAAGGACCGGTCTCCATGTCCCACAGTGGGATTCGAACCCGCGACGTAATGATCAACTCCTTACTTTGTGACTCTAGAGCAGACGCTCTAACCACTGCGCCATGCGGGCGACATGGTGAAAAGAATGAAAAGAAACAAAAAAATGAAAAACTGCCACTTTAAGATGGGATTTGCGAAATCTAGCAAGTGGATTATAACTAAGTAACACCATATAAGGAAGATAAGCTTTCTTTGGTGAAACGGATGTTAAAGATCACGATAGGAACAGAAGGTTACCGAAAAATGACGGAACGAACATGGACAAAAGCACAACTACTAGTATCCACTCACTCACATCCAGACTTTTTGGCAGCAATACGTTAACCTTAATTCTCTCCGTATTAGAAGATGCAGAGCTTGGAAAATTTTTCCACTGGGATCGGTCAGAGGCTACTCGGCGTGGCGCTTTCCAGAGCCCCTGCTAGCACCGTTCCACCCAACCTCAACCATCCACCGCCACAATGTTTTGGGGCAGCCTCGTTTCCTTCTCCCCAAGGAGGTCGGACTGAGGGCTACAGCACTATAATCCGTGCTAATTCCATCTCCTCCTTCTAAAACTCGCTTTGTTACCGATGTTTCTGCTTCTGTTATCTCAAGAACTGCCTTATTTGGAATACCTTCTGACATGAAAATACTCAGTAATTCTGAACCACCTTGTCTGAAAGAAGTAAATCCTCTTTCCTTCTCCCATAGTAAGCTTCCACATCTTACAACCTGTAAAATTACGGACAAGACTAGGCTCTAGAAGAGACTTTGATCTCTTTTTTTTATTAACACTATCCATTGCTTATATATATATACATATAATTATATGCAAATAAATTTCTACAAAGACGTCCGCGACTTGCCTGATGAAGTCTAGTCTCCAGAAAGATGCACCGGTCAGCACTATCCTCTTTTTGATATCAACAGTACCTCCACCGTCCTAAGTGACATTGGCGACATGATCTATATGAAGCTATGTATATGAAGCTATACTGGATTCATTATTGTTGTTTTTATTCAACACTTTGCATTTCAGCTTCATTCTAACTTTTGCGGAGCAGTCTTCTAGTTTTTCGTCTTGGACTGGATATACCTCATTATTGATGATAGTAGGGTAATATCATCCGCAAGGTCTTTAAGCATGGTTGAGAAGTCCAATCAACTTTCCGATTTCTCTGCCTCTGTCTGTTGCATCAACTAGTCTATCACAAGGAGGAAAAGAAATCTGACATACAGCAGCCTTGTTTGACCCAGTCAGAAAGAGGACGTGATCTTGTTATTGTCAGTCACATGATACGGAAAGTCTTCAAATAGGGCTTTGATGATCTAAATCAGTTTTCTCGGTATTCTATATTTCTTCATATTAACCCAAAGGCTGTATCTGTGCACCGAACGTTTTCTAGAGGTTCACAAAATGGATGTACAGGATAAGGTTCCACTCGTTGCCTTGCTCCGGGATATTACTTAAGATGAATATCTGATTATCAGCATCTCTCCCTCTCTGGAAAACTGTCTGCTCTTTCCTCAGAGTGTGGCCAACTCTAGCCACTATTCACCAACTCCTCATGGGAAATCCATCTGCCTGCTCTTTCCTGAGAAAGTGGTCAACAGTAGCCGCTCTTCTAATGACGAGTAGTTTGCTGATTGACTGTAGACAGCAAACTCAATCTCTCCAGTTGCTACAGCCCTGTAGGTTGCCTTTCTTGGGGGATTTTACATATTAGTCCATTGGTTCATACCTTGGACACCTTATTCTCCTTCCATATCTGGTAAAAGGTATGCTTCAGCTCCTGTTTGGTGTGATCGAGGTTTGTCTTGAACAATGCTGCTGTAATCTCATCTGTTCCAGGGGCCTTTCCAGTGTTATGTGCTTTCAATGCAGCCCTGGTTTCTTTTGTGGTAGGTCACTCGAATTAAATGTCCAGAACATCCCCTCTTCATGTTCGTCTTGTGGTAGTGACTCTGGAATGTCTATGTTGAACACTTTCTCAAAGTGTTCCATCCGTCTGGCAAGCCTTTTATCCTTATTCTTCAGTAGTTTCTCATCTTTGATCTTCACTGCTGCTGTTTGTCTGTTACTCTGTACTGTCAGCTGCTTTTCGATGCTACAAATAAAATTCACACAATCTTTCTCCAGTATCTTTTTGTGTACCAATTTCATTGACCGCCATAATTCTGTTGTACCCATTTTTATCACTCCTCACCTTGGCGTTGAAGTCCCCAATGACGATAATGATTTCGTTCTTGTTGCATCCATCCAAGGTCTCGGGTAGCTTCTGATAAAACGGGTCCATCTCTATCTATTATTTCTCATTATGTCGTGCGTGAGCTTGAATCATCGACACTCTCACTCGACACTGCATCTTGTTTAGAATCGTACTACATGTATTATGGTTCTCTTGCTGATGGGATCCATTCCATGATTGACTTCACTGCCTGCTCATGATGGCGACCACTCCAGTATGCATTTTTAAAAATTCCTGCTGTAGATCACAGTATGGCCCAGGTCCAGTCTTATCCTTCCAACTCTAGTTCATCGGCACTTGCTGATTCACAGAATGTCCAGTTGTTATCCTTTCATATCCCTCGGGATCTGTGTTGATGACCTCTCCGAACACAGTTCTTGCATTCCAATGTCCTATGGTAATTATTTGAGTGTCGCGTTTCAACAGTCGTCGTTCTATTGCCACTACTTACGGTGCCCGCTTTACCAGCTAGGTCTTCTTTGCTCTTTGAGGTGATTGTTTCCGTAAAGTTTGTCCTGTTTTTTCCTGGAGGAGGTAGGTGGCATTCTAGTTAATCTTGGAGGCTGAGTGGTTTTCTCTCAGTGTCTTTTCCTTTTTCTGCGTCGGTCCATGGCATCTACTTCAATCTATCCGATGCACTCATGACGATCAATAACTCTTATCCATGCAGCCCCAGCCGAAGGAATTTTTGGCAGCAAAGGGTCAGAAATGTTATCAGCTAAGAGAGGAAGTTCGTTTATTTCAGTACGATATGCACAGTGACCCAAGGAGTCACGAAGATTCAGAATTCAGAGGACAGAAAGAGTCAAGACAAGGTTGAAGGAAAATTACAGGGAAAAAGACAAAGCAGTCAAGAAAAGTGCGATAGAGGACAAGAGGAGACGGGTGGCAGAGAAAGCTGAGCGAGTACAGAAAGCAGCTGGAGGCAGAAGGAACTGTACAGCATAGAAAACAGCTGACAAGAAAGAGTAATAAACAAACAGCAGTCGTGAAGTGCAAAGATGGAGAGCAGCTGAAAAATAAAGAAGTGAGGCTTGCCAGATGGAGTGAACATTTGAGCAAGTACTCAACAGAGACACTCCAGAGTCACCACTACAAGATGAACATGATTAGGGAGAAGAGGTGGACTTTTCAGTTAAGCCACCCACCACGCAGGAAATAAGGACTGCACTGAAGACGCTTCGAAATTGAAAGGCTCCTACAGCAGATCAAATTACTGCAGAAATGATGAATGCAGACCTTGATAAGAGCAGCCAGTAGTTGAAGCACACCTTTGACCAGATATGGAAGGTGGAAAAGGTGCCCAAAGAATGGACCAGCGGACTGATCTGTAAAATTCCCAAGAGAGGCAAGTTACAGGACTGCAGCAACTGGAGGGGAGTCACATTGCAGTCCCTAGCCAGCAAAGCACTCAGGAGGATAATCATTAACAGAATACAGACTGGAGTTGACCGCACCCTGAGAAAGAGCAGACAGGGTTCAAGAGAGGAAGAGAGACTATAAACCAGATCTTAATTCTCAGGAACATTCTGGAGCAAGTCAACGTGTGGAATGCTACACTGTACATCCATTTTGTGGACTCTGAGAAAGCTTTCGACTCGGTGCACAGAGACAGCCTTTGGGTCATGATGAAGAAATATGGAATATCCAGAAAACTGATTATGATGGTCAAAGCCCCGTACAACAATTCTCAGTGCTCTATGATTGATGACAACGAGACCACAGACTCTTCCTGTGATGAAAGGTGTAAAACAAGGACGCTGCATACCAGGCTTCTTGTTCCTCCTAGTGATAGACTGGGTGATGCAACAGACCGTCAGAGAAAGAGAACAGGAATTAGATGGGACGTCATCACTATGCTTGAAGACCTCGACTTTGCGGACGACATTGTCCTAAATTAATCAGCAATGAAACATCTTCAGTCTAAGACAACAAACTGGAAGAAAACGCAAAATTTTGGTTGAAGCTGAATGCTAAGAAGTGCAAAGTGATGAAGATTAATAGCAAGAGTGACTTCAAGCCTGACAGTTGGAAACAGCGAAGCCGACGAGGTGGACAGCTTTACCAACCTCGGCGGCAATGTCACCAAGGATGGAAGAGGAACTGCTGACATCAGAAAGAGGATAGCAATGGCCAGTGCAACCTTCGGGAGGGTAGCCAATATCTGAAACACTACAGACATCAGTAGAAAAATAAAAGTCTCCTTCTTTAAAAGAAGGTCCTCTCTGTATTATTATACGGATGTGAGACCTGGAAGCTTACCAAGACAGAGAAAAAGAAAACTGACATCTTTCAGAGCAAGTGCCTCAGAAGGATCCTTAAGATAAGATGGCAGCAGCATATCCCAAAAAAGACAGTTCTGGAGATGGCAGAAGTAGAAAGCAGCAGTGGCGAGGTGAGGAGGAGGATATGGAATTGGATCGGTCATGTGCTTAGAAAGGATCCCACGGAAGACTGTGTTGTGGCCCTCGGTTGGACGCCTGAAGGGAGAAGGAAGCAAGGTCGCCCCAAGACAACATGGCGACGGATGGTGGAGGTGGAGCGAAACAATGCTGGCTGGAACTCCTGAAACACGGCACGCCGTGCAGCCTCAGACCGGCCCCAGTGGGAAAAAGATGCCCAAGCCTTGTGTGCCTCCTGGCACGGAGAGAATTAAGGTAAGGTCCGAGTAAACACGAAAAACCCAGTACTAATCAACAGCCAATAGAAGATGAGGAGATAACATACATGGGTCACCAAAACGAACGACTACCACAAGGAAATCGGCACCAGGATCAGCAAGGCAAACAAGGCTTTTGAATGTTTAGGTCCAATTGGAAATCCACAGACTTAGCATCCACACTGAGATCAGGATCTTCAACATCAATGCCCTTAGTGCCCTTCTGTATGGGTCAGAGTGCTGGAAGACCTTTTGGCCATTGCAAGAAAACTCGAAGTATTCTAAACCAAATCCCCTAGACACATTCTTAAGATCATTTGGACAAACACTATTTTCAATGAAGAACTTTTGGAAAGAACCGTTAGAGCGTCTGCTCCAAAGTTGCGGAGTAAAACCCTGTCACATCGGGACTGCGTCTTCACCGAGATCGCACAACGTCCATAAAAAAGGAAAAACACCGGGGTGAACATAGTAGAGTCTCCTACATCGCTGTGACAACGCAGCGAGATGTCCAACGAACACGCATGGGGTCTCCTTTGGCCATGCACAAAGTACGCAGGGTCTGAGGAGAACACAGAAGAACGTTGTAGGATCGTGTAGAAGCAAGGTAATATCTCCAATTACCCAGCTCCAAAGGCATGTCATGAAGACACATGATCGCAGCATGAACGCAGTGATAGAAAGTAGACTGCGCTTCCACAGAGACCTCATGCAGTCCTTGGAGAAGTCACTGCTTTAACGGCTTTAAATGAGATTAATCGTCTTGTAATTTTTTACTGAGATTACACAGCACAACAAGGAATTGTCATTGCGGTCATTGCACGCCCTTGCTTGGCATTTCTACCGCGTCCGTTGGCGATCAAAGTGCGCTGTTTCGCCGCTGTTAAAGTGTTGTCAGTCACCTCTCAAAACAAAAAGATGACCTCATATTCGATTAGAAATAATTCTTCTAACGTATTTTTTAACCTCTGGTCACGTGCCTGTGAGTCCTGAAAGATTGATTGATAGATTGTATTTTGTTTAACGTCCCTCTCGAGAATTTTTCACTCATATGGAGACGCCACCACTTGCCGATGGAGAGCTGCAATTTTTCCTATATTCGGCACTCTGGGCCATTGAGCAGGAAGGGATCTTTTTCGTGCTACTGCTACCTACTGTGAGACGGGCCTTGGTTTATACGGTCTCATCTGAAGGACTGGTCTTCACGTCCCACAGTTTACATTCATAATGAAATTAAAGAATTGATCAATTTGAAAAAGAAGGGTTTAGATTTTTAATAAAATGTCCATAATTCAGTTCTAAATTATTCAAATAGATCATTTTTAATTAATATACAATGTACTCGTATAACGTCGTGTGATCGTAACCAGCGCTGTGAAAACGCCGTGAAGGCGGGGTTACAACTCCTAGCACGCCTTTAAAACTCCGCGGAAACGCATTCGATCCCAAGAAATCTTCGTTGGAATGTAGTAGTAAGCGGCGAGATGGCCGTAGAAACACGTCAGTCGCCGTAAAATTGTAGTAATTTACATTTTTTTTGAAATCCCTTGCAAAACCACTTTTAAGAATTTAACAACGCCGTAATGACTCCTTTGGGACGCAGCTTGGTGTGATAGGGCCCTAAAGTGTTGATCCTTACAACTTGGGTTTGAATCCTACAGTAAAAAATGGAGACCGGTCCTTCGGTTGAGACCGTAACAATCGAGGTCCCGTGTCATAGTAGATACTGGCACGAAAAAGATTCTTAAATGCTCAATGGTTATGGAATGAAATGTCATCGTTCCAAACCAAGGCCAACTTGTAATTTTTCTGAGAGAGCTATATGCGGACTCATTTTTAGAATTGAAATTAGACGAACTATGCGCAAAACATTTATGGTCTCTGTCCCCCTCTCCTTGGGCCTGATGGGTGGGCTGAAACCATAAAAATAAATGTAATCTTGAAAAATATTTTTTTTTACGTCTGGTCATCAAGCAGTCAAACAATTGGCATACTAGTACTTGTAATAAGCATTGGACCTTCTACTAAAATTTTGAAATTCATGCCTCAAGGGTCAAAGGTTCTGGAGCTAGGGCTGGGCTCTATTGAATGTATGATAAAAATGCATCTTTTCTTTAAAAAATATTCTTCGCTTCTGGTGCCCGTTTTACAAAAGAATTACGACTTAGACCTAAATTTTATTCTGATCATTACCTTCTATTGCTTATTGGTTTGAAAAAAGTGTAATCTTTTTAAAAAGAATGTTCCAAGACAGTTTATTGAAGCAATTTCAAGCAGAATTTAATAACTTTTGCAGCAGTTTACAATAAGCTAAAAATTAATTGGTCTTAGTCGTAAGTCCTTTTGTAAAACGGGCCCAAAGATATTAAACAAACTAAATGAATAGTTACAATAAGAAAGGGTGTCTTTCCAAAATTCTGAATTTCATAGCCCTGTGATCAAATGTTCAGGTGTTAGGGCGGAGCTATAATTATTACATAATGAAAATGCAACAATTCTTTGAAATTTTCTCCGTGGCAAGTATTATGCTGAACGCAAATCGCAAAAGCAAGGATGCCTCTTCAATGCTCAATGGGTATATAGTGAAATGCATTGGCTGTTGATCGTTCCAAGCCATGACCTTCCAAAATTAAGTACGATCCTCTCCAATTCTGAGAGGGCTATATGCTTTGGAATTTCCTTCTTCTGCTTTTTGGTATTTTACAAACAAACTAATGGCTTAGTTATGATGACACTAGACAAATCTCCGTTGTGGTTGTATATTTTGCAATTATTATCATTACTGTAAAACTTAGGAAAACAATATATGATCCCAGGGGGATCACTCAACGAAGTTTGGGGACCTTAGACGGACTATGTGCAAAAAGGTTTTTGGCAGTTTTCTTCCTGTCCTTGGGCCTGCATGTACTTGTGTATTTCATTGAAACCATCAGAAATTTCAAATGTAGTTTCTGGTAAAAAAACCTGGGTTTTTTTCTTGCTTTAGTAAATGTATAAAAATGAAAACAAGTCATATGTTCAACCATTGGCATGATTATAATAAGTGACAACGCTCTCTAGCATGTTATTCACAACGCGTTTTTGCACTTTTATAAGTGATAATGCACTAGCGCAAGGTCACGACGTGCTAGTGTGAAGTGACAACGTGCCGGTGCGTTGTTTCTTACGCTTGATGTTCTTTTGCATGTGACAACGAGCTATCGCAAAGGGCATGACAACGCGCCGGTGCGTTGTTTACAACATGCCAAGATGACCTATTGCTATATGTTTTCGTCCGTCGTCGTCGTCTTGCGTCTTCCGTTGACATTAAAACTTTTTCAACTTCTCTGAAACCGCTAATTTCAATCAGTTTTGACATATACTGTATACACTATATCACTTTTTATTCGCGATAACTTTATTTTCGCGTATATACGCGAGACAGTGTATTCGCAAAAATCTTATTCTCGCGTATAATGGTATTCATCTAGATTAAACAAAGCAATAACCACAATTCGTGAAAAATTTGTCTCCCTAATCATGCAAGAGTCGATGACTATCTCGCGAAAATAATGTGTCGCGAAAATGTTGTGATCTACAGGACTAGCAACTTTTATGGACGAAAGGAAACAAAATTGTGAATTTCATGGTCCCTGTCCTCCTGGGTCCTGATGAGTGGGTCAAAAACCACTAAATTTAATACAGTCTTTAAAACACCTGGACGTCAAGCAGTCAAACTGTTGGCGTGATTGTAATAAGCATTGAGCTCTCCATTAAAATTGTGAAATTTATGGCCCCTGCTGCAGGGGTTCTGGTGCTAGTGTGGGACTCTTACTGTTGAAATTATAGTGAAAATGTATTATTGTACTAATATTTCTCGAAAATTCTTCTCCTCTGCTCCTGCGTATTAAGCCGAACTATGTACGTAGTTTTAATAAGGAAGGGTTTCTCTCCTAAAATTGTGAATTTCATGGTTCCTGGTTCAGGGGTGCTGATGTTAGGACGGGGCTCAATTGATCATAATGTGAAAATTCTTTGAAAGTCTTTTCCTCTGTTCCTGGTTATTGCGCCGATGAAATATGATGAGCAATAGTGCTTCTTCGAGAATTGTGAATTTCATGGCCCCTGGGTCAGGTGTTCTGATCTCAGGGCGGGACTCTGTTGATTGTGTAGTGAAAATGTATTAATTCTTTGAAAATCTTCTCATCTACTCCTTGGTATTAAACCATAAACCATGTATAGTTATGATAAGGAAAGATGTCTCTTCCCAAATTTTAATTTCATGATCCATAGGTCAGAGGTTAGGGTGGAGCTTTATTGATTTAATGGTGAAAATGCTTTTTAAATTCTTTGAAAGTCTTCTCGCCATGGGTGTTATGCCGATGATCTATGTACATAGTTATGATGAAGAAGTGAATTTCAAGTTTGTACCTATAAAGTTGTGAACGTTTATTTATTTGATCTCTCATTGTCCACAGTCCGTGTACCACTTTAGTTTCTCCAGATATTATGCGGAAACAAAAATGTTAAATAAGATAGAATGTATGAGGTTATAACCTTAACCTTTGATATCAAAATCAATAGTGTTCTTCTTTAGACCAAAGGAAGTTGATATATAAAATTTTATTGCAAAAGCTCGAAACATTTGCGATATTTCGCGCGGAAACGAAAGTGTCACAGACAGGCAGAAATACAGACAGGCAGACAGCTATAGACGGACAGAAGGACAGACAGACCCAAATCAATATCCTCCACTTTCACTGAAAGCAGGAGAAAATAAAGTTGACAAACTCTTGTCAAAGTGTAACAGTGTATGACTTTTGATTTAATGTCTTTAACTTTCTTTATTAGCAGATTGTTCGAGTAAATGACAGACAGACGGATAGATTGAAAGAAAGTCAGGCAGTAATTAGTCTATTAAAATCGGATTTTTGGATCCGCCCTTTTTTATTATTGTTGCCTCACCTCGTTAAAAAAAGGATTGGGTCTATGATCAGATTTTAATCTGTTTGAAATCGATGGAAGACGGACATGTCTTGTTTATATTAGTGGCGTTCATAAAAATAGTCTAAGACAAGCTAATTCAGAGAATCTGTCTCCCCTGCTAAAGGAAAAAAGAAGTGCTAACCTGGGAGGGGGCTGGGACAATCTAAGACGGGTGGGAGGGGCTTAGAAAAATATGGTATAAAATTGAATTGCAAAAATTCAAAAGCTTCCTGAAATATCGCCGGAAATGAAAGTTTTACACAAATACAGTCAGAATATGTAAATTAACGACCTTGACCTTTTGACCCTAATAGGGGGTTGTAGTATAAAATGTCATTACAAAAGTTCCAAGGCATCTCGAGATATCGCGCAGAAATGAGTGTTAAAACAGATTTTTGAATATCTGACCTCGACCTTTGACCTTTTTACCACAAAATCAATAGGAATCTTCCTTTGGCCATAGGGAGTTATTGTGTAAAATTTCATTGCAAAAGCTGAAAGGCTTCTCGAAATATCACGTGTAAAGGAAAGCTTAACAGACAGACAGAACTACAGACGGACAGATAGACAGCTATACGAACAGGCAGACAGACCGAAATTAACATCCTCCACTTTCAGGGGGGGGACAAATATATAGGCACTTGTTTTTTTAAAACATTTTTTTTAACCATAGTTATTATAAATGGGCCAGGGGTTCTTGTGTTAGGGTGGAGCTAATCTAAATATGAATGACAGAAACAAGTGTCCATGCTCAAAAACAGCAAGGCTCCGCTGAAAGTGGTGGATACTAGTATTAATTTCAGTCGGTCTGTCCGTCCGTCTAGCTGTTTGTCTGTCTAGCTGTATTTCTGTCTGTAACGCATTCGTTTCCAAGCGATATGTCGTGAAGCTTTTGAACCTTAGCCATGAAATTTTACACAATAATTCCCTATGGCCTAAATAAAGATCCGTATTCATTTAGAGGTCAAATGGTCAATGGTCAAGGTCATAAAATAAAAAAAATATATATCTGTTTTAACACTTTCGTCTCCGCGCGATTACTCGAGAAGCCTTTGAGCTTTCGTAATGGCATTTTATATCAAAACTCACTATGGTCCAAGGAGGACTCCTATTTATTTTGAGGTAAAAGGATTCAAAGGTCAAGGTCGTAGATTATATCGTATTCTGTGTGTGTAATACTTTCATTTCCGGGTGATATCTCAAGAAGCTTTTGAGTTTTTAAATTTTATGCTATAAATCCCTTTTTTTCTTTAGCGGGTGACACAAATTCTCTGAATTAGCTTGTTCATATTATTGAAGTTCAATACATACAGTGTGAATTTAAGTTCATCTATAGTCTAGCCTGGGTCAAAGAATTTTTTTCATGTGAACAAAAAGGGGTAAAAACTTTCAAAGTCGACCAAGATTTTTTTCTGTTTACTGATTAGCATTTTCTAATAAGCGTGTCTGAAATGGTTATTTTAAATCCCAAAACTCGAATAGGATTTACAGTATTAAATGTGAATCTGTTATGATTTTATTGTGAATCTATAGTCACCCCCTTTAATACATAGCCACTTTAACCACTACTATAGTTAAGTTATCCTGAGTTATACGTGCATTCCTAGTATACGATTAACTTGAAAAATCGCGAAGATCTGGAATATGCTGGTTGTATCTCTTGATTTATTTCCTCATAGGGGAAAACCTCGCTGGAGTCACTGAAATCTTTGATGTGGAAACCCACTTACATATATACATCAGAGAGTTGACTGAAATAAAATGCCCAACCTTTGTGAGTCATTTCATACAGTATAAAGAAATAATTTTTATGAATGCTTTCAATATCTGATTAGGGCATATTTATTTGGGTCTATGTACCATACATACAAAATTTATAAGAAAAAAAATGAATCATCCTAATTTTTAATTTTCATTATAGTTTAATTAAAATATAATTAATACAATAAAATATATCCATTTTAATATCTCACATTCTTTTATTATAGCCTACACGTATAAATTTAAGTTTCATTGTTAATAAAGAAAAATTTCAATCTATCATCTCAGTCAGATAGTCCTTTCTTGAGCCTGCGATATTTTATTTTGGTGCTTTCGTGCACAGGCACCTGACGTTATGTACATTTGTTTCTTTTAATAAAAATATACCCCCTACCTAAAATTTAAAAAATATACCCCCTACCTATAATTAGGTCGGGGGCATTTTTTAAAAAAGAAAAATAAGTAACGTCAGGTGCCTGTGCATTCATGCATTTAGAAATATAGAACTGTCATTAACAACTCCTTGATTTCAGAGAGAGAGAGAGAGAGAGAGAGAGAGATTTAAATTTTGAGCTAAAGAAAAAAGAAAGTTTTTAATTCAATTTTACACACAACTGCTTTGACCAATTAACGCGATAAAAGTTGGAACATGCAGACTGCTCATTGCAGGTGTAGCTTTAAATTTCAGTCGCATATCTTACATTAGACCAGATAAACAAAGAAATGCTGATGTAGCAAAGATTTATAATATAGAAATTGTATGTTTTAAAAAATACGATTTTCCTATTAGAGCTTCTGGATGGAAAATATTTGAAATTCAAGAGATTATTAGCAACCTGTCACAAGAGGCGGATCTCATTTTTCGTAAGGTGTGAATCAATAATCAGGTAATTCAAGTTATGAAGTTGTGATCCATTCAAGTAAAAGATAAATAAGTCAATATTTTTCGTGTCTCCAAATCACTTATTTGTTTAATCTTTTCTCGACATTCCAATGCTACATTATTTCGGTGTAGCGGACCGCGGAGGAAAATATGAATCAATTGAGTTGTTCGGCCATATTGTATTTGTTCCGCCATTAGAAAGAGTGGATGTGTTTTGACTTTACTTCGATATGGATTCCTGTTTATGTTATGTTTGATTGGAGTTCAGATGTCCCTTCCTCAGTACCTGTTGACTATTACAAGTCAATTAACGAGGAGGACTTTTGCCTCATGACTTGGATTTTCCGATGGAAGGCGATCAAAGAAAACAACAGCGCTTCACAAAACGCCGCGAAAGAGTGCACAGTAAGCTAGACCCGGACGGGGGCAAAGATGAAATGGACAGTTCTCCCTCGCGGTCGGATTGCGACAAACCCAGGGCCAAGCCACCCCGACGACGGAGAAACCGCTCCCATTCCCATGACGAGGACATCATTGATGGATTTGCCATCCTAAGTTTTAAATCTTTAGAAGATTTGGTAAGTTTGATAAACTGACTTCAGTCAATCAGTGACTTCCAACATTTTCTACACACCATATATATTAGCCTACCATGTGTTTTGTTTATGTTGGTGCCTTGAAAACATGTATTAGGCTAAGTACTGAAAGTATTAAGATGTTTTTGCTTCACCAAGAGATGTAGGACGAATGAAGATGTAATTTAATCCGAGATTCCTCTGACCACCCTAATCATAAATAATCTCTCCCAGGATATTGTGCATTATGGTCTGACATTTCTGGTTTCACTAAATTCAGTATTGTTCTCATTAAGTGCAATGAGCTACAAATTTATTTAAATGGATTTTACTCTGTCATTTGTATATTTATCATGAAATTTGTAATCAGCTGATCAGCAAGCTAGACAGTCCTGATTAATTATCATGTGTATTGAACTACTATCAAAGGGAGTTGATCAATTATTCTACTGTCACATTCTTTTGACTTTTGCCTGCATAGTAAATGACCATAAAATGCATTAGGATTAAAATAATATTTTTTTTTATTATTATCATTGTCCAAACAATAATGTGTGCCATAATGTTTATAAATTAGATTTCAATCATGCATGTACAACATTGACCCATGTCAATGTAACAAACAAAGCACAAAAAGAAGAAGAAATCAAAAGGGTGTAACATAAAAGTGTATTTGATTTGAAACAACATTCATTTTTTTCCTTTTTGATTCAAAAAATATTAAATGTATACAGTTATGTACAGATTACATTTGGTGGCAGTATGACTAAAAAAAATTCATTCAACAAATTTATTAATTTGAAAAATGTATTCGCATGCAATCATTGAAGGAAATAATGCACATATTTTAGTTTTTGGGGGTCTGAGTCAAACAGTGTCTGAATTTGTCTTACAAATATTTCTAGCATAAAAAGTTTTCACAATCATTAGTAAGGAAAACAAACTATGATTCGATACAGAAAAAGTCTTTTATGTTGAAAAGTTTGGGTGATAATCTTGTGAAAGATAATGATCCAAATTCAAGACATCATTAAAAAATATCTGAAATATTATGATCAAGATAGCATAGCTTTTGAGTTACTTTGTCTTTGTGGGAATGAAGTAGAATCTCAGTCTGAGAAATTGTCCATGATAAGGCAAATTTTACAGATATACTACAATTTTCAAAATGAAAGCAACCTAGTAAATTTCAACCATTGCGATTGTATTTGTAAAGTCTAAGAATAAGGGATACTTTTCAAGGGTAATTTTCAATAAAATTCCTTAGAGGTGATAATGAAAACTGATTTATTTTAATAAATGATCAATCTAAATATATGTAGATGATAATATGTGGCGTCATTATGTATTTAGCAACTTGTTCATTTTCAGTGGATGTAATTTACACCGCACAATATTAGTGTCTGTGGTATATCATGAAAAAGACTAGCAAAACAAAATTGTACATTATGTAACATGTATAGACTTCGAAACTTCATACAATAGGACTATCAAAGTTAACAAGTACACCTTTACAAAGTTTGTAGACAATCAAATCACTCTTACTGAAGTTTTATTTGGTGCCATCTTCAAAATTCTGAATTCCTAGTCTCAACAACAAACAATGTTGAATGAAGAAATATATTGATATACATAATACATGAAACGTTTAATGTGTCAATTTGATGAACTTTAAAGTGTCTGTCTTACTGAAAACGTGTAAAGGCAGTGTCTAATTTGATCCAATATAAAGTATTCTTTCCCTGTTGCACAGAAACAGATTAAAATTTTCAATCATGCATTTCCTCTTGTTGCTCTGAAGTGAACCAATACTCAAGTAGGTGTACAAATATTATAGTGTAAACTGTAGATAGTTATACAGTGTTAGATGATTCTGATAAAAAACCTATACAGCTTCAAATGACAATAGTTGTTTTGTTGAGTTCATAAATGAGTTTTCATATTGATAGAAACATTTTTCAGTGCACCTTATATATTAAATTCATCCAGTGGTAATACTTGAAGCTAATTGATTGATGCATGCATGCCTTGTCAACTCACAGCATACAAGAGAACAAAGGAAAGTCTAACAATATTTTTATCGTTTGTACTTTGCTTTCAGAACAACTTGATGAAACCCTCGAAAACCATTGAACAGAAAGACAAAAAGAACGATTTTGTTAAAAGAAAGAAAAAGAAGACGAGAATAAAGGTAGTGTTGATATTTAGCGATTGTATGTCATTAAGAGGATGGTTACATAATAGGGGCTGCGATCAGAATACAGAGGCACTAGAAACCTGAATTGTCAGGCTTGAACCTTCTAAACAAACATCAGATTTTGTTACAACATCTGACAAAGCACAGGTTTAGCATTGTTAACATTTTTTTTTAAAAAATGAAGGGTCCATAAAATAAAATAAAAAAAATCAATTGAGAACAGGTGACATATGCAGTTGGAATGTGTTGAATTATAAACATGTGTTTTGAGTTTTAAGATTTGTTTGAGGGGAATTTGAAGGCAGGATAAAATTAAATGATCAGTGAAGGTGGTTATATTGACATAAGTTTTGACTACAGATTTTTTTTATGTAGTGGATGTGTTGTTGAGATTCTGTTTGATTAAGAAGACTTTTACAATTGAGTAGCCAGTTCACTTTAAACTCAAGTTGATTCATGTTGGGAAAATGTGTCATTCGGATATTTGTGAATTCTATGAAAATTAAACAGTGTCAAGGTTTCTTATAATCATTCCACTAAAACCAATTTATTACCCCCACACCAATATTTTCTCTCTGAGTCATTATCCCCATTTTTTTATCTGATTGTCACTATAATAAATGACATGCAAAGTAGTTACACAAATATGTTTTCTCACATTATTTCTATCAGCTGGATTCACCAAGTAAATATGTGGACATTCTTTCACTGTTTCTCAACATGTCATCAGTGTGCTTCATACACAAACCCCTTTTCCCCCAATACCCCCTTTTAAAAAGATTTGAGGATAAGTCGCTGCTATAAACAGAAAGGAGTGACACGGTTAGAAAGGACAGGCCTGGGTCAAAGGGTGGGTAATGAGAGAGATGGATGAATTAGTCCGCTGTATAGGAGCTGTCAATGAGAAAGACTCGCGCACATCATGACAGGAGACTAATCATTAGCTCACATGCAACTGATAAGAATTCTGGGAGAGAAAAAAAATGCCCTCTCGGAGCAATGATACAGTGGATTACATTGTCATGTTTTTAATTTCATATGCATGCCTTTAATGTTAAGCTAACCACTTTTAATATCTTTATTCCTTTTAGAGGGGGAGTCACACACCACAGTGAAAATAAGTGTAAAGCTCAGGGGGGAGGCTCAGTTCCACTGTGTCTGGAGCCCGTTATAAAATTGGCTCAATGCTTGATTTAATTCGAGATAGATTTTGTGTATAGTGCAGTCATAATCAGAGGAATGGTAGCCAGGATTATGAGAGGTTAGCTGTAGGCTCCTCTTTAAATGTGTGCACTTTTCAGATTCATTTTGCCAAGCTTGATGATTGCCCTTTTCGTTTCCTTCATAATGTGACATTTTGTTATGGATTCAAAATGTTACATCAGTATTTTTTCTGATACAGAATATTTCTACCATTATATCTGGAGTCAGTTTAGTTGCTGAGAACATACATGTCCCATTTATCCCTTGATAAGCTCTTGATTATCAAGACATTTTACCCTATGCAAATTAATTTTGATTTTTCGTTTATGTGTGACTGTCTAATTTGCATCAATATTATGGTCTTACCCACTGGCCAAGGCTCTCTTTGAAGATAATAGGGCTATGTAATAATATTGATATTCCAGTGTATTGAAGTTTGTTGCCAAAAAAATATCTCGATTGCAATACAATTTTTCAGTACTCCATTATACCAGCATATCACTTGGGCTTTGGATTTCTTTAAAAAATATGAAATGTGAGATGTTGAAAATGTTTGCAACTAAGCCAAACAGTAAGGTTGCCATTGGTTTGTTGCATTTCTGATTTTCAGTGCAAAACAACAAGAACTTTTTTAAATCATAGATACTAGATAGACGTACACAAATAAACATTTCATGCTTATAAATGGAGGTTAAATGAAAAAGAAAAGATCATCTTAACATTTAGTGAAAATATTGCAATACATATCGTAATACATTTAAAAATATTTAAGTTTATTGCAATCAGAAATTCCCGGCTGATACCCAGCCCAGGATAATTCTTATCCCTCTGAGTTACCTCCCCTAGATCCACACGTAGGAAATTTCTGTATATTAGTAATTAATAGTACAATAAAATATTTGGTGATTGATGACATTATATCATCATTATAACACTGTGTCATCGTTTTCTGGTTGTTAATGAAGTGAGATGTTAAGATTAACAAGTGCTCTGATACTTGTAATCTGATAAAATTAATCATCAAGTTAATATTTTGCAAGCTGCTTTACTCTTCTACTTAGGACAATAGAAGTGCTGAAATTTTAGTCATGTGGTAACTACCCTGTCCACTTTACTGTAAGTTAAATTTTGACTTTGCACATGTTAATTGTATAATTTTCAATATCAGTTTTAGGCAATAGTTTGACTGGAATTTATCTAATATATGATCTTGAAGATAGTACTTAGAATTAGAGATCGTGGAAGAAAAAAATGCACTGTTAATTGTAATTAATTTCAAATGTTATGGTGCCAGAAAACAACGACCTGTGTCTAAGCTTGATGCACAAATATGCATGCCTTCCTGGGAGGTCTAGAACTGAAGTAATCTTATGATTCAACTAAGACTGAGGAAGAATTATGAAAATTGAAAAAAATCAACTCGGTTTTCAACTTTGGAGGAAAAAGATGCAGCTAAAAGTGCAGTGATTTTTTTTTATTAAGCTTTATTCTTTACTGTGCATTATGAACAAGAAAAATTTCGTTTGGTCAGATTTACTTAATCATTCACTTTCTTAATTTTTTTTTGTTGAACATGTTGAAAAGTTCATTTGATTTTTAAAAAAATTATTTTAAAAGGAATGAATTTAAATTCAAGTGTATGATACAAAGTCTAATGGGAAAATTGATTTTTATGAAATTCTTGATGAGGAAATTGATTTGCACCAGTAATGTATTGGATTATAATATAAAATAGATATATATTAAAGGTAATACTACCATGCGTTAAATGATTATTAACATGGATTGACATTAACAGTGTAGAATTGCATATAATTTACATGATATTTCCTGAGCCAGAGATTTAAGGATAATGAGGACTTGTTAAACATATTGGAATTGTAGTTCCTATGATTCATTATTGATGATAATTTCAGGTTTTCTCATTCTGCTAACCTGCACAGATTCCTAATGTTTATGATTTTAGATTGTTGGGAATGATTTTATTCAAATTTCAAGCATTAGCAAGTTAGGGTTAGGTAAACAGAATTTGACTTATGGAACAGTTTTTTTGAATAGTTGACCTTTGTACACAGTAGCATTCCAGCTCTTCTAAATTCCCCTGAAATTTTTTGTGTGCTAAAAAATGTCTTTCATCTATCCATTTTGTATTTTTCATAAAATAGTGTGATGCATAGAGTTAATATTTTATGCTTTTGTATGTAATAATAGAATGTGCAATATTACTAACATTGCACATCTTATTAAGCATGAAGATGTTAGAGTGTCAAATAAAGACCTATGCATCGCTTTGTTACTGTGGAGTTGAGTGGTCTGCGAGATAAAGTAAAACTGAGTCAATGCTACTGTCAGGAATAACTCCTGAGTCAGCAATTAGATAATAAACTTCAAGGACACATGTACTAGGAGCTTCTAGACTGGCCCAGAAGTAACTGCCTTTGGTTTGGCCTCAAACCAGTGAATGTTCACCATCACTCAAAAAATATATTCTGGAAATAAAATGGGCAATGGCTTGACTACCCTCTTGACTCTTTTTTTAAAGAACTTTTTTGGGGGTAAACAACTGCCAAAAAGATATGCTGTCAGAATTTCAATGCAAAACTTGACATTTGTGTAAACAAACAAAGGGGAGGGCAGTTGGTGAGAGAACTCCTTTGTCTGTTCTATTGAACACTTCTTTAACTTCTGCTCACAGTCTGAATTTTCATTTTCTTAGTAAAGTTGTTGTTTAGATAATCTTTGGATGAGCTTCAGCATCAGGTGCCTTGTAGAGTTTTCTTGTTTCCTTATTACTGATACGATTAATTAATTTTGTTCATGTGAAACAAGCTAAAAAATGCTTCTTTCTGCTTGCAGAAATTTTTTGTTTCAATATCTTTAATAAACACTACAAAGGACTTGGTCATCCATGGAATTAGAGTGAAAGGAAGAAACCAAGACAAAAGTTGCTCACTAAAATAGTTTTCTGTTGCAATGAACTGATATCAAAATGTATAAAGTAGTAGGTGATTTATATGTATCTAATAGGGCTCAAGACAACATTATGTTACATCTAACTGACTGGGTCTAGTTATGTCTAAATGTATAGATTTTTTTATTGCAATAAACCTGATCATGGTGCTGTGGACAGTTGAAAGATTATTTCTGTATGCTTAGCGATGTTTATGGCGGGGCCATATAGTGTTCATGTCTGTCTTCCTTCTTCCTTCTGTCTATCCTGCCATCACTGCATTTAGCTTGGTTTTAAAGAATCTAAATAAGATAAATTTATCGAACTTCGAATGCTGATACAAATTGATTAGATCTATTCAGCTGCATTACCATTTGTGCCTTGACCTTCTTTTGACCTTGACCTCATATTTTCTTTAATTGAAGTTAAGTTAATTAAGTTTAAAAGCAACTATTCAAGATATTTCCATGAGACTCATTTGCTGATATATATGAATGAATAGTATTAATTTAAAACTTCATAAAAAATTTGTGACCTTTGATCATCATTCCTTTGACCTTGACTTTAGTCTCTTAAATTAGTGATTATCTCAATTCTAGAGACACTTGAGACATTTCATCAATACGTGTTTGCTTATATATGTATACATACTAACGATTGAGAGCTGAATAGTATTATGTCTAAACCATTAGACAGTTATCAATATTTTTGTCTCAACCATAATCAGAACAAAGCAAACATGCATTTGTTCATGCTAATTCAACAATGTCATCTTGATTTGACGTTGCATATTTCTCTATGTATATGAGTTTTAAAAAATATGACATTTAATAATGCAATTTAAATTATATCAGTTATTTCACTTATCTAATAGATCTTTGGACACTAGTCCAAATGTTCTAGTCAAGAAAAAATTTAATGCTGAACCCAGCCTCATTTGGGAAAGAAGATAACCAAACTACCAGATGCTTTTATATAAAAAACCATAGGGATGCTTTCTCATTATCTGATTGATTTGACTAATGCTTTAATATTCTTCTAATAGGACATGAAATAAATGTATAGCATATTTTATCATAGAATATGGCAGATTGACATCATGTTTTTATTGTCCTGTTAGTAAATCTAGGAACTCTTTTCCAAAGTACTATCCATAATGGATGGTGAAGTGAAATCCAGATAGCTCGAGATCTTGCTGGCAGAGAGAATTTGATTTCTAAAGTCGAGGGCCATGATGTGCAAGCTAGTAATTCATTTGTTTGTCTTGCAGGAGTGTTGTTATGCAATGAAGGCACCATCATTTTAAAGTCAAAAGACCCACTATAATGGGCAAAAGAAATCAATAAATCTCATACAAAAAAAAAAGATCACTGCTTATACTTGAATATTTGATGAGATGTTATGATTGCCGGCACTCTATTCAGAAAAAAGAATGAGGTGCCATGTCGATTGATGTTGTCCTGAATAATTGATCAGGGTAGATATTTTGAAACATCCAAATTTAAGAGTTGTAGTTCTTGTTACTTACACGCTTTTGACAAGTTCACCATATTGACATGCAGGGACTTTCTGCTCAGGAAGTTTAGATGTGAAATAGATAAAGCAAAATGACTTGCATAATGCGTAGCTGGAAATAAGAAATTTCTTTCAAATTTGTGGTTTTTAAAAATGATTGGCACTTGACAACCATAGCATTAAAGGTGTTTAATTGAAGTGCATGTGGTGTTTTCAAGCTGTTACCTATATACAGTTGGTAAAGCACACCAGTAGAGGAATGGTTTGTACTTATACATATAGCCTGACATATGACACTCTTTTACGGTGTACATGAGGACAAATTATTAAGCCTTGGTGGTCCCTTCTAATGACTCTTTAATTGTACATATATAGTCTTACTGTGTACATCCATTTCATATGATTAGTGGCAACACAGAGAATAAATGTGTGAATTTTAGATGTATTTTATCTTCCATTAATTCAGGATCCACCAACTTGTCCAATAAACATGGGTAAACAGTCAATGAATTAATGGCTTAATTAACATGATTAAATTTGTTTTTTTCTGTGAATTAAGAAGCTAAATAAGGGAGGTAGATTTTTAGGTCTCCTGAGTAAACTCAGGTGACCTATTGCTATCCGTTTTTGTCCGTCGTCGTTCGTCGTGCATTAACATTTGAACATTTTCAGCTTCTTCTCTGAAACGACTGAACCAATTTCAACTAAATTTGGCATAAAGCATCTATGGGTAAAGGGGAACAAAAATTGTGAATTTCATGATCCCTGCCCCCTGGGGCTTGAGGGGTGGGGCCAAAACCACTAAAATTAATGCAATCTTTAAAAATCTTCTTCTTTACTTCTGGACATCAAGCAGGCAGACTGTTTGCACGATTGTAATTAGCAATGGTGCCTCTACCAAATTGTGAAATTTATGGCCCTAGGGTCAGGGGTTCTGGTGTTACAGCGGGGCTAAATAAGTATATAGTGAAAATGCATTATTTCTTTGAAAATCTTCTCTGCTCCTGGGTATGAAATAAACCAACTATGTACATAGTTATGATGAGCAAGAGTGCCTCTACCAAGATTTTGAATTTTATGGCCCCAGGGTCAGGGGTTCTGATGTTAGGGCAGGGCTCTATTGAATATATAGTGAAAATGCATGAATTCTTTGAAAATCTTCTTCTCTGCTCCTAGGTATTAAATAAACTAACTAAGTGCATAGTTATGATAAGCAAGGGTGCCTCTACTAAAATTGTGAATTTTATGGCCCCAGGGTCAGGGGTTCTGATGTTAGGGTGGGGCTCTATTAATTATATAGTGAAAATACATGAATTCTTTGAAAATCTTTTTCTCTGCTCCTAGGTATTAAATAAACTAACTAAGTGCATAGTGATGATGAGCAAGAGAGCCTCTACCAAAATTGTGAATTTTATGGCCCCAGGGTCAGGGGTTCTGGTGTTAGGGCGGGGCTCTGTTGATTATTTTCTAGTGAAAAAACATGAATTCTTTGAAAATTTTCTTCTCTGCTCCTAGGTATTAAATAAACGAAGTACATAGTTATGATGAGCAAGAATGTCTGTTCCAAATTTGTGAATTTTATGGCCCCAGGGTCAGGGGTTCTGGTGTTAGGGTGGGGCTCTATTGATTGTATAGTGAAAATACATTAAATCTTTAAAAATTTTCTTCTCTGCTCTTGGGTATTAAGCAGATGAACTACCTATATAGTTATGATGAGCAAGGGCCCTAATCTTCCAGAATTGTGAATTTCAAGGCCCCAGGGTCAGGGGTACCATAGAGGGGGGGGGGGCTGTACTTATATACTGAAAATGAATGAATTGTTTGAAATCTACTCCTTCATATTAATCAAATATTTTTGAAAAGCAGGGATGCCTTTTCAAGATCTAGAATTGTGCAATGTGTGGATCTAGGCCTAAGGGTCAGGGTTTATGTATTGAAATGCATTTTTTGTTCCTCTACTCTTCCCATGGGTATTAAGTAACCAAACTAAGCAACTGCTAAGTGTATAGTTATGATGATCAATGGTGCCTCTTTCAAATTAGTTCAATCACTGGAAAGTTGTTGCATAATGCTCAGGTGACCTATAAGGCCGTTGGGCCTCTTGTTTATCATAAATATGAACTTAAATTAAGTTTATAGGTCCTAAAATGCTGGATTTACAGAATTTTACATTAAATATTTTGCTTTTCCTTGGTTGCCGGGTTATTTACTAGAGAATAAAAGTACACCGTACTTTCATCTTTACATGATACATTTTTCTTCTCTCTTTGACACTAAGAAGATGATTACAGCATAAGCTACAATGCTGTGGAAAGATAATTTTATAAATGAAGTCAAGGATGCCTCAGATACCGCTGCTTCAGATTTACATACAATCTGTTTTTATTTCCTGACATCAATACATTGATTTTTCTGTCCCATAAGTAATCCCTGAGATTTATAAAAACCATGCATTTTGCTTGGTTGTGGCAAGGAAATTGACCTGGTGCTAGGTTTAGCCAGAGATTTGGTATGTTTGTGCTCCTTCGCAGATTGAAATGATGCCTAATTCTTTCATCTCTTGGTTGGGACAGAGTAGGATCGGAATTCTAAGCCTCCTTGAATCTGATAAATGTCTTCCCTTCTAAGTAATCTTTTCCAATACTACCAATTTAGACTTGGGAGGGGTGTACTGCATAAAACGTGTTTGTCAACAGATTTCCGTTGAATTAAGTGATGCTTTATTGCTAATTACAGAAAGAATTTTCTCTCTTTTTCCACCTTTGTGGCTGATGTGTTTTTTGGAGTGTTCCTTTTATTGTTGCACCTACATGATATTTTGGTAGCTGGATTCTCGACAGGGAGATACATTACGTTTCATGTTCGCAGTAGATTGCATGAAAGTGTTACGCCTGCCAGCTAGAGCACAATTAGCAGAGAGGGCTTTTTATTTGCATGAGGATTTTGTAATACCGACAAATTTAACTTCATTAGATAAAGTGGAGGTGTGACCTATGCATATCTGTAAGTAACTTGATTTATTAATGAATTACATTAATTTTTTATAGGTAAGATGGGTTCAACAGATATGCATAAGCTTTTTTTTTAAGAGAATTGTTATAAATCATAATATATTGAATAAAAAATTGTATGAATATTGGATGTAAATTAAAAGTAATTATATTCACACCATTGTATTAAATCAGGACTATTTTTGTTTTTCAACTTTATTGGAAGGGAAATGCTCATTCATAATTTCCTTTCAGATTCTGTTTGTAATCCCTGTTTCATTTTGAGTTCTTTCATGTAAAACAAATGGCTCAACATACTAAATTTGAAGTTGAAAATACCTCTGATTTAAAAAAAAAATGTGTGGAAGTCTACTTCAGAAAGTACATGTATAAGTCCAGAGTGAAAACAAGATGCTCATGATGTTAAGTCATTTGCAATTGTTAGTAGATAATGCTAATTTGCATTCCTAGTAATGAGACTGAACCATTTGATTGTTGTGTTGGCATTTCTGTCAGGGCTGATGTTGTTACAGTTGAGGAGAGCAGTCCCTTCTGGGGATCCCTTCAGCAACACTTGATAATATCAGATCTTTTTCTCCTCCACTCAGGAGACTCTACAGAAATTGCCAGGAACACTACCATCAATATTCATTTACAATCTTTTGTGTGTATGTCTGTGTTTTGTGTGTTCTAGATTTTTGTGTCCTCATAATGAACTTTATAGTTATATTTTTTTTTATTTCTAAGAGATATATAAAAGGAGAGGAATTAGTTTTCTTGGACATTAATTTTGGTTTATGAATATTTTAATTTAGTACAATAAATTTTGATTTTAAACTCAATGTTACCATAAATTTAGCTAAAAATGTAGCAGGATAGGATTGTTAAGTGAAAACAAATTTGGAGGCTTTTTCTATTTGAAAATCAAAAAAACTTCATATGATGACTTTACCAGAGCCTCAGCTCTTTTTTGTTCAATAGTTAGCACATGTATGCCTTTGAAATTCAACCCCCCTCTTGGTGATTATTCTTCAAGATGGCTGCCAAAAACAAACAAATGGTCAAACAAACAAAAACAAGCAAGAATGACAGTATAAACTTTTTCTTTCTGTGTTTGATGATTAAGTTAGAAAATCTGGATGAAACATCTTCTTCTAAGACTCCTTTCAGTGACATAGTGGATGGGAGTTGACTTCATCAAGCTTGGCTTAGAAATCTGTCAGATGCTATAAAAACTTGTCTTTCAGTTTCTCTTCAGAGCTTGGCGGAGGGAGATTCAGTGCTGGCTTGTTTAATGAAGATTTGCGCTGGTGATAGGTTCAGAATAAATCAATCGGCAGAAATGTTAAACCTCTTTTATGGAGAATTAATCCATTTTCACCTTTAGTTATAGGAATTCCAATTATCAGAATGCAATGAGTCCCTGATTACTTATTATATCATCATTGATTTAACAATTAGAACATTGAGAAAGATCTGTTACTGCAAACACTTATTAGGAAGTGGTAGGGTAAAGAGATTTATGGTGTTAAATTGTCTTTGTCAATGTCATCAAAACCAGAATTTGTCCTTTATTAGCACAATTTATTACCTTAGAAATGTAAATTTCATCCAGTGGCGTAGCGTGCCTCAAATAGATGTGTAGGCACTAAAAAATGAAGCCGAAGGCTTCAGTGAGGCGCGAAGCGCCGAAAGGTGGTAGGTGCGGGAGGGGGTCACCCCCTCCTGCGGGAGGGGGGTTGGGGGACCTCCCCCGAGAAAATTTTGAAAAATAGACGCAAAATTAGCACTTTTGAAAGAAGTTTTTTTTAAAGCAAACTCTTATAGATTCCAAAGATATATCATATGTCACCTCAATGTACATAGAAGTTGAAAAAAAAATTCTAAGCAGATTATTTTTGGAGACCCCCTCCCCGTGATTTAAATATTTGGAAAATATCGGCATTTATATTATTTGATATAAATTTGAATAAATAATTAGAAAAATTGGTGTTTGAGTAATATATTTTCATTGTTTTGTAGAAACAGATAAATTTTATACAGAGAGAGAGAGAGAGAGAGAGAGAGAGAGAGTGAGAGAGAGAGTCTCGAAAGAGATTTGGTCATAGCCGATTCTCACTCTCCCTTTGCATGAACCTGTGTAAAACAAATTTTAAAGTTTTAATTATTTAATATAAATATATAGGAATGCTGCTGAGAGAACGGAAAAATGGAAAGAACGTTTTAAAGGTTTGAAACTGCATGTAAGTTTGATACTAAATTTCGGTTTCATTTGAACGAAAACACATTACACTACAGTAACTTGGTTAATTGGTATTAAAACATCAAAAGGTTTCTACTTTGTTGGGAAAACTCGATTTTTCTTAATTTGTCAAAGATTGCAGGAATGTCTCAGGGCATCTTTGTATGGGGTACTCAGTTTGACTGCTAACGCCACTAAAAGAAACAAGACTGTAAATTATGTTTTACAGCTATAAAATACATATGTACTGAATTTCATTTTTTTGATTTTATTTATTATTGACAAATTAATTTATTACATTAATCTTATTTTAAAAAACATAAAAAACATGACCATATATTTTGACCAAAATTATGTGTAGGCATTTGCCTTTTTGCCTTAATGGACGCTACGCCACTGTCATCACAAGCTTGCCTTCAGAAACTTTTGATTTCAAAAGGTGCAAGTATTTAAGAAGCTTAACTGCTTACATAATTGAATAAAATACACATGCATCTTCCTATCATAATCTTGGCTGTTATTTAATTAGTTCATAAAAAAGCCTTTTTTAATTCTGCGCTATTTTTGTGTGTTTAATTGCAGGGATAGTACATATCAATCCTTCACACTAAAAAAGTTTGTGTTTAAAATAACAATTATTGAAAGGTATTTCACAGTTTATTAGGACAAGGAAATGAAATGTGTACACTGGACATGTAAGCATATCCATTTATAAAGAAAATTTAACAATACATTTGTGGCTCTTTAATCATTTTAAGCTACTTAATGGACTGATTTTGCATTCCTTAAGTCAGGGTGCCTGAGTGCAGTTCTTACCAAGGCCAAATTTGGCATTCAAAAAGTCTCATTTTTTCCCCCTTTGAACTTAGTACGAAACACATTATTTTTCTTCTTTCTTCTTTTTATTTTTTTTGGACTCAAATTTGATGATCAATGTGCCCACATTTAGCAGCTTTGATAATCAGAAATCAAGGTAAAAAAACAGCAACTTGTAATTAGCAGGTTGAACAAAAAGCTTAAAAGATGAATTATGCATAAAAATGATTAAAGAAATCATTTTTTATGGAAGAAATTAGATGTTATTGGTATAAAAATTTCCATATCCATGATATCAGGACAGATTTATAATACAACATGCTTTCATGGGATTGAAATTTAATTACATGTTTTAAGATAATTTGAGACATGAACTGAAATTTAAATGAAATTTAGTTCACAATTGAGTGAATATGCATTTAAATGCTCCTCTGAAGTCCTAAATCTTTTTCATGAAATAAAATATGCACATTAAATCTGATAAATGTGCTACCAATTGATGGCAGTCCTTTGTGCTTTTTTATACTTTAATGGCATAATCATTTTAAATGAAGAAGCATCTAGAGCTTTTGATGTGATGGTATAGTCTATTTTTTGCCACTGAGAAGAGAAGTCTGCCACTGAATGAGTGCTCCTTCTCATTAGGTACATCCCTGTTGGGCTGGGAGAAAGAGACAATTATTTTGAATCTGATATAAAGAGCAGGATTGTCAACCTAAAGGCAAGCATTCCCAGCGTACAGTAGGACAGGGAGCAATAAGAGATAGTGGTCAGCCGGTCTATAAAATCAGTGTCTGCTGATGGGCATTTTTTCACTGGAAGCAGATCAGCTCTTCTTTTCCTATTTGCTCATTGTCTAGTCTCGGCAGAAATTTAAAGTAAATTTGATTACTTGCTTGAAGAGTTGGACCGTTCAGGCAGATATTATTGCCATGTATGGTGAACTGTATGGGGATCAATACATTTGGAGAGAATTAATATCGGTTACAAACCCTGGGCCTCGTATCGATTCACAGTGTCGAGTGAGGAAGGGCGACATATCTGTATTTTAGTTTTCTTTAAAGAGGGTGATGAACATTTGATAGCACAAGGGAAATTTCTCTGTCGTTGGATATTTTTACTGGTAGCCATTCACTTCAGCAGGTAGGATTTGTAGAGCTTGAGCAATGATGTGTGTGTCAAGGTGTATTTGCTCTTGACCACTCATCCATTTAAATGATAACACTTTGTCGAAAAGCAAATTATTGATTGGCAAATGCATTAGTTTTATTTTGAAGCATTTTAAAGAGTCTAATCAACTGTACAGTAGCATGTTTCCAAGAGAATGAAATAATGAGGGTTGTCAATTCAGGTACTCTTTAGCATGGGGTTGTCCGATTAATTCATTATAAAACACCCTCAGTGGCATTGATCCCTTAATACTTCAAAGTATGTTGATTGTAACACTATGCTGAGACATATAAACTTGAAAATTGCAGAAATTTTTCAAATGCATTACCACAGATTGCTCCTCAATTTACAGAGTTTATAATAATAGAACACAAGACTTCTGAAATGTGTTGTCATTAATTGAAGAGCTCTTGATCTGCCAGATGTCTTTGCACGTAAAATGAATAATTTCATGTGTGGCGCAAACACAATTTTAAGAGGGAAAGAAAAAGGAGCCCTAATAAACAATCTTTCATCTCTAGTGCAGAGGATTGTCCTAAAAATCTCTTACTTTAGTGTAGGAAGTCTTGAAGCTTTTCAAGAACAGAAAATATCTGGTGTAACTTAGTTTTCAAGCAATGCCGATTGTGTTGAAGTGACATTATTGAAAATGCCTCATCAGTTGATAAATTCAAATTTCATAGGATTTCTCCATCAGACATGTAATCTTTTGCTAAAAAAGGTTATTTGTCATTTTAAAAGGATTACGTTAATCCATGGCCGTCCTTTGGGCTTTTTGGCTGATTGAAGGTGGTGCGTAACACAGTTAATATCACTTGTCTGGAAGGATCTGGTGTTTAATTTCGCTGAGACTCTGTCAAAAACTTGCGCTTCAAAATACTACAGTAGCTAGAAACATTGCACTTTTTATCTTAAAGAGGGTAAGGCTGCTCATCACAGGGAAACGCAGGGATTACATAGCACAATATCCAGTCTTTTTTATCCCCGTCGTGAGATAACAATCAATAGCAATGACTTGGGCACAGCCACGCTCTTCCATTTCCTAGCACCGGACTTTATCCCAGGATATGTTCAAGTGAGCCCTTTAACACAAAAGTAATAAAAAGTTTATATCAATTCTTTTCTTAATCATAGATTTTTGAGGGAAAGATAAACTAATACACAGCTGGGTCCCGGCCCCTGTTTACAGGCATGTGACAGATTGATAAGAAAATCCTTGTGTATGAAGTGCGCTTGTTGTCCTCGCCTGTCTCCGAGACACCGCGTAAAAGCCGTGAACAGGAAGCCTAGCGCACCACAAAATCCTATCAAGGTTCCGAGTAACATCATGTTTTGTCCCTTTTTTTAAAAGGCAGTGTCTTGTCAAGTTGGCAGAAGAAAGCATTTGTGTTTATATGATCTGTTAAATTAAGACATTTAGCAGGGTTTGATGTCATATGTCAAGATTAAGTCATGTCGGTAAAGTAGCTGGTAGAAGGGAGGTGGTGATTTCAGGAAAACAAATGGTCGTCTAAGTGTTTTTAAAAAGGTCTTTTGTAGATATGTACTTTTTAACATGTCAGAGATTATGTTCATATGCATGTTAAGTGCCTTAAATGGAAAAATTTAAAATTAAAATGAAACCACAGATAATGACCATGTAACTTAATGTAGCATAAATTATGTATTGCCTCTTTTTAAATAACATTTTACTAATCTTGACAGTGTCTTCTTTCAGACAAAGATTTAAAAATGTGTCCATAAAAAATATTAATAAACCTTTGGGTAACAAAGTTATTTAAGGCATGAAATGAGAGATTTCTGTTGAGAGAAAGAAGTAAAAAAAAAATTAAGAATGAATGTTTGAGAGATTCGAAACTTTTGTTGAAATATCTGAGGATAATCCGCTATTATAGGATGGATTGTCTATAGTCTTTTTTCTGTGTCTGACACTTCCATATTGGATCATTTGTCATCATTAAAAACAAACAAAGGAGAAAGGCAAACACTCCTTATGCGACTGGTGTCAAATAAAATATTCAAAAAAATATATTATCCATATAATATTACACATGCAATAACAAACCAACAAAATCAGTTAAAAAAACACACAAGCTATTGAGACTAAACAAAATTGGCAATATATGGTTATTACATGCTCAAGGAAATGCAATAAATTGATGTACATTGTATTCCTCATTTTGAAATTTGAAGATTAATAATATATGAAACATGAGAAAAGCATAAAAAATTTGCTGAATTGTGTGCTTTATGCAAGTATGCTAGAAGTAGAAGTGAAGATAGCACATCAAAAAATAACTAATTTGGGGAAAGCAGAGAAAAAAATGCATTTGAATGACGGCATAATGCTAAATCCATGCAAACAGCAGAATTAGTTCAATTAGTTTGAAAAATACTGTGGTCTCATCAATTTTCACTGGCAACAATTTTTCGTGGATTTTGTAAAAAGATGTTTTCGAGGATACATAATTTCGTGGACAAAAGCATTGCTCATACAAATGAATATCATTTTTCTTAAATCAATGAACATTTGAATTCGTGGATCTGCTCAACAACGAAATCCTCGAAAACTTGTTCTCAACGAATATTAATGAAACCACAGTAAAGAAAATGATTCTTTATTTGAATTTTGCAATACTGTATAAAAATGCAAAATTTAGAGTTTTGTAATTCATGTAAAATTTTATTTTGTTACAGCCCTGTAGGCCTTTATCCCCAGCCCTGAACCATCGATTCAGTGATAACTCCTCAGTACACAGTCCATACAGTGACAGGACGGAAGAATTCTCAGACCAGCGGTCGGGATGTCGGGATGGAGGACTGAGTGACGTAAGTTTGGTCTTCAGTACTAAGGGTGATCGTAATCTATTTTCAGTCCAATTTTCTATTTAAGAATAAACCTTTTTTTATAAGAAGAAATCTTTTGCAGAAATGACCATATCATACAAGTCCTCTTTATTCATTTATTCAACATTCACCAGAAATTTCTGTGTCTGTTTTATTAGCAAGCTGCGTCCTTCTCAACATTATTACCATAAAAAATGTTTTTTCAATCACTGCAATTTTCAAAACCTGTCAAAAAAGTACCTTGAGATTACGGAAGATCTTTTTGGTTAAGATTTTACATTAACATTTACTGTGAATATTCATGTATTGTAGGTCAGTACCCATTCAAGCTCTGGAAGAGGATATTTGGTAAGACTTTTATTTTAGTAAAACATTGTACAAAAAAGGGCAACATTTAGATTTCAGTTGTTTATGCAATATGTCTCAGTATTTATGATGTCATTGGCAATTAATTTGTCAAAATCTGAACTTCTGATCTCTGCTAAATGCTGAGAATAAAAGCAGTCATCCCCCAAAGCTACAAAATGCAGATTAGAACATGCGAGAAAAGTGATATTGGTAATATAATTTGAGGGTAGAAAATGTAATATCCTGATATTGTGATCGGTGCAACAACTTGCAGCAAAAAATTTAATGTGCTGCATCTGTCACCCTCAAGGTCCTGTTTTCCGTTTTCATATTATCAGCTTGAAGCCGTAAACCTAGACAAGCTTAAGTTCCATACAAGGCATAGAGGTCTCTTTGTATTGATAAAAAAGAAGACACACTACTTGAAACCTAACCCTGTAATAAGCCTAGCCATAAATCTCCGGCTCCCCAATTCATCAACACAAATTTGACAGTCATTCAGGGTCATTGATTTTATTCTGCATTGAAATTATACACAGATTTTGAAATCTTAATTTGAAGCCCGAAATATCGACAAGCCCTGCAACAAATTTTTGTGATTCGTGACAAAGAGAAAGCAACAGAAAATTGTGTGCAATTTACTGACACACAAACCTCATTAATGACTTTACCCATAATGCAATCTTCCTTCGCATGCACATGAATATTAATATGCTGTCGTTTGTTGTTTGCAGTGTGACAGTGAAAGTGGAGATGAACGGGTAAGTGCATTTAAATCATTCGACGATGGCTTGTCTTTTTTTACAGATATATATATTGGCGCATATAATAGGTGTCAATGAAATGTTTGTCAAAATTGAAATCGATAGTGTACTATGCTAATCCGGTGCTTCTGGAGGCTTATGTCTTTTGTTAACACGACACTGGCGGGGGATATCCAGCGACTGTTTGTTATTGCTTTTGTGTCGTGGATTAGGAGGAAAGGTGAGTGAATCACGACTAATGTCAGTTTGGAGGGCTGTAGAGTTTGTACTTTCTCATCTGAAGAACCTCTTGAGCTACATACACACTCTCTCTACTTCACACACACTGCATTGAAGGACACTCGGCATTGTCAAAGCCAGGGATAGAAGGTCTGGGACAAAACGTAAGAGCTGTATTTCATTGTGAAGGGCCGTGTGTGTAGCTTTGAGGGTGCTCAGATTTGCTGCTTTGTGCAACCATTGTGGAGCAGCTATTGTGTAAGCTATTGTCATGTTGGATTTCTATGAAGGTTTGTGCATATGAATTAGGATGATGGAAGATTAAGTTTTCTTCAATTTGAAGTTGAGGTAGAAGGAAAAAAAATTCAGAAAATGTAGTCATTTCAATGTTTTTTGTCATGAACTGCTAGCTTTAATATTTTATGTTTTCAGTGTACTCTGATGAGTATAAAGATGATCATGTGCTTTATATGTTGATAAGATATCTACAAAAAAGGAAGGAGATAAGAGTACTTGACAATGCTTTAGTCTCTGTGTTTTTTTATTGTTGAAAGTAAGGTAGCTATAGTATGAAAGTATTTCCATGAATCTGACACACATCCTTTGGGGTCCTTTGGGGATGACAATCAAGAATTTTTTGTCACTTGATGTAAAACATTATTAGAAGAACAGTGTTATTTTCTATTGATGAAGGCATTTTTTTGACAGAATGTTCTTTATATTCATGAACAATGACAGTTTAACTTTGGTATCATGAAACACCTATATCTCAGATACCATGGATATGTCTAGGTGACTTGGAAGTCCCATCCACTTTTTCCGTATACAAGAATTGCCTTGATATCTCGAATCCTTGAATATCTCAAAGTTTTTTCTCCGCCTCATAAAATTTGAGGTTAGGAGATTTGACTGTATCCTCTTCTTTTCATGTTGCATTCATATGAAAAGTGTTAATATATATTGATTGTTTTGTTGGCTAAAGCACAGAGGTTTTACTGAGTGCTGATGCAAATATAATAGCAAGGCTTTCTGTCATAAAAAGAAAATCTTTGGAAGAGTCCTAACTGGTTCAGGTATCCTATTGTTGTTCAAAGATACTGGAATAAGCATGCCAAGTGAAATGTTTAGTTAAAAATACACATTTTTATCTTAATTACAATATAATAAGTTTGTGGAATAGAATATGAAAAGTTTGCATCATTTAGTAAGAATAAATGCTTTGATAAACACCTTAAGGATGGAAATGTGTGCCATAATAATCACCATAAACATGCAAAGCTGATACAAGATAGATTTGGATTTAATATCCTACCAACAGCAAGGTTTTCATGAAATGAATAGAATGTTTTATTTGGAAACACCAAAAAGGATGTAAACATGTGCCTCACAAAATTAATGACCTGACTTTCTGCAGCAATTTTCCAGGACTAAAATTGTCTTTGATGCAATCATTCAAATTAATGGTCAATTTATTGCCAAGTTGCCTGCATGCAATACCTCATCATTTTGTAGATGCTTCAATTTACTTAATAGGTGAAATAGTAGAGCTTGGTAGCAAAAGTATTTCAAAATTGATTCTTAGATGTTAGCTAGGTTTGCAAAGATATTGTAAGTGAAAATAAAAATGGTTCTAAAGGACTCAATTTCAAACAAAACTTGAAGAAGGTGGAGGTGTAATATCAATATTTTCAAGGCCTGCTGTGGCCAAAGAGGTTGAAAGTTGAGATATAATATGGACGTGTATGTTGGAAATTTAACACACTATTATTATCATTCAGTTATGATGTACAATTATATTGTAAAGGAGACTTATCGTGACGACAAATAGGTGTAGGAGAAATGACGATTTTTTTGCAAATATCATAACATATCATTATTATTTATGAAGCAAGGACTATTGTTGTGAAATTTTATTTAATTAGCATTTAAGCTATAAAAACATAATTACCGTACATGCAAAATATTTTTGTTTTTGTTGAATGTGATTGTTTTGATTCCATATCCTGATGATGATTAAATTATAGCTTAATTACTCAACTTAAATTGACATCATCATTCATTTTAAAGTAAATTATCATTCCGTTGAGCTAAATTTGTTAAAACAAATTATTATCTGCCTATGATAAAATTTATAAATCTACAGTAACAAGCAAATTCAAAGAATTGTGGTCCCCTGCTTTCAGTGTCTTGTGTATGAGATGTCATTTTTTTATGGCATTTTGTGTCAAATATGAAGGTCCTATGAAATATCATTCAGAAATTATCACTGAAGTTGATTTTTTTAAAATAAGGTCAATTGTCAAGGTCAAGGGGTCAGAAGTCATAGCATGCTCGGAAATATCTTGTCACGAGTAATGCAAGTCAAATATGAAAGCCATATCTCTTCTCAATCAAAAGTTATAAGGAAAAATTAAGATTTTTGAAAGTAGGTCAAACTTCAAGGTCAAGGTCTCAGATGAAAAATTATAGTGTTTTTAGAAAGGTCTTCACAGGTAATACAAAAGTTTAATATGAAATCCCTGTCTCTTCTCATTCAAAAGTTATGTCCAATTTAAAGTAATGTTTACATTTTTTAAAAGTAGGTCAAACTTCAAGGTCACAGGGTCAAAAATCATAGTGTATTTAGAAAGGTCTTGTCATACATTATACATATATTACATGGCTTCGAGGGCAGCATACCAGAATATTTGCCCCAAGGTGATAGGAAAGCCCTGGAGTGTAATGTCGCACGATGCCGAAAGCAGAGGGCGACATAACACTCCAGGGCTTTCCTGTCACCGAGGGGCAAATATTCTGGTATTGCTGCCCGAGAATAAAGCCATGTAATATATGTTATATAACATTTTTAAACATTGAACCCAAAACGGTCATCCGACATCGAACATATTTATTGAACACTATGTACACATGTACGTTGAGTATAATTCCGAAATTTCCCGTCCTGTTTCATGGCAGAATGTTTTCAGTATGCTGACACTTTTGTTGATAACCTTTGTTACAAATTTCAGGAATTTTTCTCCTCAATTAAATTATCTAATTCCTCTGAATTCAAATGAACAAATCGCAGACGTTGGTGCGACTTTTTAATTTTCGCGGAATTGTTTACGTTTGCTTAGCAACTGCCTCTAAGAATTTCGAACCCGACATATTTAATATGCAGAATTATTGCACATGAGGGAACATAACTGTGTTTGGGAGGGCAACATAACTGTTTCCGGTGGAACATAACTGTATCCGGCGTGATTCGGCAGTTTTTCAGGGCATATGGATAAAAGTATTATATTTGTGATATAATTGGAAAACTTCTTCAAAAATGTTATATAATAAACTTGTATAATATGAAAGGCGTATCTCTTCTCATTCAAAAGTTATTTCCAATTCAAAGTAATGTTTAAATTTTTTAAAAGTAGGTCAAACTTCAAGGTCATGGGGTCAAAAATCATAGTGTATTTAGAAAGGTCTTGTCATACATAATAAACTTGTATAATATGAAAGGTGTATCTCTTCTCATTTAAAAGATATGACCAAGGTTAAAGTTTTTGTGACATACAGACAGACGAATGAAATTTAATGCCCCTTCACTATCACGAAAGCGGGGGACAAAAATAGGCTATCCAATAAAGAATAAGATCCATTACATGTATATGTATATGCTGAGTACAGCGTGTTAAAATAAACGAAAGCAAGAGAAACTCAATTAAATAATCTGAATGATCTACAGAAATTTTTGATTCATGCTTAGTATAATAATTTACAGTCAATCATCAATATTTTGAAATCGCTTGCACCAAGAAAAGCTATGAGATATCCCAAGATTTGAGATATTGAGGTATAGAAATATAGCGAAAAAATGTGTTCAGACTAAAAAGATCAATTTGATATACGGATGATATTTGACATATTGGTGTTCAAGATACTGAAATTCAGTTGTACTTGACAGTGTTTGAAAGTTTTTATGCCGTTTTTCATCCTTGATTGACAAAATGCTTTTCTCTGCAATAAAACCTAATTAATGATGCTTCTATCAGAAACCAAGTGCTTTAAAATCTGATATTTTCATACAGCTCTAATGATGATGTAACTGTGGAATCATTATGAGGAGGGTATCTATCACATTCTAGGCTGTAGGGATTTCTATTGTTGTGTTGTTTTATGAGTCATGTAATTTGTTAAATTCAAAAGATGGTTCATCTTTCATGTAATTTTTTTTTTTGTCATTCTAACTGGCAGGTACCCCAAGGAGGCTATATCAGTATTTTATTTCCTAGTGTAGACAAATTAAATTGGTAAATTTATTGTTAAAAGGAATATGATCCTGTCTGTTATCAAATTGGCAGAGTGAGGAAAGAGGGAATGTTTTTGCCCTGAAAAGGATAAAATGTGTGGTACAGTTGATTCCCTTGATGTAAACCTGTAGATGTAGATTTCTAGTTTTCCTTCAACCAACCACTGTTTCAGTATCCTTTTGGGTATTCAACTGAAATGGTAAAGGAAAGATGTAAATCTGCCATTAAGGTGAATTATTTATCCCACAGACACCATCAGACTGTAATACATTTTCTCTGTGTTCAGTGTGGGTATTAGAGGAATTAGTTTTTATCAGATGACTGATTCATGGTCAATTTGGGTCTCTTGTTTTCTTTTTTAATATCCTCGGGAGAGTCCCGGCTCACTTAATGGCCTCTTTTGTAGCCGTAGCTAGAACAACCCTCCAACCATCAGTATGCACCAACAAATGAATTTTCTCCTGGAAACTGCCTCCCCAGGGATCACTTGTAATTGTCAAAATAATTGTGTTACGGTAATTGAAATTCATTTTTCATTCTGTCTGAAAACATAAAGCATTGCATTAGTCTGAATGTTCCATAGATGGTGTGAAAGCAGAATAAAAGCAAATTTGATTTGCCTCGCAGTGTCTTATTTCCCCAGTGGCGTTTATTTGTCAGCACGGTATTGGAGGCAGTGGAATTGCTGCTACTTTTGATGGGTTACGTTAAATGATCTCTTAACTCTCTCACCTCCCTCTTGGTCCATCAAGATAAAAGTCCAACTCTCTCATTCTGCTTTTGGGGAGAAAAAAATATCGATTTTGAATTTTAAGATGGCTAAACTAATGTTTTTAAACCAAAAAGCCAATTAAGGAAAAGCCTTAGGATGTATTAATTAAATTAAGCTTTTTAATACTTTAAACAATATCTTGAAATTGACAAGTCATAGGGTTTGTATTAGTGAGAGATATGAATGTAATTTATACGAATATGAAGAGTGAATGAATTAATGAGGAAATTTTTTTTATAATGCAGTTAGTTGACCTTTATTAATGTTTGTTAAAATTTCATAACACTCCCACCAGCAAATACCGTCCTTCACTTTGATTTATCTCTGGAGAGTTTATGTTTTGTGCTCTCAGAAATACAATATACCTGTATTAAAGAGACCTTTTTAAAAAGTTTTTTATAATGTTGGATGAAAATAGATGTTATATGAAGAATAATACATTAAAATATAGTATGTCATTCTTGGCACTTGTGTCATAACACTAGCTCATTATGTCTGTCGTGGCTATTTTTTATAGTTTTGTCACAGATATGTTTAACATGGTCTTTGACCCAGTGTATGTTTGTTTGGAACCTTTTAGCAAGTTTTAATGGGAAATTGGCAAAAGGTCTGCCTGTCATTTTAGTTGTAAGTAAATATGGGCAGATTTTCAAACTAGCCCTCAAAAGGCACAGCTTACCTTTCATTAGCCTGCTTTAAATGTTTTTCCTGTCGGTAGTTATTTAAGGAGTATATTGTATTTACTGATATTGAACCATTGACACTCAAATCAACACTCATCTGTTTATCGGGTTAAGTCTGTGTGTTGGGCCAGATAAAAAAAAAAAGCTATGAATGATAAATCTAGAAAATATGTTTATGGACTTTAAAAATTTGACAGGGTAGAAATGGTGTTTGAAGTCTGTGTTAGAACTGAAGAATAGTTTATCCATATGGATCATAGTTCTTTTCAAAGACAGATCAAATACGAAATTTTCCCTAGAATTAATGATCCATGGCGCTGTTTTCACCCGGCTTTACGTGCTAAAAAGGATTTAATTAAGATCTCTCTGCTACAGACTTTTCGTATTTGTGACATTTTTTGTAGCGAACCTGAAATGTTATTCAACACAGCATTGTATAGACCTCTCTCTTTAAAATATTTAAGCCCTCTTAAATATTGGATTAGAGCTGTTTTTCGTTTGAAGTTAAATGTATTTGGAAATATTAACACAGTGTAAGCTTGTTATATTAGCATTGATAGCTTCTGATGTAGGACAGCTGCTCTTATGTACATGTAGCTTTTTTTTGTTGCGGAAAAATTGATGGTAGAAGTATATACATTTCATTGTGAATAATTTACATGGCGACACAGCTGTTGATATAGTTACATAAAGGGACATCCTTCACAAAGTGTGCAGGAAAAATAATTTGTATTGATTGTGCATGAGCTGTTATATTGAAAAATGTGTTGAACAAGGGATACATGGATTACGCATTAAGTGCCGTCTGCTCACCAATACACTTGAATGGTGAGTACTGTATGTTTTCCGTAAACGAGGCAAAAAAACTAATTGGGGAGCCTATAGAATGTCCAATATAGCAGGCATGATTACCACTAATTTCTGTTTAGCTATCATAAAATTGAGAATCGATTTCTTCTTTTCCAATCAGGTTATGTTTTTCGAGATACTAAAGAAAATTTAAGCCAGCGGATATCTCTTAGTCCCAGCAGGCAATTTCATTTAAGGATTTGCTCAAATAATGTAAGTGTATCGCGGGTCCCACACGGTGAAATGTGGCATCGCTCATTATCAGATGTTATTTCATGTTTTATTCTTACGTTTTAGATACCTACAAAGTCAAGGGATTCTTTCATTTCAAATTCCCCAGACACCTTTATTTGACTTATCGGAGCTTTTTATGCAATCTTTAAGGCCCCCATGATTACTATAGCAGAGCCTCGCTATTTTATGTTTTGATGTTGATCTAGGGTTTAGCTGAATGCAGGGGAGTATGAAAAATGCATTCATTTGAACTGTTAAAAAAACCCATTGGAATTATTCATCAATAATAGGGGAAAAAAGCAACACCAGCCAACAATTACTGAAGAAATCAATGTTGGGCTTTTATCTTTTGTTCCAAAAAGGGTAGCAAAGAGAGAAAAATATTCGACTGATTTGAGAAATACTGTGTTAGGTATGGATGAAATTCATTTGAGCGGTGCTCTTCTGCATCCCTGAGTTTGTACAGATATTGATCTGCCGAGCCAGGGCTGATGATCTATCACCAAGGATTTATGTAAATTTGTGCATTTATTCATACCATGTACAATTACATGCATGGAAGCAATTGCTGGATGTTTGTAGTGTATTAATAATAGCTCCACCAGATTAGCTTGTAATACCAAATATTATCATAGCAGATACTGTCAGCGGTGTACTGTTGGGTTGGCAGCAGTGTTAGTAGCTCTAGCGAGCATAGTACAGCGTTGATAGACTCTGACAGCTTCACAGGAGAGTACGTGTATCATGGAGTGGTTTTTTTTTAATGGGAATAAGTAAATTACCTCTTGGTGAGTAGGCTTGCTGCTATTTTGTTTAACCCTCATTAACCAGTGACAAATCTGAGCAGGAATTAGTGATAAAGCTCTTGTAATATTGTGTTTATTTTGCTCTCATTAGACGAATAGGCTTTACAACATCTTTGCAATTCTCTCCAAAGGTATGGACTGAGTATTAGACTAAACAACCTTCTCAAACACCGTACAATTAGAGGGCTGTGCAGGGGCTGATGGGACCATGTTTGTTCGGGGACCACCTCTCCTCGCTCACTCTTTTGTGTAACTCTTTAATCTTCAAGTATTTGATAGGTTTTAAGCAGTAAATACCATCCTCCATTATCCACTTATACAATATGAACAATACTTTTATTTGGTCATTGACAGAAATTTTCTGAGGATGGTTGAACTGGTTTTATTTTTAGATGAGTTATTTTCGTCTGTTGTCGAAGTCTTGTATCGTAGTCATCAGGGGAGATTTCGTGGATGGCCTTCGGATATTTAGACTAAGATGTCTGGATAAGAGAGAAAACTCAATTGTCAGTTTATATTATATACAATCATTGCGTATCCATATTAATATAATGTCTCTTCATAGCAAGTGGATGACTTGATGATCCGTGTTACTCCTGTGTATGATTTGCCTGGTACGAAGTGTATCACTTCAATGTTTTAAAGGGTCTCGTTAATATATCTTTGGTGAAAACTGTAAGATGAAACTGATGCACTTGATGTTACTGGTTTGTTAAAGATCTATTAAAGAGAGCTGAGAAGCTTTCAAGCATTATCATTAGAAGATTATTATATACATTATTACAAAGATTTATGTAATTGAAATGAGTTATAGGGGGGAAAAAGATTTTTTTATAGAAATAATACATCCTGTATTGTGATTAAATTTTGATCTTGGTGCCAGTAATTAAGTTGGTGTGGGATTAGATTGGTGGTGATTAGCAAACTTAGGGCTAGTAATTTCACTGATCTGAATCTAAGCCTGTATTTGAATTTTTGGTTGAGAAAAGGATATAATGCCCAACTAGAGACAAAATTAAACCTTGTTAATAGCTTTAAGAGTCTAGGATAAATTAAATAACTTAATGATTTCTTCAAGCTTTTACTAAGAGAACAGCATTAATGGATTACCAATATGACTTTCTAAAAAGGTCTCATTGAAAAGAGAAAACCACATTGAAGTAAGTGTATTATAAACCAAGACTTAGTAGTTTACAGATCTGGTGAAGCTGAGAATGTGCCATATCGGCCTGGACTTTGTTTTATACATGCTGTAGAGGTGATAGATTCTGTGCGAACTGACAGAATACTTGTGCTTTGCTGTTGGGCAGCACTTGAGTCCATTCAGCAGGCTTAGGATTTATGAAACATCTTGTCAGTTACTCCCTCTTTGTGTATATTATTTGTCTGTCATTGATAAACAATCACGGGGTGATTTTTTTTCATTGATTGCAATGCACCATGTAGCTACAAGATTATTAGTCTGTAGTTACTTCTTGCAAAAAGATGGTGAGCGTCATTTGTGTCTTTTCCATTATTATTTTTGGTCTATTTGTGATGTTGCTGCCATTCATGGAAGGAAGTTTTACTGAGACTATAGTTTGATTCCATTTACAAAGTTCATCTGGCTCTGAGAATTTTTATTTATATACATGTACTGTGTTTTTCATTTCAGGCATCTAATGCAAGTTCAGATTTATTTTCAACATTGAACCATAATCGTAAGTATAAAATTTTATTTTATTTTCACAATACATTTAGATTCTTGTCAAACGAAAAAATGTGTTGCTTGTCATATTATCTGTTGCCGAACATGATAGGTGAATGAACCTTTATTTTGTATGATTGACAGGAGAATGTCCCGCCCCTTCCACCACTTCCTGCAGCAGTCCCTGCTCTACACCAATCACATCCACTGCATCATCACAGACAGATAGTGGTATAACCACGGCAACTGTTACCACGACGACAGCAGCCAGCGCGTATACCACCGCTACAGAAACCAACCCTACCGCCTCTACGACCACCACCACCAGTTGTACTGTGGGAACCACCACAACCAACTCATCTGTGATAGCTAATGGACCTTTGATCACATCCAGAGAAAAACCAAGGTCACCCATCTCATCAAAACCAGTCGACTCGAGATCCCCTCATCTGAAGAAACCATTTCCAAGGGCCTCCAGTGACACACTTCTGCACAAGGACCAGCACAAGTTTTCTCCCTCCCCCATACGAACCCCTCGTAGGGAGGACCCCAGGAGTGACAAAGACTTTCCTTTGCCACCAAGTTTTGGATTTTCCAAGCCTTGGCATAGGTATAATCTATCACTGAGTTTTCTACTATCTTTTATTGGAGTATGATTCTTTAAAGAATGCCACATGGGGTAACATGTTTCTAATACATCTGTTTATCAGCTGCTGTGTATGAAGAATAGAATGTAAACTGAAAATTTTTAAATGTTAAATCTAAAAGAAGATATATTATTTAATAATTTTTTTGATAATAGTATCTTAAAAATACCAATAAATCTGAGAATCAATAATTTCCTAATTTACAACAATTTCTAGTCTTAGATAAGTTAAAAAATTTGAAAATCATTTTCATTTCCTTATCATCGATTCACAGGCACAATGAATTTAATTTTTCATTGTATTCAAGAGCTTTTTCTTAGAAAAGAAAAAAACGAACAAATGTCAAAAGAGAATCAGGCTGCCTAGAGTATTTGATAACATTACTCAGGTTTAAAGATGGATTATTAATCCACAGGGATTACTTGAAAATGAACATCACTTGAAATAGTGAAATGACATTTGTCATCAAAGTAAGCAATTTGATTTGAAGTCTACTTAAAGATGATGATCAAATGTCGAAGGAAGGGGTTCATAAAGGGAAATTCTCTTGCTTGTATGGATCTAAAACAAATCACTTGTCAAATAATTTGTCAGATATTGTCAGGAATTGAATACTTTTGAATTTTGTGCCAAGTGCTAAAAAAATGTTTTAACACTTTTTCATAGGCAACTGATCGGCAAAGCAAACAAATCACCAACACGGGGTTAAAGTCTGCGATAAGTTTGATTTACCTGTTCTGCTGAAACTTGATTTATTCTTTATTGTGAGATAAACTGGCTTGGATGGCTCTAATCCTTCCTTACAAATCTGCTTTTTAATGTCATCTTAAGCTTGTCAACAGCTGAAATGCACAGAGATAATACCTTATCGTGTTATAGTCGTGACTGTTTTTACATGTGTCGAATATGAGACTAAGCCTCTCTGGTATCACTTTTCATTATGCAAATTGATTTGTCGAAAAAACTTTCAGTTTGTCAAAAATAAAATGCAGATTATGAAATTGATGCTGTCTTAAACATTCACCTATAAACCTTGTTTTGCAAGAAATAAGATTAATTCTGAATCGGAACGAAAAGATATTAAATGGATGTCGTTAATCTTCATTATGGGCTGTAGGGATCAGAGAAATGGGTTTTACTCAGATATTTAAAACTCACCTGTTATGTAACCTGTTCATCTCCCCGTGCTGTTACTCGATGCTTTTACTGCCAAAGCCAACCTGTGCTGATCTGTATTTGTTGGCATGGAGTACAAGTGCATACTGATATGCTCGGATACAGATTTCTTTGGCAAAAAAAAAAGAAGAGAGTGATTTACAGACTGTCAGTAAAAGTAGTAATGAGATCTGATAATTACTAGAGGCCCAACTTCTCTCTGCTGACAAATGATAAGTCTCTCATTCACACAGAAACGTTATAAATTAGTTTAATGTCAGAATATGTGATAAAGAGAACAAAAATCCAGGAAAAAATGTAATTTGGCTTCAAATGTATATTTAATCCAATCCATAAAGCATGCATTATTGATTTTAAACATGCAGAACTTTCATCCGTCTTTATTAATAACATCTGGAATGTAGAGTAAATATAAAACTATTGTTATTATTCACTGGGGGGCCTGAAAAATTGATTTATGGTTATGCACAATGCAAGTAAAGTGTTCAAACATATTTTTACAATTTGTATATTTTTATTACAGAAACATTATTTATTTAAAGGAGTTTCTTGCTTCAAATGGCTTGAGAATTTATATGATTAAAGCAGATTTCAAAAAGTGTCTGTACTAATTGTAGGTCCCTCTTTATATTTTTTGTGTGCTCTCTCTTGATTCAAATCCTTTTTTTTTAAACCTCAGGTAAGGATACTTTTCTTATTTGTTCCAGAATTTTAACATCCCATCAACAACTTGTTAATTTTATTGACACCTTCAATTTCAATAAATTTGAAAATTCAGCATAGATGTTTTGAATTTCTTTTTTTTGGGGGGGGGGGGATTTTTTTGTAATACCTACTTACCAACCCAATATTTGTATCCTAAGTCAAGAGAGGACAAACAAATAGATGTATTTAAATAAAGCCTTATACTCATATTGTTGCAAATATACATGCTTTTTTTTTGTTTCAGTGGCAGTACCCCTCACCTCCACAACCCCTATCCCCCTGTGACTCACTCCCCGGGGATACCTCAGTTTGGTCTGCATTCCAGTGCCCCTGGTCACAGTTCCTCCTTCTCCAGCCTGCCCCCCAGCCCCCTCCACAATCTCCTCCCACCCCCAGGGCCTCAAAGTATGTTTGCAGCTCCCCTGCCTCCGGGGGCTGCCAATGGTTCTTTGACGTCACCACACACACTAGGAGGGGCCGGTCTGTCAGCACACGCTTCTCCAGAGTCCATGTCCCTGGCCAGTAAGTGATTTAAGCTCAGGCAATGAAGAGTGGCGAAACTTGTTTATTTCTTACACTTGTATCTCAAAATAAAGGGTTTTATATTTTTATACAGGACAGTAAGCTTTTTTATATAAGAGCTAGTATTCAACATTATTGATATATTTATTTTGCTTCATGCATGGCTAAAAACAAGTCAAAATAAAAACTGAACAATCACTTGAAATCAAAGCCAATACTATGAAAAGCTATATGTAAAGTAAGAAAGATGATAGTTTTAAATGAAATTTGATTAAAATAATTCTATTTGTTTTAGGTCAAGAAATTTTGCGAGAGGAACTGAATCGACGATTTTTGGCGGCCCAGGAGCGTACAAGTCTCCCTGTCATTGGCTCCACCCCGTACGGTCGAGCGGACATACACCAACATCAGCACATGCATCAACATCAACACCAGCATCAACACACACATCAACACATGTTTGCCCTGCCAGGTCTTACTGGGTCATTAGTCCCCTCCCCAGCCCCACATCTGGTAAGTTGCTGTAATCAGTGTAGAATGTAAGTGGTTAGATTAAGATGACAAGCCATCAAAGTCATGTGAGTGATGACAGGCCATCAAAATCATGTGACAAGATAAATAATACAAAGATAACAAATATACAGTGCAAGGTAACTTTAAAAATTCGGAGTTATTTATTTATACAGTAAAACTTTTCCTATTTGGACACCACTGGGCACTGATTCCTTAAAAATAAGCTGCAGAAAACAATTTATTAAAAGAGACAAAGTTTACATCAGTATATGCAAGATTTCAATTAACTTCTAGATTAGGCATGTTTTACTGTTTAACTTTGAATTACAAATATTTTCATTTAAATGTAGGTTAAAATAATGTATTTTAAAACTATCTATTTCTTTTCAGTATGACAAGGTCCCAAAACCATTTGAGTCATCATTTTATAGAGCTGTAAGTTGTTTTTAATATAGAATTGGTAGTGTTTTCTACATTTCTTTGGTTATTTTTATATTTAGATTTATTTTATTCAAATAGACTTTGAAGATGTGTTAAAAAAATTGCTGTTTAGATTTAGAGTCAGATTTGTTCCACCAAGTTAGGGACTTTTTGAATTATAATGTCAGTATTTTTGTTTGATTACTTCAGACTCCAGGCTTGCTGGGCTATCCCATGGTGCCACCTCTTGTTCATTCAGGAAGTTCCCTTAATTCCAGTTCATCGGGAGCTTTTCAACCAAAGGTATGCATATTTACTTGTTTTCCATAAAGAGTTAGATATTCAAGAGCCATAGAACTACCCATAGACATGTTTGTACTAATTAAAATCTAGATGATGCTTTGTTGTCTTGCATTAGATATACATGTAACTGGTAATCATTTCTTGATTTAAAGGTGTTGTTTAAAATTTAGTTTATGTCATCAATGGCTATAAATCAATTTTGGATAATAATTCACACACTTTATTTGATGGGTGAGGAGAAAAAAAAAATAACTCATTACTCAGTTGCTACACAGAAGTGACATAACTCTGTGAGAGCATTCAATAATGTATTCCTTGTGTTATGTGCTCCCATTGTAGAAAGTAGCTGGTGGCCTGTTACATCCCGGTCAGCTGATCCCAGCCCTGAGAGAGCAAGAGAAAGTCCCTCCTCCGGCCGCTTCTCTGCCCCACCACAAAGTTAGTGTAGCCACAGGCTCTATCCTCACCCTGCTTAGTGTTCTGTCTAATTGTTCTGTTTAAATAATCTCTGTCGTATATTGTAGTTGCATGCAGTAGTACTTGTTTCTAAGTGATTTCAGTTTTAGGGAAAGGGGGAGGGGTTCTCCTCAAGTGCTGTATTTTCTGTAAAATATAATATAGCTGTATCCAATACAAAAGCAGTCAAACAATCTTAAAATATTTTTTTCCTGAAAAGAAAAATAGAAATGCTCTCTCACGATTTAGTAAAAAAAAAAAAAAAAAAATTCACATTTCTTAGATTTGTGAATGACATGCATTTCTGTCCTGTACATGACATGCTATCTTGACAGAAGCTTCCATTATCTAGATAACTCAGTTTTCTTAAATGTTGTGAATTGTAACCTCTTTATAGACCTCTGTGTGTTGAAATGTCAGTATTTAAATGTAGTATTTTCTTCATTAATATAATATTTAATTGGACCAAACAGTACTTGCTTGCTGAATCTTATTTTGTTATAGAAATGAATTTTATTTTGAAAAAGTAATGCATTAGGGATGTACAGTGTATTTGGGAAATTACACATTATTCCATTTGATTAGATGGAATTTATATGTTACTTAATTTTAAAATCATCATATCTTGTCACTATAGAGCACTTTTAACAAAATTGTTTTGTCAAAAAGTATGTGAAGATTCTTAAAATAACTCTCCCTCGTCATTTCTCACATGGTCTTTAATTCTTATGTCATTCATTTAAAAATGCCTGGTACAGTTAGAAGAAAGTTCTGATGGGCAGAAAAACTTATTTTCAGCAAAGTTTTACTTTAAGCAGGGCAACTTTTTGAAAATATTAAAGTGAATCTGAAAACAGTGAAAAGCATTTGAAGATTGTGAATTCAGCTTGAAGTTTAAAATAATGTTGTTTAGGTATGAAAATTTTGAATATAATCAAAGCAGTAGATTGATGCCATGTAACCCATTACCAGTCTTTGAACACAGGACAGGAAACCCGCATCTTGTTACTAATAAAGTACCTTCAAATCATGGAAAGAATTCATGGTATTATCCACTGATTGAAACTACCAGTATGAAAGAAAGTTTAGGGTAAACTACAATACATGTAGTTGATTGTAGAAGTTGTGTGTACATGTAATTTACTGTCTTTTCAGAAAAGTGGTAAGTGGTGCACCATGCATGTTCAGATAGCCTGGAAGATTCACCGGCACCAGCAGGAGAGTTCTGAAGTCTCCAAAGGAGGGGAGGGTAAGAGTCTGGACCCCCTCCAGTCGGGGCGTAACCTGTCCAGTAGTAGTCTCCACCGACCCACCGATCTGTCCACACCGTCCTCACTCCTAGGTAAAGGTCTGTTACAGTAGAAATGTTTATGTTGATTTACGTACCTTTCAGGTACAGATCCATTAAAAAAGAATTGTATATCTTGATTTCTGTTTGAAATAATATATGTTGGATTCTTCATTATTTTTGTTAATGGAAAGCATATCTAAATGTGTCAGTAGCTGTTATATATAAATATGTATATATTTACATGTACATACCGGTACTTAATAAAACATGATGAATCTCACCATCATATGAAGTTTAAAAATAAAAATTGATTTTGTTGTTTAATTGTTTTGACATACTTGTAGGTATGAGTTCATTCCCTAGGCCCTCACCTTATCCATTCTCCAGCCATGAAGGTTTTGGTGGATTAGGGAGAGGTAATGAAGAGTTGTCCTTTATTTCTCTCTCTTCAATGTATTTCTGTATTACAACTTCTTGTCAGTTTTTGATTAACAATAATTGTACATCAGTTTATGTATGTAAGGTAACTACAGTCCAACTGGGAATAATTATCTCATGGTTATTGCTCTTTATTTAACATTAATGTTAACATTATGTTTTTTGACATAAATATAAACATGTAGACATGTATATGAATCTATAACTTTGGTTTCAATGTTATAGGTGGAAGTCCATTTGGTACCCCAGGTAGGGAAATACCAAAGATTCCAGGTATAGCTTCACCACAGGAGTGGAGTCGCCTGCATAGATCCTCCCCTTTGTTTTCTGGATCACATTGGTCAAAACCAGATGAGAGGGAAAGGGAGATAGAGAAGGAAAAGGAAAGAGAGAAAGAAAGAGAAGTGGTGCTAGGACTGGACAGACGAAGGGAAGAGAGGGAAAGGTATTAAAAAAAAATACATTTCTGAATTATTTTTATGCTAACGCTTACAAAGAATTGTGTATTCCTGTAATGCTAACGCTTACAAAGAATTGTGTATTCCTGTAAAGTATGAAAAAAAAGAAATCACAGATGCTTTTCTTTTTAACTAAATTAAAGAATTTGTAAATAAAATATTAACAAATCAGTTGCTTTCAGAATAAAATATTTGTATTTCAGAGAAAGGAGGTCAAGTGATAGAGAACGACGTGGAAGTGTTGATTTAGAACAGTCTAAGGACAGACCATTTATTGGAGGAGACGTGCGACATCCTCACACAGTCTCCTCCCATTCCAGGTCAAGGTCAAGGTCACCACTTGTGGGAGGCAGAGTGGGCTCTGCCAAATCTGATTCTAGTTACAATCGTGATGATAAAGACATCATTAAAGTGAAAGAAGAAAAAGTGGATGAACCTGAGGTCTCTGTGATGGACAGAGAGAAGTTCAGGCCCGATTATTTACATGGTGCATCTAACTTAATGGACCGATCAAGGCTCCTAGGTGGGCCTTCTCAATTCCCTTTTGGTGCAGATAGGATTCCCCCTCCCCAGAGTTTATGGGGATCCCAGGAGAAGAGTTTAATGGACTTCAGTTATCACAGTCTCCAGATCCAGAGAGAAATGGAGCAGGAACGGGAACGGATGCTGCGGAGACTGCAGCCGCCCGCCGTGGGTCTGTACGACCCGGACCGAGTCCGCAAAGACGAGATTTTACTCCAAGAGGAGAGACTGAGGCGAGAGTACTTCGATCGCTTACCACAGTTTGAAAGGGAACGATTTGAAAGAGAAAAGTTAGCTTTAGAATCCAGCAGGCTAGGCCATTCTAGACATTTTGATCCACTGAGAGCGAGTGGTCATTTTCCAAGAACTATGAGTCCTCTTGTGAATCACAGTGGGCTGAAAGTAGGGTCCCCTGCTTTACTGCAAGGACCTCCCCCTCCCCTTATCCCCTCCTCCTCAACCCCCACCAATAGAAGTCATTCAAATTCCCCCGCTATGTCTAAACTTAAACTACCGAGCAATCCAGATCTTGACAAGAGGGACTCTTATTCCAGTTCTAACTTAGACGGGCATGGAAGGTAGCAGATGTGTGATTGATAGATCTGATTTTATTTTCTTATCGTAAACAGAGGTCAATCAACTTATTTTTTTTTCAAATCAAAGTTTGTCTGCCAATAATTATTTTTATCATGTTATTCACGTTGACATTCCTTTCCCTTTTTTATGGGGGAGGGGGTTGCTATAAATTATAAGACACATCTTTTTAAGATGAGATAGTGTCAATTTGGGAAAAACATTTACTTTTTTATGGAATATCTGGACTGAAATTGGCTTAAATGTATCTGATTGAAATACTTAAACAAGAATGAGGATAAAATTATGAATCAGTTTTTACTTGGAAAATTAAAAAAAGTATAGGAAACTTTTCTCTCCTCATAATCAATCCATTATATTTTGGCAAATAGACAATTGGCTTATTCAATAAGAAAATTAATAGGTAGTGTGTGAAGTTAGAGCAGACTAGATCAGGTGAGCTTTGTGGTCCTGTGGTCTCCTCTCATTTTATCCCAGTGTATGGCAGCTGTACATGACAAACACTAGTTTTTCCTAAAGATCTCTTATATTACTCAAATTGTAAAGTGGACTTGTTTGTGGACCGACAGTCTTGAAGTTACAAATTTATACCGTTCTTATGTGAAATTTTGTACTTAGTTTAATATTCATATTTATGTTAAGTGCATGTGGGTTTCTGTAAGTTGAAATTGATTTCATGAAATGTAATAATTTTAAAATGTTACAAGTAACAAAAGTTCTTTGTACAATTCATGTACTGTCTCTATCATTGTAAATTTTGCAATTTAGTCCAGGGAATAAGAAAAGTTTTTAAAAATTAGAGCTTGTTTAATAAATTGCACAGTGTGGTATTACACACATAATTTGTCAGTGAGGGAAAGTCTTTTTCTGTGTTTTTAATATATGTATACAAAACAATCTTATAGCAAAGCTTAATGCAATATTTCATACAAACCACATTTTTATACCAATAGCATCCAATGCAATACTTATTTTTCTCCTTGCAACATAGTTGCCAGATGTTTTCAACATTTTATGTACAGATATATATATATGTGTAATGTACAGGTCATGATTTTTAAAAATAATATTAGATATAGAACTTTTTTCATTCAAATTTGGAGTACAAATGTACCAGTATTACAAATGTACAATAAAATGTGCTTTTAAGAAAGTTCCAAGGACAGATAATTTTCCTTATGTTATAAACCTTATTTGTCATATCCATTAACTTAACAATTTACTTTGAAGCCACAAGGAATGAAAAATTACTGTAAGTGTCACTTCATTGCAGACATGTTTGCTATAAGCATTTTTTAAAGTTTTACATAAATGAACTTTAAATTGGCCCAAATATTTCACAAAGCAACAGATGACTTATCCATCTAAAAGATGTTGTATGTCAATCTATTCTGGAAGTGTCAAAATTTTCATTAAGTGCAAAGGTCACTGTATAAAACAAGCTATGTCAAGCTTGCTGGTCAAGCTTCTTTAAGGAAGGAATTTGAATCCTATGTTGATTTAAGGTTTGCTCTCAGCAAATAAAGAAACACACACATATAGACTTATTTATACATCAATACCATTCATGGTAGACTTTTTTCCCCAATAGAATCAGGGTTATTTATAGTTTCAACTTTGATGCAAATTAATATATAAGATATCAAAACAAAGAAGTTATTTTAATATATTGTTAGGTGTCATGGAACAAAGTTGTGCTTACTCTGAGAAATACAAAATGGTGGATCATTCAAATTTCTGTGTAAATATAGAGAACTGATATTACTTTTATTGGTGTTTGCATATACACAATTATATGTCAATATATAATCACAAACATGTTCAGTTTTTACAAACTGAAACCAAAAATAAAATGTGAAAAATGAAAATATGTTGTGATCTCTTTTCTTTCTCATTTCAATTGCATTATTATTGTTGTTCATATATACTAGTACTCTACGCAGACAGTGTACATTTATTTTATAATGATTGAATAGTTTGTAATAGTTATATCTTAAAATGCAGAAATATGTCCATCGGACATGAATGCCCTGCCGAGGATATATTAGTAATGCAACATGAAAAATTGTATGAAATTTGATCAGAATATCTTGAAAAGTTGAATTGCTTACATCAGTATATATCAGCATATGAAGTTTGACACTAATTTCTGAAAAGTGAGGTCAAAGGTCAAATGAAAGGTCAAGGTCAAAAATGTTAATGCAATTGAATTGCTTACATCAGTATGTATCACCATATGAAGTTTGACACTAATTTAGGGAAAGTGAGGTCAAGGTAAGAAATTGTTGATGATGAAAAGCTCTCATCAGTTGTATCGGTATATAAAGTTGAAAATATTATGAATGGTTCTTTAAAACTGACATAAACATAATTTGATAGAAGTGAGGTCAAGGTCAAATGAAAGGTCAAGGTCAAAAATGTTGATGTAGTTGAATTGCTTACATCAGTATGTATCAGCATATTAAGTTTGACACTAATTTAGGAAAAGTGAGGTCAAAGAAAAGGCCAAGGTAAAAAATGTTGATGCAGTTGAATAGTTCTCGGTATGTATCAACATGTGAAATTTGATAACACCATCTTGAGTGGTATCTATATCAGTACATGAAATTTGAAAAATTACCTTGATTGGCTTCTTTAAAACTGAGCTAAACACTAATTAAAGAAAAGTGTGGTAAAAAAAAAAGTTAAAGTCAAAAAAGTTGATGCAGTTGCATAACTCTCATCAGTATGTATCAACATGTGATGTTTGATAACACCATCTTGAATGGTTTCTTTAAAACTGAGCTAGACACTAATTTAAGAAAAGTGAGGTCAAGGTTAAAGGAAACAGGAAGAATCAAGGTCAAAAAATGTTGATGCAGTTGCATAGCTCACATCAATATCTATCAGCATGCGAAGTTTGATGAAAATATCTTAGTTTGTTTGAAACTGAGCTAAACGCAAAGTGTGACGGAAGGACAGAAGGATGGAAAGACGGACATGACAAACATTACATGCCCCGGCCATATTCATGGCAGGGCATAAAAAATTTCTTTACTCCTGGACATTAAGCAGCTAAATTGTAAGCATATCAAAAAGCCTCTACCTGAATTGTGAATTTCATAACACCATGCATGCCAGGAAAGATGAAACTTATAGGGAAACATCCTCAGGTAGTGTAGATTCAAGTTTGTTCAAATCATGACCCCCGGGGGTAGGGCGGGGCCAAAATGGCCGACCTAAGTTTTACATAGAAATATATAGGAAAATTCTTTAAAAATCTTCTTCTCAAGAACAACAAAGCCATAATTGATCATATTTATTTGGAAGCATCCTCAGGTAGTGTAGGTTCAAGTTTGTTCAAATCATGACCCCCAGGGGTAGGGAGGGGCCAAAATGGCCGACCAAAGTTTTACATAAAAATATATAGGAAATTTCTTTAAAAATCTTCTCCTCAAGAACAACAAAGCCATAATTGATCATATTTATATTGAAGCATCCTCAAGTGTAGATTCAAGTTTGTTCAAATCATGACCCCCGGGGGTAGGGCGGGGCCAAAATGGCCGACCTAAGTTTTACATAGAAATATATAGGAAAATTCTTTATAAATCTTCTTCTCAAGAATAGCAAGGCCATAATTGATCATATCTATTTGGAAGCATCCTCAGGTAGTGTAGATTCAAGTTTATTCAAATCATGACCCCCAGGGGTAAGGAGGGGCCAAAATGGCCGACCAAAGTTTTACATAAAAATATATAGGAAATTTCTTTAAAAATCTTCTCCTCAAGAACAACAAAGCCATAATTGATCATATTTATATGGAAGCATCCTCAGGTAGTATAGATTCAAGTTTGTTCAAATCATGACCCCCAGGGGTAGGGCAGGGCCAAAATGGCCGAAAAGTTTTACATAGAAATATATAGGAAAATTCTTTATAAATCTTCTTCTCAAGAATAGCAAGGCCATAATTGATCATATTTATTTGGAAGCATTCTCAGGTAGTGTAGATTCAAGTTTGTTCAAATCATGACCCCCAGGGGTAGGGAGGGGCCAAAATGGCCTTTTACATAAAAATATATAGGAAATTTCTTTAAAAATCTTCTCCTCAAGAACAACAAAGCCATAATTGATCATATTTACATTGAAGCATCCTCAGGTAGTGTAGATTCAAGTTTGTTCAAATCATGACCCCCGGGGGTAGGGCGGGGCCAAAATGGCCGACCTAAGTTTTACATAGAAATATATAGGAAAATTCTTTAAAAATCTTCTTCTCAAGAACAACAAAGCCATAATTGATCATATTTATATGGAAGCATCCTCAGGTAGTGTAGGTTCAAGTTTGTTCAAATCATGACCCCCAGGGTTAGGGAGGGGCCAAAATGGCCGACCAAAGTTTTACATAAAAATTAGGGATGTCAACGAGTACCCGGTTAACCGGGTACTCGATCGAACGTCCGAGTATCGAATACTAAAATCGGTACTCGGTTACTCGGATGTATAATTTTGAATAGTTCTAAACTTATTTATTAATGCATTAAACAATCTGTCTTAAAACGTAAAATGCTCATTGCACTTGTACATACAGTAATTAGGGTTTCCTACGACTCTAAATGACCGTTATCGCCTGTGGCAGTGTTTATACAGTAATTATCATGACCAAGCACCTAACGTGACCTTGGGTACCTGGCTTTTCTCACCTTCGGCTGTCTTCTTCCCTTATTTTTTGTTTGGCTTTAATTATTTGTTTTCACTGAACATCGTTTAAGATCCATTATGTTTAAATAAATTAGATAATTTTGTTATTTCTCCGAGAAGCCTTAAATTCTCGGGAAAAGAGCGGATGATATTACACGTGCGATATTACATGCCAATTCAACTGGTTAGCAAAGGCTTTAAAAAAAAACTGATGTCCATCGTTGCACCAAACTACAAAATACCGTACCGTAATATTATAAAGTCTAGGATCGAAAAATGTACGAAAATCGTAAATCCGCTCAGTTAGGAGAACTTGATCAAGTTCAAGTTGATACTGTACGTAGCTCTGACGACTGATACCTGGTCGTCAAACGCGACTAAGAGTTACATTACAATTACGTAGCAGATTTTTTTTTTTTAAACAAAAACACTGTGAACAACTTATAATTTTAATTCTTGTGTTTATTTGATAAATAAATTGAATATTAAGTATGTTATATTAAATTTCGTCGGGCACGAAGTGCTCATCATTATTATGACAGAAATACATTCACGGATAGGTCTCCTATCATTGCATCTGGTTTTATTTCTACAAGAGTTTACAATGTTTTTTTAGTTTTCATTTACTTGTTCATATTTATTTACACTTTTACCGAGTAACCGGAAAAACGTCCGAGTAACCGAGTATTAAAAATCGACCGATTTGACATCCCTAATAAAAATATATAGGACATTTCTTTAAAAATCTTCTCCTCAAGAACAACAAAGCCATAATTGATCATATTTATATTGAAGCATCCTCAGGTAGTGTACATACAAATTTGTTCAAATCATGACCCCCGGGGGTAGGGCGGGGCCAAAATGGCCGACCTTAGTTTTACATAGAAATATATAGGAAAATTCTTTATAAATCTTCTTCTCAAGAATAGCAAGGCCATAATTGATCATATCTATTTGGAAGCATCCTCAGGTAGTGTAGATTCAAGTTTATTCAAATCATGACCCCCAGGGGTAAGGAGGGGCCAAAATGGCCGAAAAGTTTTACATAAAAATATATAGGAAATTTCTTTAAAAATCTTCTCCTCAAGAACAACAAAGCCATAATTGATCATATTTATATGGAAGCATCCTCAGGTAGTATAGATTCAAGTTTGTTCAAATCATGACCCCCGGGGGTAGGGCAGGGCCAAAATGGCCGACCAAATTTTTACATAGAAATATATAGGAAAATTCTTTATAAATCTTCTTCTCAAGAATAGCAAGGCCATAATTGATCATATTTATTTGGAAGCATTCTCAGGTAGTGTAGATTCAAGTTTGTTCAAATCATGACCCCCAGGGGTAGGGAGGGGCCAAAATGGCCGAAAAGTTTTACATAAAAATATATAGGAAATTTCTTTAAAAATCTTCTCCTCAAGAACAACAAAGCCATAATTGATCATATTTATATGGAAGCATCCTCAGGTAGTGTAGATTCAAGTTTGTTCAAATCATGACCCCCGGGGGTAGGGCGGGGCCAAAATGGCCGACCTAAGTTTTACATAGAAATATATAGGAAAATTCTTTAAAAATCTTCTTCTCAAGAACAACAAAGCCATAATTGATCATATTTATATGGAAGCATCCTCAGGTAGTGTAGGTTCAAGTTTGTTCAAATCATGACCCCCAGGGTTAGGGAGGGGCCAAAATGGCCGACCAAAGTTTTACATAAAAATATATAGGAAATTTCTTTAAAAATCTTCTCCTCAAGAACAACAAAGCCATAATTGATCATATTTATATTGAAGCATCCTCAGGTAGTGTAGATTCAAGTTTGTTCAAATCATGACCCCCGGGGGTAGGGCGGGGCCAAAATGGCCGACCTAAGTTTTACATAGAAATATATAGGAAAATTCTTTAAAAATCTTCTCCTCAAGAACAACAAAGCCATAATTGATCATATTTATATGGAAGCATCCTCAGGTAGTGTAGATTCAAGTTTGTTCAAATCATGACCCCCGGGGGTAGGGCGGGGCCAAAATGGCCGACCTAAGTTTTACATAGAAATATATAGGAAAATTCTTTAAAAATCTTCTTCTCAAGAACAACAAAGCCATAATTGATCATATTTATTAGGAAGCATCCTCAGGTAGTGTAGGTTCAAGTTTGTTCAAATCATGACCCCCAGGGGTAGGGAGGGGCCAAAATGGCCGACCAAAGTTTTACATAAAAATATATAGGAAATTTCTTTAAAAATCTTCTCCTCAAGAACAACAAAGCCATAATTGATCATATTTATATTGAAGCATCCTCAGGTAGTGTAGATTCAAGTTTGTTCAAATCATGACCCCCGGGGGTACACACCTAAGTTTTACATAGAAATATATAGGAAAATTCTTTATAAATCTTCTTCTCAAGAATAGCAAGGCCATAATTGATCATATTTATTTGGAAGCATCCTCAGGTAGTGTAGATTCAAGTTTATTCAAATCATGACCCCTAGGGGTAAGGAGGGGCCAAAATGGCCGACCAAAGTTTTACATAAAAATATATAGGAAATTTCTTTAAAAATCTTCTCCTCAAGAACAACAAAGCCATAATTGATCATATTTATATGGAAGCATCCTCAGGTAGTATAGATTCAAGTTTGTTCAAATCATGACCCCCGGGGGTAGGGCAGGGCCAAAATGGCCGACCAAAATTTTACATAGAAATATATAGGAAAATTCTTTATAAATCTTCTTCTCAAGAATAGCAAGGCCATAATTGATCATATTTATTTGGAAGCATTCTCAGGTAGTGTAGATTCAAGTTTGTTCAAATCATGACCCCCAGGGGTAGGGAGGGGCCAAAATGGCCGACCAAAGTTTTACATAAAAATATATAGGAAATTTCTTTAAAAATCTTCTCCTCAAGAACAACAAAGCCATAATTGATCATATTTATATTGAAGCATCCTCAGGTAGTGTAGATTCAAGTTTGTTCAAATCATGACCCCCGGGGGTAGGGCGGGGCCAAAATGGCCGACCTAAGTTTTACATAGAAATATATAGGAAAATTCTTTAAAAATCTTCTTCTCAAGAATAGCAAGGCCATTATTAATCATATTTATATGGAAGCATCCTCAGGTAGTGTAGATTCAAGTTTGTTCAAATTATGACCCCCAGGGGTAGGGCGGCGCCAAAATGGCCGACCAAAGTACATAGAAATGTATAGGAAAATTCTTTAAAAATCTTCTCAAGAATAGCAAAGCCAGGATTGGTCATGGGACTACTTTTGGATTTAAGCTTTTCAAGTATAAACCAATTCTGCTTTTTCCTAGCCACAGTGCTCAGGTGAGCGATGTGGCCCATGGGCCTCTTGTTATAATATAAGATAAAATGAATCATTTACCACAGAAATTTTGACAAAGTTAAAATTTTCTTTTTTTTATCAAGGGCATATAATTCTTTTAAAACTTTTCAAGGTGCAAAATGATCAGCTCCTTGTAATCAGTCTTGTAAATTTGGTTTATTTCCCTTTCATTTTAATCTAGCAATATATTTTTAACTAGTTTATAAAATGATTCAAAATTGTTCCAAAACACTTCATTATACATTGAATACCTTACAATGTATGCAATGTAAATTTGAGCATCACATTAGAATTTAACAAAATCATCACTATGAAAATAAATAATTTTATTTTTATCAGGTAAAAAAAGAACATATATGTATCCAGTAACACATATTACATGCAATATACACAGTTCCTTGGGCTAAAATGCTCACATGAAACATTGGGCATTCTCTTAATTAATTATATTCAAGTGTACTGTATAATTGTCTCTCAAATCTGTTTGTATAATATCTCTTGATTAAAAAACACAACATTTATTAATGGCATTAACAAATATGAGAATTTTTTACTAGACTTCCAAAGTCAATAACAGCTCAGCAAACAAAATACATAACTCCAGCTCAAATTCAAGCCTCCCTGATGGAAACTCTTGTTTGAATCAATAAAATTTCGGTGACTTGGTATGCATCTGTTAGGTGGCATAAAAATCAACGCCAGACACACTTTGATCAAAACAGCTCATGTGAGACAATTTCTCAGGCATATAAAAGTATTGCATCTCATCAGAAAGTCTTGTTAAACTTAAGGTTTCAGCATCAGGTCTGTGAAATCAATAATGCAAAGAGTTTGACCAGCAGCATGTTTCTGAATTACATCACAACTATTTTTTACGATCACTATTATTCAATCTTTTCATCTCTTCTCAATCTGTCGCAGCTGTTTCTTTTTCATTCTCTTGATCTTGGCTGTATTTTTAATCTGTTGAAAAGTAATTCAAATTCAAATTACTGGTAAATAGACAATATAGTTTGAAACTAGAAATATTTGAGAAACTTGTAAAAAAGGAGCCCGAAACAATATACTAAGTTTGATGTCTCTCTAGTAAATTAGTTAACAGGACAGGACAATATCTTTCTGTAGTTTAAATCCTTGACCTTTGACTTTGTGACCTCAACATCATTAGAGGTTAATTATTCTTCAGGGGAACCAGTGTACCAGGGTTCTTAAAATATTGAGTGCTTGACATATTCCTATGTCCAGTTTGACTCCTGACATTAGACCTTGTGATGATTGTGTCCTCAAATTCTACAGTGGACATTTACTTTTGATTGGGAACCAATATACCAAGTTTGATGTCTGGCAAGCTAAGGGTTCTCAAGATATAAACAAGGAACATAATCTTCCCATGACTAAGGTAGTTTGCCCTTTGCCCTGTCACCATGTGATTTCAAAAATAAAATGGGTCATGCCATGTTTGATGTTAAGTTTGATTCTATCAACAAAGAGTTCTAAAGAAATAGATAGAACAACAACTGGTCTACAGACATTCTGACTGACCAAATGAGCTAAGCAATATACGCCCACCTTTCTAAGCCTGTAAGGGAGATAAAAAGGTCTAAATCAAGTGTAAATAAGATGAGTATGAAACAAAATACAATGCCATTGAGACAGTGACCATCTCATAGGGCCCCGCTATTAGCAAAGGACATTAGGATGAAAGGCCTTTTATCCTATGGCACTTTTTGGGTGAAGTCAGTTGGGGCCAATGGGATGAAAAAATTTCAGAGAACTACTAGAACCTTGACCACTAACCTAAAAATGTGGTTCCAAAACAATGCACACCTTTACCTATTTACACCCTTGTGGCTGAAGATTGAACCAGGAAAGGGCAAGGGGAGAGAAAATAAGCTCAGGACAAGGATTGTATACAGAGGTTTTTTGATCATGTCAATTTGGATACAAAATTAATTCAAGTTAAATGGATACCCTCTAACTACAGATTACTCTATGAGTAAAGTGTGAACTCTTGGTTCCTAAACAAGAGGCCCATGGGCCTTATAGGTCACCTGAGCATCATGCAACAACTTTCAAATGATTGACTTTGGTTCATGTTTTAAGCTATGGCATTCACAATTTTGAAAGAGGCACCATTGCTAATCATAACTATACATTTAGCAATTGTTTAGTTTGTTTACTTAATACCTATAATCAGGGTAGGCCACTAGGGGAACAAAAATGCATGTCAACTAATCAGTAATATTCAGCAATAATCAGGAGTGCCCCTATCACACACGAACCCCTGACCATAGGTCTACACATTGAATAATTTTTGAAAAGGCACACTTGCTTATCAAAAATGTTCGATTAATACCAAGGAGCAGATTTCAAACAATTCATTTTCAGTATATATGTATAGCCCGATCCCCCCCCCCCCTTTGGTATCCCTGACCAGGGGCCTTGAAATTCACAATTCTGGAAGAAGAGCCCTTGCACATCATAACTATATAAATAGTTCATCTGCTTATTACCCAGGAGTAGAGAAAAAGATTTTCACAGATGTAATATATTATCACTATATAATCATTATAGAGCCATGCCCTAACACCATAACCCCTAACCATGGGATCATAAAATTCACAATTTTGGTAGAAGCATTCTTGTTCATCATAACTATGCCCTTAATTAGTTTATTTAATTCCTAGAAGTAGAGAAGAAGCTTTTCAAAGAATAAATGTCTTTTTACTATATAATCAATATTCAATAGAGCCCAGCCTTAACACCAGAACCCCTGACCCTGGGGCCATAAAATTCACAATTTTGGTAGAGGCACTCTTGCTCATCAGAACTATGTACTTATTTAGTTTACTTAATACCTAGGACAAGAGAAGAAGATTTTCAAAAATTTAATACATTTTCACTATATATAGTCAATAGAGCCCCGCCCTAACACCAGAATCCATGACCCAGGGGCCATAAAATTCACAATTTTTGTAGAGATACTCTTGCTCATCAGAACTATGTACTTATTTAGTTTACTTAATACCTAGGACAAGAGAAGAAGATTTTCAAAAATTTAATACATTTTCACTATATAATCAATACAGCCGCGCCCTAACACCATAATCCCTGACCATAGGGTCATAAAATTCACAATTTTGGTAGAGACACTCTTTTCCTTTATAACTTTGTACTTAAATAGTTTATTTAATACCCAGTAGCAGAGAAGAAGATTTTCGAAGAATCTATGCATTTTCACTACATAATCAATAGAGCCCAGCCCTAACACCAGAACCCCTGACCCTGGGGCCATGAATTTCACAATTTTGGCAGAGGACTCAATGCTGATTACAATCATACCAACAGTTTGACTGCTTGATGTCCAGGAGTAAAGAAGAAGATTTTTAAAGATTTCACTAATTTTAGTGGTTTTTGCCCCACCCCCCAGGCCCCAGGGGGGCGGGGACCATGAAATTCACAATTTTTGTTCCCCTTCACTAAGAGTGCAACGATAAACCGAATGACGGTATACCGCGGTTTATTTTTCCACGGTTCAGTTCACGATACGTGAAACTGATATAACGGTTCGGTTCAATTGGTCCGTAATTATCCGAATCGTCCGTTTTGGTTCGTCATTTACATTTTCAAAATGGCTTCCGCACGAAACATGTGGTCAACGAAACTGCAGAAATGACAAATAAACTTGTTTCCAGTCTCATATTTAACGGTTCGAAGGATGTTACCACTTTCCTAGTGTTAGTGTAATGAGCATTTTATAAAACTTTTGAGTTTAAAGTATATGATAACAAACGTCTGACTTTTTAACCCAATATGTCATGTATCGTGATACGTATCGTACCTTGAACTGAATACCGTGATACGTATCGTATCGTGGGGTAGCCGTATCGTTGCACCCCTACCCTTCACCCATAGATGCTATATGCCAAATTTGGTTGAAATTGGTTCAGTGGTTTCAGATAGGAAGCTGAAAATGTTCAAATGTTAACGCATGACGGACGACGACGGACAAAAAGTGATAGCAATAGGTCACCTGAGTTTACTCAGGTGACCTAAAAATATTTGACCACATCTGACATCTATTTTTCAAAAGCATTACTTACCGTTTGAACAACCTCTGATTTTCTTTCATTTTCTAACCGTCTTCTTTTGTTTTCTTCTTGTCTCATTCTCTTCATCTAAAAGATAAAAAATAAAGTCCATTTTTAGTTGACACAAAACTTAGTACTGTACTCACTTCTGATCAGTAATATGCTAGAATCAGTTTTGAATGAGCTCAAATTTAGCAAAGTACAAGTCCAGCCATTCTTGTTCTTTAAACAGCTGCAGTATAAAACCTTTGAGCTTCTCCTACCTCCAACTCTTTAGCCCGTTTCTCTTTTAATTCTTTTTCGTAGTTTTTAATTGATTTTTTCTCTGCTCTCTTCTTCATCTTCTCATCCCAGTTTAGAGCCTTCTTTTTGGTAGTTCGAATTGCAGAAAATCTATTTCATAAACATATAATGATAATTGTGATTTTATTCATAAAATTATGGAAAGCATATACATCAGTCTATGTGAAAAACATCGGACTGTCGGACTTGACCGATGTGCAGTGTCTCTGGTCCGATGCACAATTTTTTTCATCTGACCAGAATGTCCAATGTCTCGATGTGCAGTTTTGAGCTTTACTATTTTGTTACAGTGTTAAATGACTCCATGTCATTTACCCTGCTTTACATTCTCATCATACATATAAGTTTTTTTTCTGAATCTCATGAATACCCATGACAAGGATGTTTATAAATTTTGTTATGTCTGTACTCTTATGTCTCATCAGTGAGGCTTTGAGTGAATAAAATGTTTCAAAGTTCATACCGTTCATTCCTTATTGTTTTCCATGGCCTCCCAGATTTCGGTTTACCTCGAGGTATATTATGGTATGTTTCTACGACTGAGTTTACACGATCTTTACTTGTATCACTTTCCATAATGACCGAAAGTGTCACGCTAAAAATGATCAAAATCTACTGAAAACAAACACGTGTATCTTGTGTTGGAAAAAAATAGAAGAGTTCCGATTAACCGGAAGTTAAGCTGACAACTTTCATTTTCTCAAGAGAAAAGATGGGTTGGTGTTATGATGTGAATATAGTGCTGTTTTAATGATGTAGATGGATATTTCAAGATGATCAGCGATGGCTTCAGCATTAGAAAGACATACCGTGAAAGAGAAAATCCTAGAGAACGTCGCTAAAGCCGTCAAAAGTGTAAGATTTCAATGTCAACATGGGAGTCAAGTGTCACATGACTTATCTATTGTCTTAGTCAGTAACAGAGAATGTATTACATATATTTATCAAAAAATTAATCTCATTTTCAGTACAAACGATGTCTGTTAATTATAACAGATTTGAATCCATGTATTTAAATCGGATAAAAGCCTGAAATGATGAAGTATAAAATATTTTTTTCTTATATTGTACGTCTTATTCATCAGATTCAAGGTAAATATGTAACAGCTGATCCTGAAAATCCTGTCTTCCTCGGAAATGATGATGAGTCTTGTCAGAAGTTATGTGACAACCTTGATCGTGTTTTCTTGCATGGGTAAGAATACTGGTTTTTATCTATATTCATGTTTTATCTCTTCTGCACGCCAACACGAAAACTTCAAATCTACCGGTAATCCTTATCCATCTATCCATAAGGACTTCTTACAGTTCAGTGTAATCTCATTTCTGTCTAGAAATGTCTTTGTTGTAAACTATTAGGGATGGGTATCGCCAAAAATTTCGTATCGCGATATATCACGATTTTTTCCCCACAATATCACGATAATATCATAATATTCTTATAAGCAGTTTTTACAAAGATTTTATATGAAAAGTCATTATTTTTCTAAAAAATATGCAATAAAAACAAAATTTTACTTTCTTGAAATTTTTATGTATACAAAATCAATTATGTTTGGACGGTAAGATGCCGTTCTTTTCACTTTTTAATCATTTTTTATACTTGCTGGAATTGTAATTTGAAAGATTGAACAAATAAATGAATAATTTTTGGATTTTATAATATGTACCTAAAGACCGGTATTTAGATCTCTGTATCACGATACGTATCACGCAACAAAAAATCGCGATATACCGGTATACCGATAAAATCGCACATCCTTATAAACTATCATTGTTTTTCTTATCTTCACATTTTTTTCTTTGATTTCCTTATCAGCATGACTATATTTGACTTAAAAAAAATTACATTTGCTGATCAAAATAAATATGTGCATAAGATATGCATTTAAGATACAAGAGTTCATATCAGTAGCTTTCATGGCACTCAAGTGATGCTCCATTTTGAATGTATAATAAGACCCACTTTAATACGAAATAACTCCTTATAAGAAAAAAAGCACTTGTAAGATGTAATACAAATTCCTCACATGATCACATGCAAGTTTGTTATTTACTGCTTTGTATTAAGTTCCTTACTTTGATAATTTTAAGTAATTCTTAGATGTACTTTGAAAGCATTTTTTTAGTTTACATCTTAGAAATTGCATTTTCTTCATTACTTTAGTAATATGTGTACTTTGGTATTTACATTTCATATACTATGGAATATGGAGAAAAGTGCAAGTTAAGCATGACTCGTCAATTTGAGAAAAATCACATCTCTGAGGCAGACTTCTCTTTAACAATCTATGTCAAAAATTATGTATTTTTTAAAATTATTTTTATTTCTTGTAAGGTAAAAGATTCTATTCTAGTGTTTCTTGACAAATCCCATTTATTCCCCTAATAGTAAATTTTTTTTAAACATTGAAATAAAATTAAAAAAAAATATATCTGTACAGACTCCATTCGCTAAACTTCTGGTTATAAAAAATACGACAATGAACAGTAGCAATATGCTCTGTTAAATATAAGCTTGCATGAACAAATGCAGGCTATATTAAAAGCTCTTAGTGGATATTAATCTTAAAATTCTTGAATAAAATTTGATATGAGAAATAGATGTTTTACAGTAACTCATCTTGATTAATTGTTTTGCCGTGTGTTTTTGTAAGGCTGAAGCACATACAGCGTGGATACCTGAGAGTGGTGTCAGAATTCACAGACAAGCAAACCATCAAAAAGATAAAACAGCTTCAGAATGTTACAACAGACTTGGGAAGAGGTATCCGTTTTTATGACCTTCCCATAATGCCACATATTCTAAAAATTTTATGATATTGAAGTATATTATTTCCTTAGCTAGTTTCAAAAGTCTATGGTTCAATTATATTTCATATTTCTTTCATATAATTCACAAGCAAGTATTACAAAAAGTAAACAGCTGGTTGTAATTAAGTTACTGAACTTTGTTTTGTTATAGAAGTGAACAATTTAAATTTAAATGAGCAAAAGTTTTATATAAAGCTACTTTTGATTTTGAACCTCTCTAAAAGCTTAGATACAACCATTAAGATATGGCTTATATAGCATTATATCTTCCTTATGGTAATGAAAAACTCTGTAAAGATGACTTTATTTTTATTTTTAATTACAGGAAGAGCCTGGCTGTTCATGGCATTAAATGATTGTTTGCTGGAGAGCTATGTAAGGTGTTATGAGGAAAATATCAAAACTGTTCGAAAACACTACGTCAAAGAGGCCCTGCTTTTAAATCAACAGGTGATATATACTCATATAACTGAAACTCATTAGGAAATATTTTAGCTAGAATCAGCTTTTTTTATAGCATCTTCATTTAAGTTATTGATTTTTAATAAAGATTAAGTTTGTCTTTTTGGGGAAACAGGAAATAAGTACTTGTTAAGTATTCTCAATGTGACAAAGCAATTTAGTGCTCTTAAGACTGGCTGTTAATATTTAAAATGAAGTGCATGTTATGTAATAAATGTCTTCAGGCTCTCTAAAAAAATGAAATCAGTGCTGTCTATATTGAATTTTTTTTCTTTTGCAGAGTGTTAATGTGTTGTTAACTCTGACTGCAGGCTTAGAGTTTGTAGTGTTTCAGTTGGAATATGTAAGTTACATTTATTCATTTAGTGTATGTTTAATATTTACTTATATATTGTGGAATTATCATTGTCCATGGTGTTACCAATGTACTATATAAATTTTTTGGATCACCATTACCAACAAATTTACAAGTACATTGGAGCATCACTTCATTGAACTTGGTATCAACAAAATGATGAAAGATGTGCCCAGGAACTAGTAAAACTTTGATTGATCATGTATATCCCTCTTTCCCCACAGTATTTAGCAGAGATATCATTAAAAGTTTTGATGTGTTTTATTTACGAATTTGAGATAAATTGCTTGAAAATGCCATTTTAAAAGTGTTGAAAAAAAATATCTGCTGCAAAATATCACTTTGACTGAATCTTAAAAGAGCACTGGTAACACCCCATCCCTTTTTAGTCATATGTTTGTATTTATTTCTCTTAAGCAACAGTTTTACTTACATTAACATCTATTTTTCTCTCTGATCAGGACCTACCCTATCTGGACCTGGGGGTGTCTCCCCGCCCCCGATCTGTCTCCCAGCTATCAGCCCAGATTGACGACGATCGTGTGTCACTGTGCAGTATGGATAGCATTGCCTCAATCAGACCCTCGGTATTACACTGTTTCTATGCTCCACTAGCATTATGATTATTAGTTGACTGAGTAAAATAAAAACATGCTCATAACAATATCTTTAGTAATGAAAACTTTCTGATTATGAAAAAAAAAATTCCAGTTTACTGAAGAAGGAAGCTACATTGATATAATGAATAATGGATGACAAAAAGCTTTTTTTTGATGCCCTTGATTCACTACAAATAAATCTATTTTCCTTAATTTGAAATAAAATTATTTTTATAAATTCTAAATGGATAATTTTTGAAATATATTTTCCATTTTAAATGTTGAATTGTATTTAACTTGATATACATGTAATTATAAGTTATGGATGTCAAGATAAGAACATTTTTGCTGCCTGTGATTCACCATGAACAAATCTTTTTCTATAATTGAAATGGTAAAATAAATGGTAAAGAATTTTTTAAAATTCTTTTTTTTAGAATGCCTACTCTTCCATAGAAACTTGTTCTGACACAAGTGATACAAGCAGCATTGATCCAAATCTCCACTTGCTGAAGAATGACAGCTGTGCGGAGAATAAGGCTCAGCGACTGGACTCAGTTGTGGCTGGTGAGCTCGAGAACTCGCAGGAAGAACCAAGCATTGAGGTTATTAGACTCAAAGGGCATAGCAAACATGGGCATAGCAAAAAACGAAAATCAAAGAAAAAAAGTGCCTCTCCTGTACTCATTGAACCTTTAGATGAATATGAGGAGGAATTTGTGGAAACTGTGGAGGAAAAGTCAGTGGAAGATCCACAGCCTGAAGTTAAAACTGTGGAAAAAGAGAAAGAACCAGGGTATGTCTCCAAATTTAGAGAAGAGGAAAAGCTACAAGATATTCTGAGTTCTATTGGAGAAAGTCACACAATACACAGAAATGAATCATCGGAGAATGATTTCAACAGTCTGATAGATAGTGAAGTGGATGGCTCTCAAGAACATGTCAAGGAAATGAATGGAGTTACTTCTAGTGTGTGTGAGAGTGAGAATAAATCCACGGAGGTTGATGTGTACAAAAGTCAGGAGGTAAAGGAATATGATTTCAGTGAAGTGGATGAAGTGAGTGAAAAAATCAATGATTTTCATATTGAAAACAGTTCTGTAAACCAAAAAGTTCAGAAACAAAGTGATGAGACTGATGTGTGTATGTCTAGTATTGGGAATGTGCAATATAGTATTTCTAATAACCATGACAATGTAACCTGTGATATTAAAGACAATTTATATGGCAGTATTAATGAAGATGTAGACAACAAGCAACCAGACAGCAAAACACAGACTAGTAATGAAAAAGATAGTGGCCCAGATAGTCAGAGCAGTGAAGTGACAAAGAGTACATCAGATGATCTAAGTATATACTCCTCTAGTTTTTCTACAGCAGATAAACCATCTTCAGCTTCTCTGATGCAAGACATGGTGGATAACATAATCAGCCAATCAGATGCCACGTTACAACCACACATGTTTGAGGAAGAGCCAGAGGAGTTGACGCTGAGTGTAGAGAAAGATGTCAACCAACTCCATCCTGGGGAAGTTAGGTGGGTTGTGAAGGTGTTTTGTTGTAGCAGTCAAATTGTAACACTACATGTACATACTAACAAAGATTATATCAAAGAATCAATCTTTCAAGATTCTCACTCTCAATGTTCAAAAATTTGACTGGTATATAATCTCTATAATATAGTTTTGATTCACTGCTACTTTCTTGTACGAGACTTCAGACTTTGCACAAAATTAGAAGTATTATACTTGCTTATTATTGCTACAGTTTATACTGTGTGTAGGATTTGTTTTTTACTAGTCAAGTTTTTATAGGTTAGAGAACAACACTAGGTTGGAGCTTATGCTGAATATATTTGAAAATTCAGAGGAAAAATTTGTAAGGGTAAGTTTTTTGTTCAGATATCTTAAGATGCATTTGCATGTACATGTATATATGTACTTTGTATTTTGATGGTAACAATTAATTGGTGCAATATTTCCACTTTCCAGCTCAGAAGGTGAAAAAATAAAATTTGTACACATCCATTGTCTTTTAAATATTTAAGAACCATAATCTCTGTCATTTGCTAGTCTGTTGTTTATAATCCTATGCTTTATTTTGACCAGATGTACGTGTCACGGCTGGGTCACACGGACGGAGATGACCACCCTGTGTTCATACTTCTCACTGACCACGGAATCTACCTCCTCAACCAAAACCAAAGCAACTTTACATTCATCAAGGACTGCTCTATACCATACTCTTCTATAGACTACATCTCTGTAAGGAGTAAACCTCCTGTTTTAAATTTTTTTTTAATGCTACATGTATTTAGTTTATACTTTCAAACATGGTTTTATGTGTGTGAGGATGTGTATGTGTGTGTGTGTGTGTTGATGGGGGGGATATGACATGCAGCCAAACTCCTTATCTCAAACTCAATGGGAACAAAAGAAAACCTTGTGATTAGGGTAAATGGGGCTAAATTATGTAAAGAAAATGTTCAACTCACTTCAAATATTTATGACCCCCTTTTCAATAAACATTTAAAACTATATCCCTGCTTTTAAAATTGTTCTACTAAAAATAAATCAGAGTGTGTTTATAGTGTATGTGACTTACAGTAAAATTGCTTTTTTTCAGTTAACAATCTCGGACCAGATTATCCACATTGTGTGTAAGAAACGAAGAAACCAGTACTGGCTAACAACAGGAAGTCAGCAAGTCACAAGGTAGCGTTTACTGGAAGTCAATACATGGAATGTTTCTAACATCAAAAACATATTGAAAAGTGTCAGACATTCTGAATTATCAAGGTTCTACTCTATATGCCTTTATAAGAATCTCTTATACCCCTATTACTAAAATGAAAAGATAATAGGAACCTCTTCCCATTGTAATGATGGCATAATGTTTAATCCTTTGAAATCTAATATAAAATGTTATACTTTATCAGGTGTATCGTAGACTGCATACAGGATCAGATGAAGCATCTACAGGACAAACAGATCAGTGTGCTGTCTGATGCCAAAACTCAGATGATAGCACTGAGAAAGCACATAGCCAAGGAAAGCAGCTGTGAAGTAAGGGCTCTTTTACAGTTATATGTGTATGGGTATATGTATAACCAGAATGCATAAAGATTAAACTGCAATGGAAAAAGTGAAGAAACAAATGATATATATACAACATGATGAGCATTCATTTCTTGATCCCCATATTCTCTGATTTAGACATCGGAAGTGGAAATTGCTTGCTATTCTTTGGTACACTGGGGATCCGATTTAGAATCCAAGAAACACAAAGTGGACACAGCCTATCGGGAGGGGCACCTGCTATACAGAGTAGTGGATTCCTCCGGGGGGCTGTCAGGGATCAGCAGTCAGATATTAAATACAGTACAGGACCCCAAGTCTCTATTGTATGGACAGAGCTGGAAATCAGCATATGTTATATTGAGGTAACATGATAAATAATATTGATCTGATGCTGTTTGGAAGTAAATGTTTTCCTTATGTTATTTTTGTCCAAACAAATATAACAATAATTTTTTTATTCAATTCATTTTTAAAATTTGGTGCCATAGAGTGCCCTTTGTGTTTGGACTCAAAATTTAATTTGCTTGTATGAGAGTAAAAACTAAATTGAATCAAAACTTTTCTTTTACAAATTCACAGGAGTCAAAAATAACTTTTTTACTTACGAGAAAGAAGAAATTATTTTACCATCCCCTGCACTGTGTAGTTTTTTTTTGTCAGAGATGGAATGTTGTGTGTGTACTTTGAGAAGAACGGGAAGCCCGCCATGTTTGTCCACATGGGTGATGACTGTACCGGGTGTCGCCGCGCCAGTAAGTCTGACAGGGACCACTCTATAGAGGTCATAAAACAGGACGGGTCGTCGTGGCAGTTCGCATTAGCCAATGAAGAAGAGGCTAATGACTGGCTACAGAGATTATGTCAGGCCGTGGCCGAGGGCTTACAGGTAGGATGGAGATATTTAGATTCAAGGTCATTGGTAGAAAAATGAAAAAAAAAAATCTGAAACTGGTCCATAACTCTTTAACTGACACTGGAAGTTCATACTTCATACAACGATTGCATATGACTTAAAAGTATGTCATGAACTGATCCAACATCATTTTGAAAGTCATACTAAGAAAATTAAAATTATAAGGAGGCCATATCTTTTTCACTGAAATATAAATGATTATCCACAAATGGACTTCTACAATCCATAGATTTCTCCAAGTTTTGTTCTCTGTCCCTTTGAGATAACAAGATTTGTCTGTAAAACGATAATATATCAGTTTGTGTTTTTTGTAGAAAAAAGAATTGGCTAAGCCAAGCTGTCTGCCCTGCTGTGCTATCCTGACCTCCAACAAGCTCTTCCTTTTTCATGAGGATCTACAAATCAGTTTCTTCAGAACGCTGGGCAGTGCTAATATAGCTGATATTGTGTGTGTTCTTATTGATCCTGCAGTCAACACCTACTGTATATTGGTGAGTCTACATACCCAATACACTGTATCATTTATTCCTTCTCCAAACTTTCTTTTGATCTTCAAACAAATATGTAACATCACAATCTTTATCTGAACACTTGATCAATAATATATGTAATACACAGATTCACCAAACCTTTTAAATTACCCATTTCACAGGCAAATTGTCTCATTTGATGTTCACGGCATATTTTGCGTGAATGGCAGAAAAATAATTTATATTATTTCCTATGAAATACTTTATATGCATTTATCTTGAATGATTACACGAATTTTTCACAGAAAAACAAAATTATCGTAAAATCTTTTACATTGTTTCCACATGAGATGAGCATAAAACGAGAATAATCAAAATTCTTCCACATTAATTTTCGTCAAAGCTTATAAGTTGAAATTCACATTAGATATAATTATATAGCCACCAGGTATTTTTAATTTTTATAGCATATTTTTCAAAAATAAAGAAGGAACTTATATAATATACTATTAATTCTTAATCAAGGTAGACTAAGAGATTGGGAGAAAAATTGAATTTCACTGTGTATCACATGCTGGTACTTTACTTTTGATAGGAGTTTGAGTCCTATGATGGTGGACATAGTCAAGACAAATGGGTGTTCTACTTCAATGATGAGGCTGAGAAAGAGAGGTTTTGTCAAGTGCTGTCCGACATCTGGATAAAATTTTTCCAGGTAGTAAATACATGTACAGTAAAACTCGGTTATAACGAAGTCACAGGGACCTATGAAATCACTTCGCTATATCCGTAATTCGTTATATTCATATAAGAAATTCATTAAATTTATATAGCTGGGGATCCAAGATGACTCCGCTATATCCGTAAATTCGCTATATCCGTGTTCGTACTAAACGAGTTTTGCTGTACCTGTATTTTCTTATGAATAGATGCAATATCGGGGTACAAATGATTTAGGCTCTGACATAGAATTTTAACAGCTGGACAAATGTGAATTAAACTTCTAACTTTGTAAGCTCAAACTGTGCTAGCTGCAGGCCTTTGGACATAAAACTTGGACGAGCTCACTTTTCATCTCAGACTCACTTTTCCACTACATGTATTAATTCTTTTGGAAAAAGTGAGACTGAGATCAAGTGTGAGCTCATTTATGTTTTATGGCCCCCAGGCCAGAACTGTAGCTCTTTGCTTGAGAAAATTCAGACAGATAAAGCAGATAGATACAGATCCATGCGGTGTAAAAACCTTCGATTTTTAGCTCACCTGAGCCGAAGGCTCAAGTGAGCTTTTCTGATCACATTTTGTCCGGCGTCCGTCTGTCTGTCTGTAAACTTTTCACATTTTCGACTTCTTCTCAAGAACCGCTGGGCCAATTTCAACCAAACTTGCCACAAAGTATCCTTGGGTGAAGGGGATTCAAGTTTGTTCAAATGAAGGGCCACGCCCATATTCAAGGGGAGATAATGGGGAATTAATGAAAATTTAGTGGTATAATTTAAAAATCTTCTTCTCAAGAACCACTGTGCCAGGAAAGATAAAACTTATGGGGAAACATCCTCAGGTAGTGTAGATTCAAGTTTGTTCAAATCATGACCCCCGGGGGTAGGGCGGGGCCAAAATGGCCGACCAAAGTTTTACATAGAGATATATAGGAAAATTCTTTAAAAATCTTCTTCTCGAGAATGACAAAGCCATAATTCATCATATTTATATGGAAGCATGCTCAGGTAGTGTAGATTCAAGTTTGTTCAAATCATGACCCCCGGGGGTAGGGCGGGGCCAAAATGGCCTACCAATGTTTTACATAGAAATATATAGGAAAATTCTTTAAAGATCTTCTTCTCAAGAATGACAAAGCCATTATTCATCATATTTATATGGAAGCATGTTCAGGTAGTGTAGATTCAATTTTGTTCAAATCATGACCCCCGGGGGTTTGACCAAAGTTTTACATAGAAATATATAGGAAAATTCTTTAAAAATCTTCTTCTCAAGAATGACAAAGCCATAATTCATCATATATATATGGAAGCATGCTCAGGTAGTGTAGATTCAAGTTTGTTCAAATCATGACCCAGGGGGGTAGGGCGGGGCCAAAATGGCCGACCAATGTTTTACATAGAAATTTATAGGTATATTCTTTAATAATCTTATTCTCAAGAATGACAAAGCCATAATTCATCATATATATATGGAAGCATGCTGAGGTAGTGTAGATTCAAGTTTGTTCAAATCATGACCCCCGGGGGTAGGGCGGGGCCAAAATGGCCGACCAAGGTTTTACATAGAGATATATAGGAAAATTCTTTAAAAATCTGCTTCTCAATCATTTTCTAAAAAATAGCAAATCCATGATTGGTCATGGGACTACTTTTGGATTTAAACTTTACAATAAAAAGCCATTTTATACTAGTCCTACCCTTGGTGCTCATGTGAGCGATGTGGCCCATGGGCCTCTTGTTTGTCGCTCACTTCAAGCATCATTTCTTATAGTTTATGCTTTTTTATGCTCTTAGAATGGTATCCAATAATTTATCATATACTTTACTCAAATTATTGATACTTATTTACCTTTCAATGGTCCAAAATAGTCCTCTTTGGATTCGGAATGTCGATTTAAAAGATTTCCATTTTTACATCCATGTCCACAAACAACCCTTCTTGAACCGTTGAAAGGTAAATAAACATTTAGGAATAGGAGTTAAATGTGTGGTTAATTATCAGATATCATTTATAAAGATGGGAAAAACATAAAATATAAAAACAAAAAAAACATAACAAAACATAGAAAGTGCTATATCTGTTAGCTTCATTATATGGGGAATACAAATCACTGCTCTAAGTGCCATTTCATTATAACTGTGTTTGCTATAAGCATGTTTTACTGTATTTAAATAAGAATGTTATAGGGAATGAAATTTTTTTCCCCAGCTAACATGATAATTTTGATTTCACTAGATTGAGGAGATGCCTGTGTTTGAGATTGAAGATTTCTCCTTGCAAAGAACATGTAGAATGACTGCCACACAGCTGGAGAACTCCCTCAAAGTCAGGGAACAAAAACGATGAAAATGTACAGCAGGAAAACTGAAGCAAATTAAGACAAGGACAAAAAAGAAAATACAGAGTATTATCAATATCCTGTTGGTTGTTACTCATTTTAACTTGTGAAAAAAGGGATGTCTTTTTTTTTAGAAAAAGAAACCTTATGCAATATTGAAAAGCTGTGATTATAATTTTTTCTTTTAAGTGGAGAGAATGGGAAAGTTTGAGATGGGCTGCAAGGAGAGCTTGCATGGCTGCAAATTATTTTAATAGCCATCTTTATTTGAAGATGCATTGTGGTAAATGTATTTATTTTCATTTATTTCAGCAAGTATCAGTGAATTATTTTAAGTGCTGTTCTTTGTTTTCTTGCAAGGTACTCAATTACATGTACATGTAAATTATTGTGAAAATTAAATGGTTGGTATTGTTTATTTTTATGTTGCACTGCTAAGACTGTTTTTAATAAAAAGAACATCTTATTCTCTGTCATTTGTTATTACATTTGGAAGTTGAATGTACAAAAGGCCCTTGGGCAACAATGCTCACCGAGTCACCATTCACTTCCCAATATCAGTTGAGTTCTGCTACATGCATCAATTTAAGTTTTTCAACAAACTATCACAGTTAACTGTGCATGGTCTGATTTTTACATCAAATAAGGGTCCAGATTCAGCTGTTACTATACCTTGTCCTTTACATATATAATTCCCTTTATCTACACTACATGTATATTGATTTTTGATGCCAAATTTCATTCAATTATATGAAGGTTTAAAATAATCTGCAAATGCATCTTTACATAACTGAAATCAATTTTTGGACATAATTGTGTTTTATCAATGTTCTACTTTCACAGCATATTCCTTGTATTTTGTCAATGTTGGACTTCTACATTATTTATTAGGGCTTTGTTAAAGTAAACCTCCTGGGATAATCCCAGGTCACAAAATTTGTATTTCTAATGTCATATCCAGAAATTTTCTCCATATCTTAAGCGTATTTATCACAAAGTATGACAGCAATAGACAGGAATTTAAAATCGGTTGAGTTTGCAAATTTTTCACACTTAAGTATTTAAGAATACTTGACATGTTTGTGTGACATTTATTTTCATAACAAATACAAGTATTAACACTTGATTCACATAAAATTGCAAAACATTTAATATCATGTACAATTTTCTATGCTCTGTTACTGAATTTGCGTAAATGTGACCATCACACAACATCTTGTCATATATATGACAAATTTTGTTGTTGTGCATGACTGATACTGTAAAAAGAATGTAGCTAAAAATTAAGAATTCGAAAAGATCATTAAAAATCATAGATAAATCTTTGTAAAACTGTAAGTACTGCATGATTTATCACCCATTTTTGGCAAACTTATCATCAATATTATTCCAATCTACAATGTAAATGAACATATACATCTGAGATTTAAAATTTTGTGAAGAACATGTACATGCTTTCATTTTAATATGATATGCATCCAAAGGATAAAACTGAATATTCTTCAACAATTGAAATTTACAGCAAAAGTACCTATTTATAATTCTACTGATTTGGAAGCAGTATACATTGCAATTATAATAGCACCTCTTTACAACCAATACTCTCCAATAAAGGAGGGGGTACACAGAAAGTTACAAACATCATTTCAGAAATCAACAACCTTTTCTTGTCATTAAAAATCTTAAAATGCTGAAGATCTATTGCAAAATACATGTAATAGCTTTGTTAAAAAAATGTGTTTTTGCATTTCTGCTGAAAATTTGACAAAACAAGCAAACAGCATAAGACATTGCACAATAAATATAAACATTAATGTAACAAAAATATCAACAATTCAGACAATTGCACAGATTGTGGGATTTCATATACATATTGAGACAGCAATTTGAAGTCAGAAATCGTAAATAAGATTAGAAGCATGCCTGGTGGACAGCTCCACACACTGCTACTTCTTTTTATTTGCCTGCTCTGCCGAAGCTCTGAAAAAAAAAATAGATGTGCCTCAATTTTTTGTCCTTTGTTTTACCAATTCCTAAAATTCCTAAACCAAAGAGGCAAATACAATAAAACATTCAGCTGACTGAAATTCAATGCAATTTTGCACCATAAAAATAGTCTTCAAATGCATATACATGTTGTTGCTTACTTTGCTTCAGCCTCCTTCCTTTCTATCAGTTGTCTCTTCCATAGTGGCATGTTCTTAAACCTGGCTTCTATTTCTTCAAGCTGCATCAAAACAATTTTGATAAATTAGAATTCTCAAAAGTAAAAACTAAATTTTATTTGCATAATGGTTGTGAGTGAAAGGTTGCCAAAGACAAACAAAAATGAAAAACTTCGCATAATTTAAGTTTCCAAAAACAGAGGTTAATATTTTTTTTCATCAATCTTGTCGTGTATAGCATTTTGAACATTCTTATTAACTTTAAATTGACACATAAAAAGTAAACAATAAAATAATTAATTCATGCTAAAATTCTATATAAATCCTACAGTGAAAAAAAACCCCTCTTGACATGACTTGTCTAACCAGAAGTCTCTGTCGAGACTGAAGCTCTACTGGTTTGTACTTATAGCAAAAGAAGAGAAAAGTACTTAGGCAGTTGGGAATTGAAACTTTTCAACAGCAATTAATAGAAAAATGATCGTTGATTAAGTCTCTTTATGTTTTAGTGTAGTCTACTTGCATGCCACATTACATTATAATCAGACTAAAACTGTATTTGGAGTAGCATTTTGAGAGTATTAAACAGAAATTTCTATTTTTAGTAACCGTGGCAACACCGTTCATTGAAGTGAAAAACTATACACAGAATTATGTACCTTAGTGTAGTCTACTTGTGTGCCAAGTTATATTGAAATCAGACCAAAACTGTAGGAGGTGTAGCATTTTGAAATAATTTCACAGAAATTTCTATTTTTAGTAACCACAGCAACACCGTTCATCGAAATCAAAAACCGATATAGAGAATTATGTATCTTAGTGTAGTCTACTTGTGTACCAAGTTACATTGAAATCAGACCAAAACTGTAGGAGGAGTAGCATTTTGAAAGAATTTCACAAAATTTCTATTTTTAGAACCACGTCAACACAGTTCATCGAAATCAAAAACTGATAAATAGATTTATGTACCTTAGTGTGTTCTACTTGTGTGTCAAGTTATATTGAAATCAGACCAAAACTGTAGGAGGAGTAGCATTTTGAAAGAATTTCACAGAAATTTCTATTTTTAGTAACCACGGCAACACCGTTCATCGAAATCAAAAACCGATACATAGAATTATGTATCTTAGTGTAGTCTACTTGTGTGCCAAGTTACATTGAAATCAGACCAAAACTGTAGGAGGAGAAGCATTTTGAAAGAATTTCACAGAAATTTCTATTTTTAGTAACCACGGCAACACCGTTCATCGAAATCAAAAACCGATACACAGAATTATGTATCTTAGTGTAGTCTACTTGTGTGCCAAGTTATATTGAAATCAGACCAAAACTGTAGGAGGAGTAGCATTTTGAAAGAATTTCACAGAAATTTCTATTTTTAATAACCACGGCAACACCGTTCATTGAAATCAAAAACCGATACACAGAATTATGTATCTTAGTGTAGTCTACTTGTGTGCCAAGTTATATTGAAATCAGACCAAAACTGTAGGAGGAGTAGCATTTTGAAAGAATTTCACAGAAATTTCTATTTTTAGTACGACAACACCGTTCATCGAAATCAAAAACCGATATACAGAATTATGTATCTTAGTGTAGTCTACTTGTGTGCCAAGTTATATTGAAATCAAACCAAAACTGTAGGAGGAGTAGCATTTTGAAAGAATTTCACAGAAATTTCTATTTTTAGTAACCACGGCAACACCGTTCATCGAAATCAAAAACCTATACACAGAATTATGTATCTTAGTGTAGTCTACTTGTGTGCCAAGTGATATTGAAATCAGACCAATACTGTAGGAGGAGTAGCATTTTGAAAAATTGTTTACAGACGGACAGACAGAAGACAGACAGACAGACAGACAGACGGACGGACGCCGGACGCATTACTATCGCATAAGCTCTTCTGGTCTCTGACCAGTAGAGCTAAAAATCACTTTGCTAAATAATGTCTCATAGCTGCAGCAATGTAATCCTCTCCCTTTCTCTATTTTTTTATCGGGAGGGAGCTAGAATACATGTATCAAATTAAACAATTAGAAAGTGCTACATTATTGCTGCTGTCTGACAACATCTTTTGCTTTAGCCTTTGATACAGTGTTACAATCTTAAGCAAACATATAAAGATGATGGGCCAAAGCGCAAAATAACTAGAAATATGTCCATAGGACATGAATGCCCCACCAAGGATATATTAGTAAAGCAACATGAAAATTTGTATGTGTATAAAATTTGATCACAATATCTTGAATAGTGATGCAGCTGAATTGCTTACATTAATACGTATCAGCATATGAAGTTTGACACTAATTTCATTAAAGTGAGGTCAAAGTCAAAGGAAATACCAAGGGCAAAAACTGTTGATTCAGTTGAAAAGTTCTCATCAGTAAGTATCAGCAAATGAAGTTGAAAATATAATTATAAATGGTTTCTTTAAAACTGACTTAAACAAAAATGGATAAAAGTGAGGTCAAGGTCAAATGAGAGGTAAAAAATGATGATACACTTGAAATGCTTACCTCAATATCTATAAACTTATGATGTTTGACACTAATTTAGGAAAAGTAAGGTCAATGTTAAAGCAAAGGTCAAGGTCAAAAATGTTGATGCAGTTGCATATCTCTCATCAGTATGTATCACATATATGAAGTTTGATAAAAATATCTAGAAATGATGTCTTTAATAAAACATCGGTAATCAAAGATTATGAAGCTCACCTCCACAAATGTTATCAGTGTAAGTTAAATGCAAATCTCTCATCATATTTTCTTAATATTTAGTATTTATCCCAACAACAATATTCTTGAAAGTTGTGTTTAACCCCTTACATGGCATATACACTTGTTACTTGGGAATGAAAATATAGGTCAGATCCAGCATCCAAAGCAAGTCTGGTAGTGTCTATCCCTAGATGCATCATCCATGCAAGTTTGGTTCAGGCAGGACGTATAGTTACTTGGAAATGAAAATATAGGTCAGATCCAGCATCTGAAGCAAGTCTGGTAGTGTCCATCCCTAGATGCATTGATCATCCATGCAAGTTTGGTCCAAGTAGGGCTTATAGTTCCTTACGAATGGACCTGCTCCAAAACCTTTAACCTGGTCACTCATCTGGAAAATGTAGGTCAGATCCAGCATCCGAAGCAGGTCTGGTAGTGTTCATCTCTAGATGCATCATCCGTGCAAGTTTGGTTTGGGAAGGGCTTATAGTTCCTTGGAAATGGACCTGCTCCAAAAACTTTAACCTGGTCACTCATCTGGAAAATGTAGGTCAGATCCAGCATCCGAAGCAAGTCTGGTAGTGTCAATCCTTAGATGCATTGATCATCCATGCAAGTTTGGTCCAAGTAGGGCTTATAGTTCCTTAGGAATGGACCTCCTCCAAAAACTTTAACCTGGTCACTCATCTGGAAAATGTAGGTCAGATCCAGCATCCGAAGCAAGTCTGGTAGTGTTCATCCCTAGATGCATCGTCAGTGCAAATTTGTATCAACATGTGAAGTTTGATAACACCATCTTGAATGGTATGTTTAAAAATGAGCTAAACACTAATAGAAGAAAAGTGAGGTCAAGGTCAAAGGAAAGTTCAAGGTCAAAAAATGTTGATGCAGTTGCATAGCTCTCATCAATATCTATCAGCATATGAAGTTTGATGAAAATATCTTGGATAGTTTCTTTGAAACTTAGCTTTGAACAGAGCTAAATGCAAAGTGTGACGGAAAGACAGACGGAAGGACAGAAGGACGAAAGGACGGAAGACGCACATGACAAACACTATATGCCCTGGCCATTTTCATGGTGGGGCATAAAAAATATTCAGACTTTGTAGTTACAACAAAAAGATATATACACTGTACCTTCCTCTTTTCCTCATGCTCTTTAAAGGCTTTCTCTGCCAGATTTCTGGCCAACATTTGTCGTTTCCAATCGGGCATTGAGTTTCCAGACTTATCTACACTCTCAACCTGGTCCATAAAATTTTTGGGATCAAAGTCTCCCTCTAATACAATTTTTTCTTTCTTTGGCTAAAATGAAAATACATTTCAAATTAAATAACACCCTACTTGATGTCCAGATGAAGATTTATGAAGAATGCATTAATTTTGCCTCCATCCTTCTGGGGCCCAGGGGGACAGATCACATGAAATTGAACAAAAATTCCTTTCTTAGGCTTTACCCAAGGATATTATATATTAAATTTGGTTGAAAATGGTTTGTGACACAAGCTGAAAATGTTCCAAAGTTAGTGCATGTTTCACATTCAAAATAGCATGCCAGAAAACCACAGGAGTCGGAAGTTTTTATCGTCAAAAAAAAAAATTTTTTTTTTACGATAAAAACTTCAGACACCTCATCTTCGCTAGCCAAGGGTTTCTGATACACTACTCTCCTCATAAACCCTTGGCATACGGTGTTGATAGAAGTTGGGTTTTTTTTCTCGAGTTCTGATTGGGATTCGGTACACCCGGTCGACCAATCAGCAATTGTTTTTTGTAAATGACGATATTTGCGTTCGGAATACTTCTTCACTCTTTAATCTCGGAAATGAAAAACACAAGTAAACAACGATCTGTAAGATAACATATGCAATTCTATGAATAGATATGGTGTCATTCAATATCTTCTAAATATGTGATTAAGAATCTAAATTGAACCTTCCGATTTGTACTATAAATAATAAATAAACATAACTCAGTGATTGCTTCTTAAATATTCTTGAAAAAGCTTTTGATTTAATTTTCTTAAACACGCGTCTTTATTTCTGCCGATGACACAATCTCTGTGTACCTGATTGATTCGACATCATGTGACAAAAACAATCCCGTCTTTTGACTTCACCGTATGCCAAGGGTTTATGAGGAGAGTAGCGTATCAGAAACCTTTGGCTAGCAAAGATGCAGACTCCTGTGCAGAAAACAGACTGCAACAGGTCACCCGAATGACTCTAGTGGATTTGAAGGAGACACCCATTCAGATATTTTAAAAAAAAAATTAAAATACAATATATTTTAAAAGAAGAAAAGCAACCATTTGAAAAGCAAAAGTATTCCTGCCTGATAAGAGTGTTCACTAGAATTATGATTAGAAGCTCCATTGGTTAATGAGCCTGTTTTTACTGGTCCTCCAAATGAGTATATGAAGTTCATTTTTCCTTCCTCCGTTGGTTTTTTGGTTTTCTTTAGGGTTGGGGCAACAGCAGCCTTCTTCAGCTCAGCGATCAGTCCTGTGTGGGGTGGGGTGGGGCTGCTCCTGGCTGACCCCGAAAAGGAGGAAGTGGGACTGGGTCTCTGTGAATTCTCTGACATGTCTCTAGAAAACAGAGCTCTGTAGTATAGAATGTTGTTCTAAATGCACCTCAACAATTTTTATAATCTTTAGAGAAATTTCAAAGGTAAATTCAGGAAAAGCTTTTTAAGTACTGTATACAGGGAAATTTTCGCACCCGTTTTATTTTCGTCCCTTTCGCCCTCTTCTTGATTGGGCGAATTTACAACAGGGCGAATTCAAATTACACAGCATATTTTCTTAAAAACAAACTATGACTGGGCGAATTTAAAATGGGGCAAAATTGCTCACAAATGCAAAAGGGCAAAAGTAACACGGGGCGAAAATAACCCTGTATACAGTATTAAATAAAGCAGATGTATATCTCAAAACTCTGCAATTTTCAAGTCCATTTCATGAATTCTAAAATGTGAATACTGACCTTGGTTCAATTCTGTTACTGCTGACTGATTCATGTTCACAGTTGGATGACCCCTGGCCATTGACTTGTACAGTTTTGACTTTGTCATTGAGTTCTGTCAACAGTAATGTCCTGCTGCTCCTGTAGGTATGGGGAGATAACTGTTCTACCACTTCCTTCTCCCCCTCACTCATCCTGGCTCTGTTGTGTAGTGGCGACACCTGGATCACAGGGGCTGCTGGTCTCTGGGTCAGGGGAGGTAACTCTCTAGCCACGCTATACCTCTGTAGGAAATCTGAGGTGACGAAGGATTTGTTACGGGTCACTGGTTTGTTGATACTTTCGGCTTTTTCTCTATGGATTGCAGAATGTGTAGAGTCAATGTTAGGATGACTTAGTGAGGAGTCCTGTGGTTTATCAAATAAGGTGGTATTTGGAGAAGTTGTATGGTTGACTGGTACAGGTATGTTCCAGTTATTATTTGTCTCATCAGACAGCTCTATTTGTCTGTAATCTCTCTTTTCACATTCTCCTGTCTCCTCAGAAAGTGTGCAAGATCCAGAATCTTCACAATCTGTGAATTATAGAACAATCAATGTTAATTTGTCAATATACTGATGCATACTGCACCTATATGCATTACCATGCACAACTATGAACAACACCACTATTTTGCCTTCAGCATATTTACCTTGTAAATCAACAGTATATTAAATATGACATTTTCTATTTCTCAAGAGTAAATGCACATGTCTGTGAAATTCAAATGAATAAATATGATCTCAACCAAATGATTTAGCCTGTATGTTTCTAAGATATCAATTCAAACACTTAGTTTGAACCTTCTGTGCATTTTCCCCCATTTGAAACGCAAAGAAACATTGCATTGTTGCATAGGAGCCTTATAAAACAGTAAACAGTTTACACATATTACTTTAAATGAAAATTGAATCCTTGAATAAAATATTGAATCCACTGTGGCAATTCAATTTATTCATCCTTTAAAATGTAATGTTGGAAAGGGTGAATTTGGAACTTGATTCTAAGCGGTAGTCTTGAATGAGAATCAGGCAAGGTGTAAACAGGAAACACCTACCTAGCCTCCTTGATCTACTGACAATGGACGCTGTCTCTAAATGGTGAGTCCAGGACTGGCCTGCTTCTTCCTCATCAAAACCAACTTGCTACAAAATCAAAGATAGAAGTACATGTACATCTTACCTTAAAAAACAATATGCATTAGCAAAAATTATCATATATTATGAGTTAATGATTGAAAGTACCTCAAGCATATAAGAATATACTTACTTGTTCATAAAACATTTAATTTGGCAAATACATGTAATAAACCAATGCTACCATAACGAGATACATTAATAATAAACAATTAAGATAATGTACCAGTACTATAAAAGTTAACAGACTAGTATACCACAAATCACACAGAGTTGATCGTAATATTGGGAGAATTCATAAATTATTCAAAAATATATTTAGTGATGTCCTGTTGGGTGCCAAAATGAGATATCGGTTATCATAGTCTGCTATTAAGGTCATCCAGGTATCTGTCTTTTTATCCAATACTAGCTCATTTTGAATACTCTAAGTATTATAAAGACTTGTTTAATTGCCCTTCTTTGACCAGAGGGACTATAAATAGTCTCAGGGTCATGACAATGCCCCTAGTAATAAGCAACCATTGTGCTTTTTAGTATGACCCCCTTTTGAATCTGCATTGTAAAATCATACATCTTTAAATTTTTTTGTGGTAAGGGTTTAAATGAGTTAAGCAAACATTATCAGAAGCATATACATTTATCTTTATTATCTAATCAGGAAAACTGACAATGATCTGAATTAGATTGATTTTAATTAACTTATTCAAGCAGTCTCCACTATGTTAAAAACTTAGTTATAACAGTCACTGTAATCTGTGAATTTACATCCCTATATCTGCAATTCATTACATCCATACAAGGAATTCATATAAAATGTATAGATGGGGATCAAAGAAAACTTTGCTGTAGTTGTGAATTCACAATATCTGTGTATGTACTAAAACAAGTTTTACTGTAAGTTTTTTTTTTAAATAGCCACAGTGTCAAAGGTAGATTAAAAATTATACATTTTAATTTATCATAAACTTTAAATTTTAATGAAAAATATTCCATTTGGTGAAAAATGGCCCAAAGGCCAAAGACATGCAATGCTAATGAAGTTCAATCTCTTTCACAAAAGAAACAAATATTTTATAAAAGATAATTTATTACATATCAAAACATATTGCAAACAAAGAAAATTCAACAGCTGTACAATACAGAAACAAATACCCAGAACATCTAAAGTGAAATGATTACTGTATAAAATATCATAATATCTGGCTGGAAAACTTAAATACAAACAGAATTAACATTATATACTACTACAATTATAGCAAAATAGATATGAAAGATGGGTAATGAATGTATAATCAAAATGCAATTCCATAGTTAATCTTTAGTCCAAAGAAAGATTTTGTGATTTCTGATCGAATGACTGATTTGAAAATGAAAGGAGCATGCATGCTGAATATGACTTGAATTCGGTTAACTTAGATGAGCTAAATTATATAGATATATACCAGTAAAATAACTATTATGTGTACTGGTAATCTGGTATTGTGGAAATCAATTATTAGTGTAGTTAATTTGACACAATCTCTGATTATAAGGTGCTACATGGTGAGAAATGGTAAAATAAAATGTGAGGTTTTTTAAACATTTCAAAACAACACAACACATTAATATTCTAAGAAGCATACATATCTTATAAATGTGAGGAATTTTATTAGGTTTCACTCATACATACAATTACATATTATAGAACACAGGCTATCAAGACCACAATGCTCATGCATCAATCCAGAAGCTGACAATTTCACATTTATCTTAACTGAGTTTTTTTTAATACTACAGTCAAACAATAAAAATGAATCTCATTGTTAAAGCGTATGAAGGAATGCATGGCTTCAATTATAATAAATCTGCTTTTCTTCAGAAACATGATGCGTTTGTGAAACACAGATGCCCCGGTATGGCAGCTTATGGTAAAGGTTTAAGTTTCTCAAATGCAAGTCAAACCCCAAGGTCAAGTGACCGGGTATTTGAGTCAATGGCAAATATGAAAGCCCAAGTAAATACCAATCATGCACAAGTTATGGTCAAGGTTAATGCAGTCTAAAAGTGGGTCAAACTCCAAGGTCAACGGGTCAGATTTAATTGTATGCATGGAAAGACCTTGTCATAAGTTTTTAAAAAGTAGATTAAACTCTAAGGTCAAAATTATTGGTATCTAAGGGAAGGTCTTGTCACAGGAAATAAACCTGTGAAATTTAAAAGCCAGATTACTAACTGTTCAAAAATTATGGCCAAGGTTTAAGTTCTTGTGGAGAAACAGACAGACCAACGGACAGGGCAAAAAATATATATCCTAGAATTTTGGTTAAAGGGGCCTTAAAATACCTTATAATCATATAGTAAACAAGTTAATATTCCATTTCCAAATGTTTCATGTACCGGTAACTTTGAAAACAAGTAATAGAAATTTTGATTAAGATTTACAAACTTAATAAAGTAGTACCAGTACTGGGAATTTGAAACTTTATATTTAAAAGACTTACAAAGGACAATCTTTGATCAGAAAAATTATGTGAACTAAAGGATCACATCAGCCTGGAGGTATAAACACAGCAATGACCTATACCAATTCTTCGAGTAAACCTATCAGTCCTTCTTACCTAAGGTAATTCATGATCATGTACTGTTTCCAGGGAAATTTATACCCCATTTTATTTTCACCCCTTCCGACCCATAAGTGGGCAAATTCAAAACAGAATGAAATCACTGAATATAATGATTTATGAATCAATGAACTGTGAATGGGCGCATTTCAATTTATTTATTGACAACACCTTTTATATTTAAAATGTACATTGAAAACTGTTTGCGAATGTGAAAGGGTGAAAATAACACGGGGAGAAAATACTTTGTATAGAATATTTTATCTCAGAATTTACTTGAATATTATTTTTATCCAAAAATCACCTAGAAATATTATGGGTTTTTTTGCATTTTCAAAATAGTATGCTACTTCTCATATACAAACATACAAATGTAAAAAGTAAATAAAATCATTATACTTTGAGTATTTCTATCACAAATACCAGTTTAACTCTTTTCCCCTTAGACCTTTCCCTCCTTTACCCCTTAATGACGACTTTTGACGCCTAGCCCCCAACCCTTAATGACGAGTTTCCACGTGTATTTCGTTGTTGATTTGACTTGAAATTACCGCTTGTTTACAAATTATCAGAGCACAGGTGGCCACCTGCAGGTTAACAAATGATTGCATCATACTACAGTTAGAAATCACGTGATTTACCTGTGTAAACAAACAATATTCCACCAAAATTCAAAATGGCGGACTGTTACATACGATGTTTTTTTGAAAATGTTACTAGTAAATACGCAATATTTTCTCATCCAGTAAAGCATTTCATGAAATTCAGTCTATAAACTACCTATTTCTTGAAAGGTTTGAAAATTATAATGATCTATATGTGTAAATATACTCCAACATAAGTTAGTGAAGTTCGGGACCGCGCAGTGCCGATTTCGTCACCTGTTTCTCACAAATTCAGAAGATACCTTCCATTTTACACATATTCATTAATGTACAGGTGTAGAAAATAATTATTTTAATAGAATTGGATCATTAAAGTGTCCAAAAACGTTCAGAAATCAAGTTTTAGGACGCATTAACACAGATTGACATTGAAGAAGCACTACAATTTATTAATTTCTGAGTAATTAAACTTATAAAACTGATAATAAATAATAATTTAACCATCAATTATATCATCACACATGTTTTTTATTATTTATACAGACAATTTTGGCTTATTAAAGCCGTTTTACTTGTTGAAAATATCTAATTTTCTATTTACACCTGCTTTCACCTGAATTATTTTTTTAACAGAAATTTCCGACTTAAATTATGTAAAAAGATTTGAGAAATTTAATTTATTACGAATCCAATGATATATAATACATAATATAAATGAATATATAATAGTTCAGTTTTAAACTGCACTCCAACAATAAAACGCTGTGAAGGGGCAGCCAAAACACTTTATGGCCAATTTCAATTTTTTCGGTTCGGTTCGGTTAAAAATAAATTATCGGTTTTCGGTTTTTTCGTTCGGTTTTCATTTTGAGAATTTAAATAAAACATCTTTATATATATCAAAGGATAATAAGGATTAAGGACATTGTAGAAAGTACTATTTTGCCGACACAAATTTCTATCCATTTTATTCAACAGATCAAGTTGTTAAATGTAACAAAAAATAACAAAGTAATAAACTTCTTGTTTAAAATAAAATAAAATAAATAAAATTATTGAATAGAGTTATCTTGTTACAAACAATTGAAACATTCAAAATGTGAAATATTCCCACACGTGTGATTTGTTTTTCCTTCCACATGTGTATGATTACTGTATGCCATGTTTAAATGTCTTCGATGTTACCTGTATTTTCATTGGTTAAAGAACCCTTCATTGAAATAAACAACCAATCACAACGCGTGTTGCAAGCAGGTGTATTATATAAAAGATAAAAAAAAACCGAACCGAATTCCGGAAAACCTTTCAAACCGAACCGAATGCCATTTCTTATCAAAAATGGCCATCGTCAAATCGTTTGTAAAGAGTTAAATACATGTAACTTTCTGTTAAAAATTAAATAAGGTTGAATATTCTAAGAATTTTCAAAATATAAATAAACAAAAACAGAGAAAATATTGATTTTTTTCATCTTTTGTTATGAGAATAGGAAGAATGGGTTATTTAACAGCAAAGAAATTATATCACTATCTACTTTTATAATTAAAGCCCGGCCTCCACTCAAAAATTATCATGTTAATTTAAGATGCACACACATATAAATAATTTAGGCATATATACTGTTGCCAGCAATCATTAAATTTCATTAAAAAAAAATTCAAAACTTCACTGGGTTTTACATGTAATCCTATGTTCTCCTAACATTAAGGTGTATTTATCTTACCCATATCCTAAATTTTGTTAGTAAATTTCAACAAAAAAAAAACAAGCTGTTAAAGCAGTACCATAAATTTCAATATTGAAAATTGATGAATCATAGAATTATAAATGTATATATAAAAACAAGAGGGTCACTGGGGCTACAATGCTGCCCTGAGTAAATATTAATCCTGCAGTTTTCTTGAATAGAATTAAAAAAAAAAAGATTCTGTTTTCTCAATGGGAATTTTAGTTCCCTCTATTTTAGCCCAAACCTAGACCCCAATGAAGCAAGATTTTTGTCAATGAACTTATCTATATATCTCATTTGTAAACATCATAAGTTCAACAGCATAATAAATTGCCATCTAAAATGATGTTGAGATTTGATAACTTAGTTGCAATACACTAGTCGGATATATTTTATTTTACTCAAGGATGTTTTCTTAGCATTTTGACCTCACCATAGCATTTTGCCCTGACTGTTTTTACCAAAAAAAAAAAATCCTTCTCAGACATTTTTCGTTTTTACTGATAAATATGGTACAATTAATTTTTACATGAAATTTCCAATTTCACATTTATTCTAAAATTATTTATATTATATGTGATATGAATATCTACCCATAAACATATGAACTTATAAATATATGCATATGTCACACATAAATATTGAGGGAAAAAAAGACTCTTATTAAATAAAGTTTCCACTGGCGTCCATGCATAGATTTGAGTAATATTGTTCTGATGTTACCTTAGTAAAACCTTACAGGTTCCTTCATCTGTCAATAACAAAAGGGTTAAACACAATAGAAAACAGCAAAACAATTGGACATGCTATACATTTAACTTACATGCAAAATACACCATCATGGACAAAGATATTACACAGCATACATCATGTTCTTGAAAAATTAATATCAAAGTCATGTATGAATGCAAAAAATTATCAAATGAAGTGGAAATTGAGGTAATGTTAAGGATGTTTTTCAATAATATTGCACTCTGATAAAATGACATTTATTAAGCTGACGTTCCTTCAACATGACAATTTCACGTTTCAAAGTGTGTATGCAATCAAAGCAGTGAAAAGTTTGGGAAATCACCTTAAGAAGAATTGTGTAGGAAAGTTTGATTTTAATTAAAAATTTTAAAATAAACTTGAATTCCTGAAAAGGTAGCTCAAACTTGATAGATTTTTTTTTCTCGATTTGGTTGACATACCTAAGTAATAGAGGTAAATTAAGGTCACAACGAAGATAGTTTACATGTTTTCAATCAATTAAAAGATGATAAAAGGGACTTGACCCAAACTTTGGGAACACTGATCTTGATGTTTTACAGAAACTGACCAACGGATGACATAAACTTCCATGTAGACATAATCTCTTAAGGACTTTGTTGTAAGGTTAACACTTACTTTTACTTTGATTTCCTTAGCACATTGATCATTAGAACACTTCTCTGCTAACTCGAAGGCTGTCAGACCCTGGTTATCTGTTATATCGGGATTACAATTGTTCTCCAATAGAACTCTCACAACCTGAAATACGGACAAGGTCTGTCTTAATTACACTCATAGTGTAGTTACGTGAAGGCTGCTGTAATTTCTGCTTCTGAATAAAAATCATCAAAAATGTAACTTCTCATTTTCAGCTTGAAAAAAAAAATCAATTGAGGTATATAAGCCTTACATCTCATCTATAGAATTACCTGTAAACTAGCTGAACGACAAATTATAGTGTCCTTGAAAGATTAATCCACTTAAAAATTGTAATAGATCCTTATTAGTGTATGCCAGCATCTGAAGACACTTTGAAAATTCTCGAATGTAATTTAATTAATGAAATCTACAAAATTATATTGATTCAGATGATGCAAACCTCACTTAGGCTGAATAATTCAATAAGAAATCCATGACAGCTAAGGGTCCTTTTTTCCTACACTACTACCTTTATTTGAGTGGTAACAGATGTCAGGGATATTTTGGAGACCATCAATAATTACATAGCAGTGACAGTGACAGATAACTGAAATTCTAGTAATTAGCAAACAACCTCGGCTTCTCCGGTCACAGAAAATGCATGATCAACAATGACCACATTTTATACCAATTAAAATCTATGGCAACAGGTAGCCCATGTTCCAGGTAAATGTAGATAAAGCTATAAATAAAGTCCTGACCAGACACACTTTATTGATTTCTAACTTCGTGACGATCAATTTTCAAATGCTTGGTGAATATACTGTACATCTAAGATGAGTTGGAAAATCAGCAATTAAGTCACAATGAAATGGACCTGAAGACTAAAGAGCAATATTACATCAAAAGAACACAGTACATGTACCTCATAGAGTTTGTAGTTTGAAAATATTGATTCAATAATTTTAATTTCAAAGGTTTCAACTTCTCAAACTCTGCAAAAACAAGATTAGAATTTACTTTAGAGATCTCAGAATTGCAAGTCACAATGCTTGTAGCTACCGGGTATCATACCAAGATTCATTTTGTTTGAAGACTTTGCAATGCAGATTTACATATATCTCAACACTGTCTGGTTTCTTATGTTCAATCCAAGGAATTGATAATATATAAGGAACCTACACAATATCTATTTTAGCTGGCATTCAAATTTATCACACAGGCAGGTCATGGGCAACTAATTAGCATACTGGTATAAGCATAAAATGTCCAGTTCCTATTTATTAAACATATATATAAAAATTCATATTTTAACAATGATCATAAATTATCTCCTGAAAGACTGTGCACAAGGCACTAGAATATGAATCCTGTTAAAATATAAGGATACATGCAGACAGTATATGTACTCATAATACCTTATATGGCTCTCAAATATTCATCAACATCTTAGAAGCATAAACATCCATTTGCTTTTAAGTTTGTCTTCTGAAATTATATTCAAACAAACTGCAACTGCATGCACACTGTGTGCTTCTTCATGTCAAGGTATTCTACAGGCATCAGTGTTTGTTAAGGGCGTTTACCCTACAAATCACTACAGCCCACTCACGAACAAAAAAAATTAAAACCTTAATATCAGAACAGAGGAATGATGAATATCTACCTGATGTAACATACATAGATATCTACCTTTTTTCTGAATCACAACTTGCAATATTGATTGTTAGAAATAACCGAGTACCTTGGGTTGATGTAATCCTAGCTTTCACAGTAAACTAAGGTGTCGCCACATCCTCTGCCGGGAAGCAGGTGCAATGCTAATAAAGTGTGACTGTTATCTTGCATGACAATATTGAGAAAGAGTCATCACTGGGTTAGAAAATAAAGATAACCTAGCAGTGCTTTGGAGGCATTGTATCTATGTTCTATAGAAATGGCATGATAATCAAGCAGGCCAGAGGTGAAGATGATAAATTAGGTTATATCCTAACGAATTTTTACCTAACACTTTTGATGCTTAGTCTGTCTTTTGCACCTCGCATAACAACTTTATTGGTCACCTTGTACAATACATACTATGAGAATGTGCTTACATCATTATTGATTGCTGTATTTATACTTTATTAGTTTTTCTTCTATCTGACCAGGTGTAGGTAAAATGTCAAGAAATGTAATCAGTCAAGACCTTATGAACAAATACTACTCCACTTCTATCTACGTGTGATGTGATAATGGGGAAATTAATAACTTACTTTCCTATTTTTCATATGTCAAAAGTGTTCAAAAAAAGGTTTTTTTCCCAATAATACAGAAAAACCAACATCTACCAGTAATACAAAAACATTTTTGATACACTAGAGCATAAAAATAACCTTGAGATGTCCCACTTCTGCTGCATTGTGGAGAGGACTGCCTCCAAGGTTATCCAGGGTGACCTTGGCCCCTCCCTCTGACATCAGCCACCTAACGACCTCAGCGTGACCCATGCTGGCTGCGTAGTGAAGACAGGAAGCTCCGTCAAAGTCCCGCTCATTTACTTTACATTTCTGTTCCAATACCTGTAAACATGTACTATAAGCTTTAGTTTTAAGATTCAACTACAAGAGTGTAATTATCTGATGCCCCTAAAATCTGAAAGTGTTATGAGTCAATGACATAAACCAGTTTAATAGAAAAAAGACCATTTATAACAATTGATTCCTCAATATGTTTTAGAACCTCAAAAAATAAGTTAACAAATGGAATTAGAATTGAAATAAATATTATTGTATAAATGCATTGTTCAAATATTTTCTATGCAGTATTTTGACATGCATTAGCTATGGTTACCTTCTTCTTTCGGAGTTTCACAATGTTGGTCATTTTTTTTAAAAAACAAACATGGGTAATAGAAGATTATGAAGCTCACCTAGACGAATGTTATCAGTAACAGTGATGCAAATCTCACATCATATTTTTTTTATTTAGTGTCCATCCTGAAATTAATATCCATGAAGTTTGGTTTAAGGACCAGTAGGACATAGTTTCTTGGGAGAGTACATGCTTCCAAAACTTTATCCTGGTCACAAATCAAGAAAGATCTTTAAGTTCCAACATCTGAAGCAAGTGTCCATTCTTAGTTGCATCTTCCATGCAAATTGAATCATAACAAGCCACACAGTAATAGAGCTACTTCAAAAAGAAGCATCATCCATGCATGTTTGGTCCAGGTAGGGTTTATAGTTACTTGGGAATGGACCTGTCCAAAACATTAACTTGGTCATCCATCTAGAAAATATAGGTCAGATCCACCATATGAAGAAAGTTTGGTAGTGTCCATCCAATGATGCATCCTTGCAAATTTGGTCCAGGTAGAACTTATAGCTACTTGGAAATGAACTTGCTCCAAGAACTTAAACACTTGGACGCCCACACTTATGCTGATGCTGTGGGTAAAGCATAAGCTCACCAGACTTTGTAAAGGTGAGCTTAAAAGTGGCTTGTGCATCGAAATACTCATCTGAGTCATAGTTTGGCCTTGCTTTAAAAAAAAAAATCCCCTCATTACTCACACGAACAAGAAATGTTTCAGAAGTCATAATTCCCTCAGGAATCATAGATGTGGAATAAAAATAAAATTAATCTGTATCTCATCAACATGATCAAGATACACGTGTTTAGATAAAAAGTGCAGAAAAATAGGGGGCAGACTGGCAGATAGATGGAGGGACGGCTAGAGTAGAATGACAGCTGGACAGACAGACAGATGGACAAACGAGGAAACCTAGTTCCCTCCAGTTTCGGCTGTAGGGGACTAATACACCAAGTTTGAGGTTTTTTTTCAGAACAGGGTTATTAATTAGTTACTAATTAATACATTGACTTACCAAGAATTTTACACAATCAAGATGTCCACTCTGGGATGCAGCATGTAAACATGACATGCCATCATATGCATGGATTTTAACAGTGCCACCTTTCTGAACCAGTAGTTTAAGGACCTCTAAATGCCCACTCTGTGCAGCAATATATATCGGGGTTGCTCCATTTGTCATTTGCATGTTCACAGATCTGTAATAAAATAGCACGACATTACTGATTACACTGCAAGAAAAACTTTTTTTTCACATGAGTAAATGTTATTGTTAAAGTCAAAATCACGATCATTATACATGTAGTAACACCAGGCCTAGAAAATTCTCAGAAAACTTTTAAACAACTGACTCATAACAATTAAACCATGCATATTCATTTTCCCTGTTTCAGTGTTTGAAATAACCATGCGCCTGACCGCCAGAGATGCACAAATTTTACATTGTGGGTTTTAAATTGTTGCATGTTTCAAGGTTCAGATAGATGCGTGAAAAATTTTCATCAATCAAAATTCTGATATTTGATAAATCTCACTCAAATCAACTAACAATATCGATGACAAAGTCAATGAAAGTGTAACAAGCAAACAAGTAGAATTTGTCAGCTTATAAGTTTGAGATTGAAGATATGGTGATCTGACCCCTTTCAGATCATTGGTAAAAGGAATTTATAAAAATAGAACAAATATTTTCTCATGCTAAATGATTATTGGCAAGCCTGGTACATTTAACTAGCAGTCAGCCCTGCATGTCTGGCATATTGTAAAGTAAGTTTCACATGCTGTCCTTTTCAGTCAACAGCATACCGGTTATTTTAGAGACATCTCAAACCAGGGGCCAGAGAGGGATATTAACCTTTCTTGTCCTTTGAACTTGGTAGTCAAGAGATATCTGTCCGAAATTTAGTTCTTGCAGAGAATTCAAAGGAATAAATTGTCTAAATCTCTTAAAACCTATACATGAAAAGTCTTGTACATTGCATACTTGATTCTGACAATCTGTGCACCCTTGTAAAACTGAATATGTGTGGCAACACACTTCATAGTGAGCAGATATTGTTCAAGCATCAAGCTGACGGCTCTGGATCCGCCTTTGACAAGTATGCTAATTAAATTTTATTCAATATTTTTTATGTCTGATACACACACATGTGTTCATTAAAGAAATCAAAAGAGATCATTTAATATATAGCACACACACCTAGGTGAATCCTGTAATAGAATTTGAACAGTGTCCACACTTCCACCAGAAGCAGCAAAATGAAGAGGCAGAGCACCACTTGCTGCTTTTATCATGGCTAAATCACCCTGAGTATTATCAAGAATCCATTCTACAAGTGAAGCATGTCCATATCTAGCTGCCAAATGCAGTACAGTTGCTCCAGTGCCATCTTGATCATCTGGAGTTAAGGGAGGTTTGGCTTGTTTCAGTAACCATTGTACAGTGGCTAGTTTCCCTGAGGCTGCAGCATCATGCGCTGGAGTAGAGCCGACCATGGACCGCTTGTGGTGGTTGAAGTGTCTGTTTTGAACAAGATACTCGATGACATCTACCCTACCCGCCCTTGATGCATAATGGCAGCAATTGGCCCCTTTATCGTCAACGATCTTGTCTGTGAGTTGTTCAGGATTTAATGTCGATAGAAAGGAAATATTTCCATCTGTTGTTGCTGTGAATATTTGACTTGTCACCATTTTCCCCCAAAAATTGCCCTACCTACATTACTCACTCGCACTTGTCGTCTGCAACCGGAAGTTACCTGCACTTTTGGAAAGAAATATCACAAAACGAAAAAGTTGAAAGACCAAAGCCGATATGATGTCATTAAAATCGATATTGTATATCTTTCTTTCTTATAAGGACAGTAACAATTCCACTTTTCTAAAACTTTATTTATTATTTATTTTTACAAGTGTGTGAAGGTCTGACATATAGGACAAATCAAAAAATAAAAACTACGAAATCGCGGAACAGGCAGAGCAGACGGTAATATGGCGGCGCGTTCAAGTTGTCAACAGCGAGGTATAATATGAATACTTTTTTGGATCTCGTAACCAGCCTCTATAACCAGGCAGAGCGCATGCGCGCAACAAATTTACATCGAGATCGGAAAACAGAGGGGAGGAAATTCGGAATATATAATGAAAACTAGTAGTGCTATTCTTAGATGCAGAAATTTATGCATAATTCAATAAAATATTATTTAAAAAGCAGAAGAATGATTAAGTCAACTTTGCAATTAGTATTTATTTATTTTTTAAAATCTTTTATTCATTCATTTATTTATTTTATTTCTTTAATTATTTTTTTAATTCTAATAATTAATGAACTAGGTAACTTAATTATTTATTCATCAGAGAATTTATTTGTCTGTTTATTTATTTATACATTCTTCTCTTCATTAATTAATTATTCTAATGAGTAATTAATTCCTCTATTTATTAATTAATTATTTTATTATTTAATTAATAAATTTATTGATTAATCTATAATTTATGTGTTAATTCATTTAGATTTTAATTTGTTTGTTTATTTGTTTACTTACTTTATATTTGCTTGATTGTGTATTTATTTATTGGTTTCTTTCTTTCTCTCTCTCTCTTTCTTTCGTTCTTTCTTTATTCATTTAATTATTTTTTTTTTATTATTTATTTATTTATCTATCTATCTATTTATTTATTATTTCTTATAATTAAGTAAATGATTGATTTTCTAATAAATAGATAATTAATTTATCATATTAATTCCTTTTTATTATTTTCTAATTATTATTTATTCATTAATTTAATTATCTATTTATATATTTATATATTTATTAATTAACTTATTAATTTTTTTTCATTCATTCATTCTTTAATTCATTCATTCCTACTTTTTCTGTTACAAACTAGAAAACTGACCAGTCAGCAAGGGCCCCGCCATAGGTAGAATTAAAAGGGTGCAGCTTACAGAATGATTAATAAATGTACAAAGAAAAAGCAACTGTATTCTTAAAATTTCAACATAATTCCTGAATACTAGTATTCAAAAACCTGAAAATAATATTCTTGTATTTACATTAGGCAGTAAAGAACAACTTAACATTGAATATTTAAACAATTATGAATCTTGTGTTTTATAAAATGACAGCCTTCAATGAATGCAAATATCATGAAGGCTTGACCTCAACTTCGAACAAACAGCAATTGCAGACAAAGGTTTTCATTAATCTTAAAGTGACAGATAAAGAGAAGCCTACTAAATTTTCTGCAGCAGGCTAGATAATTAATCCCAAGGGATTAATTGTACCTCTCTCATCATTTTCTTCTAAAGTTACAATACAAATTTTTTCAGTATTAATGATAGAATGGGGTTTTTATACAACTACATTAAAAATTAAAAACATTCTTGAATTAATATATTTCCAAAAAAAAGGAAAAAAGTGAAAAAAAGTACCCTGGTAAATCAAAAAATCTTCTTTAATCTATTTCTTTTTTTAGGATTCAATGAAATCATAACTATCAAACAAAAATAAATAATAAAAATGTATTTTTAAATCCACATTTCAGAGTGTTCATAGCATTCCAAATTGATTTAACTTCAAAACAAACTTCATTTGCAGACAGAGGTGGTAATTAATCTCAATGTGACAGATAAAGATAATGCTCTGGATTTTCTTCAGGAGGAAAGCTAATTAATCTCATGGGACTCCTAGTAGCATTCAGTTTACTGAATGGGAACATCTTCAGCAGTTATCTCTCTTTGCCAATGCATTCTTATAATGTTAAGGAATCTACCCCACCACCCCAGCTCCAAACCAAGAGACATAGAGAACCAAACTTAGCATCAAAATATGTATTTTTGCCTACTGAACTACCGTACCAAATTCGATCTTAATTGGGCAACCATAAAAAAAGTTGCACGTTCATTCTTATGCATAGTTAAGGAATCTACCCCACCACCCGAGCTCCAAACTAGAAGACATAGAGAATCAAACTTAGCATCAAAATATGTATTTCTGCCTATTAAACAACCATACCAAATTTAAACTTGATTGGGCAACCATAAAAAAAGTTATTAGAAAAAAACAGAAAATTTGTGGACGGAAGAGTGACAGACGGACAGACAGACAGACGGACGGACAGACAGACAGAGTGATTACTATAGGGCACCCGCAAATCCTTGCGGGGCCCTAACAAGTTCTGTTTATGTATTGCCAAGATTTGCGTTCCCATCACCATGATCTGTAATTGTATCACCGGGGTCTGTATACCCATCACCAGGGTCTGTATCATCTATCACCAGGGTCTGTATACCCATCACCAGGGTCTATATACCCATCACCAGGGTCTGTTATACCCATCACCAAGGTCTGTATTATCTATCACCAGGGTCTTTATACCAATCACCCTGGTTTATATACCCATCACCAGGGTCTGTTTTATATATCACTAGGGTTTGTATACCCATCACCAGGGTTTGCATACCCATCACCAGGGTTTGCATACTTATCACCAGGCTCAGTATTTTCTATCACCAGGGTCTGTATACACATCACCAAGGTCTGTATTATCTATCACCAGGGTCTGTATACCCATCACCAGGGTTTATATACCCAATACCAGGGTCTGTATACCCATCACCAGTGTCTGTATGCCCATCACCAGGGTCTGTATACCTATCACCAGGGTCTGTATACCTATCACCAGGGTCTGTATACCTATCACCAGGGTCTGTAAACCCATCACCAGGGTCTGTATTATCTATCACCAGGGTCTGTATACCCATCACCAGGGTGTATATTACCATCAACAGGGTTTGCATACTTATCACCAGGGTCTGTATACCCATCACCTGGGTCTGTATACCCATCACCAGGGTCTCAAACCCATCACTAAGGTCTATATACCCATCACCAGTTTCACTGTTATCTATCACCAGGGTGTATATTCCCATCACCAGGGTCTATATTATCTCTCACCAGGGTCTGTATACCCATCACCAGGGTCTGTATTATCTATCACCAGGGTCTATATTATCTATCACCAGGGTCTATATTCCCATCACCAGGGTCTATATTATCTATCACCAGGGTCTGTATACCCATCATCAGGGTGTATATTCCCATCACCAGGGTCTATATACCCATCACCAGGGTCTGTATACCCATCACCAGGGTCTGTATACCCATCACCAGGGTCTGTATTATCTATCACCAGGGTCTATATACCCATTACCAGGGTCTGTATCATCTATCACCAGGGTCTGTATACCCATCACCAGGGTCTGTATACCCATCACCAGGGTCTGTATTATCTATCACCAGGGTCTGTATACCCATCACCAGGGTCTGTATTATCTATCACCAGGGTCTGTTTACCCATCACCAGGGTCTGTATTATCTATCACCTGGGTCTGTATGCCCATCACCAGGGTGTATATTCCCATGTATATTACCAGGGTCTGTATACCCATCACCAGGGTCTATATTATCTATCACCAGGGTCTATATACCCATCACCAGGGTCTATATATCCATCACCAGGGTCTGTATTATTTATAACCAGGGTCTGTATTATCCATCACCAGGGTCTGTATTATTTATCACCAGGGTCTGTATTATTTATCACCAGGGTCTGTATTTTCTCTCATCAGGGTTTGTATACCCATCACCAGGGCCTGTATTATCTATCACCAGGTAATGTATACCGATTACAAGGGTTAATATACCAATCACCAAGGTCTGTATTATCTATCACCAGGGTCTGTATACCCATCACCAGGGTCTGTATTATTTATCACCAGGGTCTGTATTATCTATCACCAGGGTCTGTATACCCATCACCAGGGTCTATATACCCATCACCAGGGTTTGTATACCCTTCACCAGGGTCTGTAATAACTCTAACAAGGGTCTGTTTACCCATCACTTGGGTCTGTATTATTCATTACCAGGGTCTGTATTATGATATTATCCATCACCAGGGTCTGTATTATCTATAACGAGGGTTTGTATACCCATCACCAGGGTTTGTATACCCATCACCAGGGTTTGTTTACCCATCACCAGGGTCTGTATACCCATCACTAGGGTCTGTATTATCTATTATGAGGGTCTGTATACCCATCACCAGGGTCTCTATATTCTATCACGAGGTTCTATATACCCATCACTAGCTATTACCAACCATCAGGGTTTGCATATCTGTATACAGGATTGGCATTACCTTTCACGTACGAGGATCTGCATACTTATGAACAGGGTCTGTATACCGATCATTTGTTTCTCTGCATCATCAAGGGTCTATCACCAAGAGTTTGATTTACAAGAGTTTGGTTTTAATATCAGCTAGAGTATGTGCATTGCAGAGGATCTGTCAAGAGTTTCAGTATTCACAAGAGTCTTTGACTCTATATATCACGCAGGGTCTTTATCACTAGGGGTCTATGTATCACCAATTTTTGGTCTATGTATCATAAAAAATATGTATTTCACCAACGGCCTGTGTATCATTAAGGATATGTGTATCACCAAGGGTCTGTATTACGAAGGTTATGCGTATCACTGAGTGTATGTGTATCACAAGTGGCCTTATTCTACCAAAGGTATCTGTATCACAAATGGTATATGTTTAACCTTAGGTTTGTGTATCACCGAGAATGTTTGTATCACTAATGGTATGTGTACCACCAAGGGTCTATTTATCTGCAAGGGTCTGTCTATCACCAAGGTCTTGTGTATCACCTTGATTATGTCTATCACCAAGGCTATGTGTATCACCAACGGCTTGTATATCACAAGGGTCTATGTGTCACCAAGTGTTTATGTATTACCAAGGGCATGTGCATCATAAAGGGTCTGTCAAAAACCAAGAGTCTGTGTTTCACAAAGAGTTTCTATCACCAAGGGCACTATGTTTATCACCAAAGGTCTATGTATCACCAAGGTTATGTGAATCACCAAGGTTCTATGTATCACCAAGTGTTTGTGTGTATGACCGAGGATATGTGTATCAGCAAAGGTTTATGTATCACCTAGTGTATGTGTATCACCAAGGGTCTATGTATCACCAAGTGTTATCGTATCACCAAGCGTTTGTGTGTATTTCCTAGGATATGTGTATCGACAAAGGTTTATGTATCAACCAAGAGCCTGTATATTACCGAGGATATGAATCACCAAGGGTCTATGTATCACCAATGGTATGTGTATCACCAAGGGTCTATGTATCACCAAGTGTTATCGTATCACCAAGCGTTTGTGTGTATTACCTAGGATATGTGTATCGACAAAGTTTTATGTATCACCCAAGAGCCTGTATATTACCGAGGATATGTATCACCAAGGGTCTATGTATCACCAAGGGTCTGTGTATTACTAAGGGTCTATGTATTACCGAGGGTCTGTGTATCACCAAGGATATGTGTATCACCAAGGGTCTGTGTATTACTAAGGGTCTGTGTATTACCAAGGGTCTGTGTATCACCAAGAGTCTACGTATCACTAAGGGTCTGTATTAACAATGATCTGTATCACCGAGGGTCTGTGTATTACCAAGGGTCTATGTATCACCAAGGGTCTATGTTCACTTAGGGTCTGTGTATCACCTAGGGTCTGTGTATCAGCAAGGGTCTATGTATCACTTAGTGTCTTAGACCTTGGTGATGGGAATATAGACCCTGGTGATGGGTATGTAAACCCTGGTGATAGATAATATGGACCCTGGGGATGGGTATACAGACCCTGGTGATAGATAATACAGACCCCGGTGATGGGAATATACACCCTGGTGATAGATAATAGAGACCCTAGTTATGGGTATACAGACCCTGGTTATGGGTATTCAAACCCTGGTGATGGGTATACAGACCCTGGTGATAGATAAAACAAACCCTGGTGATGAGTATATAGACCCTGGTGATGGGTATACAGACCCTGGTGATAGATGATACAGACCCTGGTGATGGATATATAGACCCTGGTGATAGATAATACAGGCCCTAGTGATGGGTATACAGACCCTGGTGATGGATATATAGACCCTGGTGATGGATATATAGACCCTGGTGATAGATAATACAGGCCCTGGTGATGGGTATACAAACCCTGGTGATGGGTATACAGACCCTGGTGATAGATAATACAGACCTTGGTGATGGGTATACATAACCTACTGATAGATAATACAGACCCTGGTGATGAGTATACTGACCCTGGTGATGGGTATACATAACCTGGTGATAGATAATATAGACCCTGGTGATGGGTATACAGACCCTGGTGATAGATAATACAGACCCTGGTGATGGGAATATACACCCTGGTGATAGATAAAAGAGACCCTAGTGATGGGTATACAGACCCTGGTTATGGGTATTCAAACCCTGGTGATGGGTATACAGACCCTGGTGATAGATATATAGACCCTGGTGATGAGTATATAGACCCTGGTGATGGGTATACAGACCCTGGTGATAGATGATACAGACCCTGGTGATGGATATATAGACCCTGGTGATAGATAATACAGGCCCTGGTGATGGGTATACAGACCCTTGTGATAGATAATATAGAACCTGGTGATGGGTAAACAGACCCTGGTGATGGGTATAAGACCCTGGTGATGGGTATATAGACCCTGGTGATGGGTATACAGACCCTGGTGATGGATATACAGACCCTGGTGATAGATATTACAGGCCCTGGTGATGGGTATACAAACCCTAGTGATGGGTATACAGACCCTGGTGATAGATTATACAGGCCCTGGTGATGGGTATACAAACCCTGGTGATAGATAATACAGACCCTGGTGATAGATAATACAGACCCTGGTGATAGGTATACAGACCCTGGTGATAAATAATACAGACCCTGGTGATGGGTATACATAACCTGGTGATAGATAATACTTCAGACCCTGGTGATGGGTATACAGACCCTGGTGATGGGTATACAGACCCTGGTGATAGATAATATAGACCCTGGTGATGGGTATACAGACCCTGGTGATAGATAATACAGACCCTCGTGATGGGAATATACACCCTGGTGATAGATAATAGAGACCCTAGTGATGGGTATACAGACCCTGGTTATGGGTATACAGACCCTGGTAATAAATAAAACAAACCCTGGTGATGAGTATATAGACCCTGGTGATGGGTATACAGACCCTGGTGATAGATGATATAGACCCTGGTGATGGGTATACAGACCCTGGTGATGAGTATACAGACCCTGGTGATGAGTATACAGACCCTGGTGATAGATAATACAGACCTTGGTGATGTGTATACAGACCCTGGTGATGAGTATACAGACCCTGGTGATAGATAATACAGACCTTGGTGATGGGTATACAGACCCTGGTGATGAGTATACAGACCCTGGTGATGAGTATACAGACCCTGGTGATGTGTATACAGACCCTGGTGATGAGTATACAGACCCTGGTGATGAGTATACAGACCCTGGTGATGTGTATACAGACCCTGGTGATAGATAATACAGACCCTGGTGATGAGTATACAGACCCTGAGGATGGGTATACAGACCCTGGGGATGAGTATACAGACCCTGGTGATGGGTATATAGACCCTGGTGATAGATAACATAGACCTTGGTGATGGGTATACAGACCCTGGTGATGAGTATACAAACCCTGGTGATAGATAATATGGACACTGGTGATGGGTATACAGACCCTGGTGATGGGTATACAGACCCTGGTGATGAGTATATAGACACTGGTGATGAGTATACAGACCCTGGTGATAGATAATACAGACCTTGGTGATGTGTATACAGACCCTGGTGATGAGTATACAGACCCTGGTGATAGATAATACAGACCTTGGTGATGGAAATATAGACCCTGGTGATGGGTATGTAAACCCTGGTGATTGATAATATGGACCCTGGTGATGGGTATACAGACCCTGGTGATAGATGATACAGACCCTGGTGATGGGTATACAGACCCTGGTGATACAAATTACAGACCATGATGATGGGAACACAAACCCTGGCAATACATAAACAGAACTTGTTTATAACAGAAAAAGTAGGAATGAATGAATGAATAAATTAAAGAATGAATGAATGAATGAATAAATAAATAAATAGATAAATAAATAAGTAAATAAATAAATAAATAAATAAATAAATAAATAAATAAATAAATAAATAAATTAATTAATTGATAAATTAATAAATAAATAAATTTAAAAAAATAATAATAAAAAGGAATGGATATGATAAATTAATTATCTATTTATTAGTAAATCAATCATTTACTTAATTATTAGAAATAATAAATAAATAAATAGATAAATAAATAAATGAATATATAATAAATGAATAAATAAATAAGAAAGAAAGAAAGGAAGAAAGAAAGAAAGAAACCAATATAAAAAAATACACAATCAAGCAAAATATAAAGTAAGTAAAGAAATGAACAAACAAATTAAAATCTAAATGAATTAACACATAAATTATAGATTAATAAAAAAAATTATTAATTAAATAATAGAATAATTTATTAATAAATAGAGGAATTAATTACTCATTAGAATAATTAATTAATGAAGAAAAGAATGTATGAATAAATAAACAAACAAATAAATTTCCTGATGTAGTTACCTAGTTCAATAGTTCATTAATTATTAGAATTAAAAAAATAATTAAAGAAATAAAATAAATAAATAAATGAATGAATAAAAGATTTTAAAAAATAAATAAATACTAATTGCAAAGTTGACTTAATCATTCTTCTGCTTTTTAAATAATATTTTATTGAATTATGCATAAATTTCTGCATCTAAGAATAGCACTACTAGTTTTCATTATATATTCCGAATTTCCTCTCCTCTGTTTTCCGATCTCGATGTAAATTTGTTGCGCGCATGCGCTCTGCCTGGTTATAGAGGCTGGTTACGAGATCCAAAAAAGTATTCATATTATACCTCCAACAGCGCCAAACATGAATTAAGACCAGCGGATTCCTTTCAGCGTTACTATTTGAATAACAGTATTTTTTATTGTAAAAATTAACTTTTGAAACAGTTGTGCAATAAGTAATCTTTCATTTGCCTTTACAATGTGGAGAGTTAACCATCTCAAAATTTTCTTTGTTGATTGTAGTCATATCGTGGATTAAATGGCGAATACATTACATCTGACAGGGAATGCATCGGAATTGGATAAGCTGATCCAGAGCTTTGGTGGGTATATTTTTCATATCTGATCCAATGACCGATTGGCGTTTGCTCATACTTCCTCACCGTGTTTACATCAGTTAACACTGATGACTGATCAGTTTTATAGAACATAGTACAATGAAACCCTCTAATATTAAATATGATGGGTCTGAGAGAAAAAAAAACTTGAGGTATCAAATATCAAGGGTGCAAGATAATTACTGGTAGGTAATAATGCATGAAGAATCTAAAAAAAATGTTTGGGATGTAAACCGAACTTCTAGTTCTAAGAAATTTGATGTAGTGATGTTCAAGATATGGAAGTTCAACTGTACCTATTATTTTTTCAGAATTTGAAAACCAGCAATATGTGAAGCTGATAGAAGCTGAGAATCAACAGATTAATGGTATTATCCTGACAAATATCTCGTTAATTAAATATATTTGAAGCATACAGCAAAGTATAATATTTTTAAAAAAAACAAAACTTTTTTATTGTTTTACCATGTAATAAAGACATTTTTTCTCTAGCTTTGGAAAAAGATTTACTGGATAAAAAGGATACCATTACTAGACTGCAAGAGCAAATATCAAACTTTGACGAAGAAACAAAGAGGGCTCACAAACAATTTACTATTAATAGAGAAAATGTAGAAAAGTAAGATTTGAATTATGTCTGGAAAAATTGGATTACAAATTATGATTTTATTGTGAAATAATAGCCAAACAAAATATAAAAATAAACCTTGATTTAAAAACATGTGGTTAATAATACCCCCCAAAAAACATTGCAGAAACACATTTCCTAAATTCTGAGCACTTGGGATAAAATTTAAAGTTCTCAACTTTCTTCTAGTATTTCTTTAAAATTTCACCAAAAATTTTAAGATGCTTTTTTTCAGATATTGTGCAATATAAAATCTTTGAGTGTGTCTTTGAGTTTAGCTTAATTTTGACAGTTTGAAGAAAACAGCTGTTGTCTTAAAGGAGCATGAGGAGGCCCTACAGAAGAAAAATGTTGCCCTGTTTGAATTAGGACAAAGTGAGAGGTAAATAGAGGCAAATGTATTATGATTCATGTGAATTGTACATCAAATATTAATAATTCAAATAATTCAAAAGATGTAATAATGATAATTATTATATAAGAATTTGAAAAAATGTTAATGAATAAAATGTTCTTGGAGATTTTAAATATAAAAATAAGAAACCAAAGTTTAAGAGAGAAATGCAACATAATAGATAATTTAAATTGCTGTTTTTATAGTAAAGAGAGATTCCAAATCCTTGAGCATTACAAGAACATATGGAGTGACTACGAGGCTAAATACAAGAGCTTTCCTCTGGCTAAGACTTTGGACAGTCTTCAGGCAGAAAACGCACAACTGGAGGCACAGCTGAAACAAGAGCAAAACCAATGTGGAAAACTACGGGAGAAACTGGCTGATTTAAGTGGTATTACATACATTTGTATCATTGGGTTTGTCTGTTTATTTCTTTTTTTTCCTGTTTGTCACACATTTGTGTTTCAGAAGCTACATTTCATAGTATTTTATACCTGTTTCTGCATGGTACATGAGACTTTATCAGATTAGTCAGTCAAAATAACAATTCTCTTCCTCATCATTTTCATCAACTTAAATGACACAAAAATAAGTTTTAGTAAATCAAAAGTGAATTACAGTATTTGGCTAGAATATGTTCAGCCCTCTTAATTTTGATTGTCCTCAAAACACATTCTCCCAGTTAAGATTAAGAATTTTTGGATCTTTTCTCAGTATGTTATTAACTATTTGACTTTTGCTTGAAGAGATTTTTTTTATCCTCCCACATGTTGGAACTCCTGATGGTCCTCCTATTGACTGAAGAATAAATGACTTTCAATTATTTACTTTATTTTAGATGCAAGTTACCATGACGTAGGAAGATTTCATTCATTTGCTGTAACAATGTATCCTTTTTCTCACAATGTACAAGGGAAATTGAAAGCTTTCTTAATGAGATAAGATAAATCAGTATATATACTTACAACTTTTAGACAAATACTTCTGCTATGAAACCACATTGCAATGGCAAATAATTTGATTGAAAGGGTTTCTTACAAAATGAATTTTAGAAGAAAAGTTAGATTTCTGTACTTAATGATTGTTAGAGCTGGAATTAAACTGGAGACCAACAGTGTATTGAAAGAATATGAAAAGGTTATCTTGGACCTATTAAAAGCACAGGAAGAAAAGCAGAAACATCAAATGGTAAAAAAATTACAAAACTATGAAAATATTTTATTAAATAACAGAGATACATATATAATATGTAAAATTTCAAAAATAGTCATTTATATTATAAAAGTGAATGAAATACAAATATAGTATTTTTGTGTATTATTGTAATATATTGTATATCATATTACATGTATTTAAGTATTGTGTCTGTCATCCTTGCAGACTCTGAAGCATACCCACACTCAACCTGTGGCCATAATACACACAACACAGAGTAACCAGCAGCAAAATCTGTCCACCAGTCCTCAACAAGAAAACTCTGCTGATACACATTCTGATTCCATGCTTATAAGGTATTTACATAAATGTTGCTTTATATGATGTATGATGTGTCAGAACAAATCTGAATGAACATTAATTGACATTTACTGCAGCTTAGCTTAATAAATTTGTCCCTCACCTTTGAAGATTTTGATTAGCAAATTTATGTTAGTTTCAAATGTGTAAAATTCATAAAACTACAAAGGATGTAAAATAATTAGATTTAAACATTTCTAATGACCTTCCTCTTTAAAGAATCCAAATGACTGACTTTTTTTTTCCAAGTTGATTCAAAAAATGATAGTCCTCTAATACAAGTTATTTGAAAGTTACAATTCCATAGATATTTCAAATTACACAATTATAAATAAAACATTTTTTTGTGATATTCATTAATTCTAGCGTAATCAGACAGAGGGAGGATGATGAATCAGATGTCCCAATGCAAGTAACGGACAACTCCCAATCTACTCAAGAATCTCACAATGGAATTCAAACAATCCCTTGTGCTACTGGTTCATCAGAAGCTAACCAACAATACAGTCATGAGGAACCAATGCTTTGCAGCAGCTCAGGTGAAAAAATACCAAATAAAAAACCTTGTGGTCTACCTAGAGGAGAGGAGGTAATGATCTGTAATAAACAGGTCCAATTAGTCAATGAACAGGGCGACAACATCAAGACAGCGACTTGTTTTCCTTCCAAGCAGCCCCAATTACAGAGAACCATTCCAGCAATATCAAAGCCGGACAGAAGAGCCCCACCCCCACACAATAGTCCAATGATGCCTAAAGCATATCTACCATCACTAGCAGAAATGAGGGCAAAAGTTGCAATGCCAACTCCAAAGCCTAGTCCAAAACTTCAGACTGAAAGCAGGTGAAGATACCTAAATCTGTAAATTTATAGAGATGAGCACATTTCCTATTATTTTTGAAAAATATTTTTTGTTGTGTTGTTTTAGATTTTTAAATACTTTTGACAGTGTTTGTCTTTGTTACAGTTCAAAGAAACATCAGCTTCATATCCCATCCTTATCAAAACCATCAATAAGTCAAGCCGTCACAGTTCCATCAAATAAAGCTGGGAAACTAATGTCCAGTCAATGCTCAGAACAAATCCGGAAGCCAATTGCCAAAACTACAACAGTTGAAAAGTTACAGGCTTCCTTTGGTCATCAAGGTGAAGATACAATCCAATCAAATCTATGTTCCAGTGAAATTGCCAATGATAAAATGCCTCTCAAAGTCACTAAAATCCTTACTGCCCAGTCTGAAAGGCCAAAGATTTTAGAGTCTTGCAAAGGTAAAACCTGTAACAAAACTTTGTATCGAAAATGTATGTGAATTTCAAATATTGACTTAAATATTATTAAGAGTGATCAAAATCATTTTGTAGAGCAAAGAAATCCAATTTCTACATCAACAAAGATTAGTCCTCATAAAGTGGCTGCACCTGAAACTTCTCAAAGTGAAGAAATTGAAATGCAAGAGATGGAACCATCCAAGACAGCTACCACTCCTCATAGACCGATGTCAACCCTAGGGGATGTTAGCAGTGCCAGTTCTACACCAGGTGTGTTTGATCACACATGGATCTAGCTTCTTACGGTTTTTTTTCTTCTGAAAATACTGTATTTATAGACGTTATATAATTTTATGTAGTTCAAAAAGCATTTTAATAAAGCTTTCCTTTCTATCCAGAATCTTTGCAAGGATCTACAGCAAGTAGTGGTGGATTAAGTCCCTTTGATATGGCCAAACATTCTGAGAGAATTCAGATGTTTCACAAGTCCCCAGGCCTTCCACCTGGTCTTTATACTTCAAAGCCAATGTTAAATCCTACATCAGTGGTAAGCTTCATGTAGTCAAACGAAAAGCTTAAGTTATATTTTATTGTACATTTGGAATTGTTAAGAAGTGCATGTTGTACATGTATTAAGATCTTATATGCCTTCAAGTATTCTTCATGTCATAGCTTTATATATACAATGTACTGGTATAGATTTTCTTTAAGAAATGAAAAGTAACACAAGAAATATAAAGTCAGGTGATCGAATAGATGTTTATTTTGTCATTATCTTGCCAATGGTATAAAATGATATAAGACATTCAGAGAGAAGGATTACTCTCTGAAACACATTTGATATTTCACTCCCCTTGTTCAACCAATGAGCAATGAGCATTTTACAACTTGAAATACTTAATGCATGCAGACCTAGTGAAGTCACTGAGTTTTGACATCCACTTTTTTTGATTGCAGACAAATCCTAACTCAAAGATTGCAAATCCAGAGACTTCATCTTTTGTACTGCAAGAAACAAATGTAAATCCATTCAGTATGAATAAGTTCAACACATACGATGAAGGGAGCCCAAACCAGTGTTCAGGTACCTAGCATAACATCTATGGATGATTTATATTCCTGTGTTATGCATATTGTGAATTCATTATATAGCATTATATATATATGAAAACAACTTTATATTGTTTTGTGTTGCTTGCCGAAAACAGTTTACTCTGCTGTTAAAAATCAGTACCGGTATTTCTTTGTAAGTATTTCACTGTAACAATAATTTTAGAGTACATGACTTAAAACAATCATTTTATCTCTAAGGATTCAACGAGTTTAACCTTGGCGGAGAAGGATTCAGCTTTCAGAGCAATACAACTGGATCCCCTGGACCACAAGGATTCAGTTTTGACAATTCCACAGCAAAATCTGCAGAATCAAGAGGATTCAGCTTTCCCAGTCCTCAGAAAATTTCTTTCATCTTCAGGTATTTTATAATTATATTATAATATCAATACAACTGGATCCCCTGACACACAAGGATTCACCTTCGATGATTCCACAACAAAATCTGCGGAACCGAGAGGATTTAGCTTTGGAGATTCGTTCCAGTTTGGAGGGGAATCTGCTAAGGGAGATAAATGTGACAATTTTTTGTCAGTGTTTGGAAATGAAACAGGTGGTAGTCAAATGGAATCCAAAGAAACTAGTTTCTCTTTCTCCTTTGGTGGATTTTAGTTCATGTAAGAAGGAAAAACTTGTTCTTCATTGTTATCAATTGTTAATTTGTTGATGTGTATTTACAATTTTAATTTTTCCCAATTTACTGCTGTTATTAAACAATTACAAATTTTCACAATCTAGTTTATTTTATAAATCACCATATGATTGGTGGACATTTTCTTTAACACATTGTATCCCTGTTAATGTTATTTTTTATGCAAGAGGCCAAGGACCACAGTGCTAACCTGAGTCATTTTGGCCATGCTGTTATCATCCGATTTTTAAACCGATTTTTTGCCCTCTTTATTTCTACGAAAAGATTTGAATCCACAACTTGGCCCCACGGGGTCATGTTTGAAGAATACTTGACTCCACAGAGCTCAGGGTTGTTTGTTTTATGACCTTAATATTCAACAGAAAAATATTTTTTGAAAAGAGAACCACAACTTACAGTTCAAGTTTTTTGCTTTAAATGTGGAAATAGAATGAGCGTATTGGAAAAGTTATTGCCTCCTATTATATCTGAATTTACTTGAGGCCATATAGGACTTAAAAGTTTCTTATGTGTAACTCTTGCATATTCAAATGAAGCACATCTATATACATTGAAAAAAACAGTAGCCAATATCAGCAATAGTACTATTTATTTTATAACAAATAATAAAAATTCAATATAAATATTAAAATACTCCATGAAAATCTTTAAACATGACATTGCATCTTCAATCATAACAATAAGGGTTTTAAGCAGAAAATTCCATGTACATAAATGAAACAAGAATCTTGAAATTTGTTCAAAACAAGAAGCAATGAACCTTCTGCCAATTATTTTTCTGAGCACTGGATGGATTGCTTGGTGTACAAACATTGAAATAAAAAAAAAACAAAAAAACATTTATTTGACACATTCAATCACATGCAAAACAAAATCTTTGTTATTGTTGGATGCTTAAACATCATCAAAACACAAACCTGAGGCCTCATCAACAGAGCAAGAACTGACCAACATTTCTATTGGAGGTACAGTAAAACTCGTTTAGTACAAACACGGATATTGCGAATTCACAGATAGAGCAAAGTCATCTTGGATCTATATAAATATAATGAATTTGTTTAATAGTTATAACGAATTATGGATATAGCGAAGTAATTTCATAGGTCCCAGTGACTTCGTTATAACCGAACTTTGCTGTATAAAGAATTTTGGCCAGTGCTCCAAAATGTTCACTCTGTTGAACAGGCCTCCGATTTTGCTTCTCAATCTGGCTACATGTAAAGACTTGTAATGGAGATGTGCTTGGGGGAAAGGGTAACATTTAAACATGTTTAGATATTCATAGAAATGTTAACAAAAACTTGGTCCCTGTTTAATATTCAGATAAGTTTGGTTTTGTTTTTTGTAATAGTCAATTTGTTAGTTTCATTAAGTTTTTCTCTCTTGGTCAAAACTTCCAGTGCAATTGACATCATTAAGATATCTTATACAATCATTAGTGGAGTTATTCAATAATAATCACACTATCATCAGTTAAGATATTTGATAATGACAATAAAATCTGCTCTTTAACATGCCGTATATCCCATGTTTGCAAAATGGAAAGTTCTGCTCTCCAGAAAGTGGAATTTAAAAAAAAAACATTACATGTAAACATGTACATCTGTACATGTATTTACAAAATCAGAACCATTGTTTATGTATAATACAGTCAAACTTTGTTATCTCGAACTTGAAGGGACTGAGATAATACTTCGAGATATCCGAGGATTCGAGATATTGTGGGTAAAATACTAAAGAAATAAGCACTTGAGACTTCAAAATCACTTCGACATATCCACTGTATTCAAGTATAAAACATGTAACAATTTAAAATTGTTTCATCATTCATTATCATGTATCAACTATTAAAACATTAAAGAGCATCTAAAACAATGATCATTACATAATATGAGATCATATTAAATGTTCACACACTTGCAAAATGCAAATGCCTTCACCAAAATGATATGAATTTCAATTTCCAAGCTCATATTCCCTTTTATCTTCTATGCAAAAGTAATGAACACAAAAATGTTTCCATCTAAAGAAGTTAATATAATAACCACAGTTCCTCCAAGAGACCCATGCCTGCATAGGAAAGATTTTGACTACCGTAATTTTAAAGAATATTTGGATCCTTGATATTAGATATCTGGAGATGCAGCTTGAAATTACTTTTTTTCAAGAATAATGGGGTCCTTGATATTAGATATCTGGGGATGCAGCTTGAAATTACTTTTGCTTCATTATTTACAAAAGAAATTCTTGTAGATAGGAATACTGTTGACCACTGACAGGAACATATTGCAGGTTTAAACAATTCAGGTTGTAGTATATGGTAAAACATGTTTATATCATGTGCCAGGGAGAGGCGATTTTGCTTCATAATAATTATAATTCCTTATATCTGTTAGCTTCAAAATATTTTTAAAACCCACATGGAATGAAAATCACTTTGCTATAAGCATCAATATTTGTTAAAAGCATGTTTAACTGTATATATGCTTGCAATGTTTGTCTGAACACATTAAAGTATAATTCCAACTTTAACTCAACTAACTCAAAAGCAAAGTGAAATCTCTCTAGCACTTTATGACACTTTATGTATATTTTAAAATAACATAAAGCTAATGGACTTCTGTTTCATTACCGGTAGTTGAAAATTATAGATGTCCTCTTTTAGCCAAAATCGTGTCTTGCATCTCATTAAAAATTGAAAGATGTAACACATCCACAGTTTTGATTTGCATACCCTTTCATATTAAGCAAAAAAAAAAAAGATAATAACAATCCTTATGTTAAATATTTCTCTCAAGACAGGCAGATGATAACTAAATGCACATTACGAAAGATTTCTTAACAACTTTGTTTCTGGAGACTTAATAACACCATATTAAGGACTATTACCTCTGAAAATCTCTTTCATTATTATTAAAAAAAAACAACAGTCAACATCTGCCCTGTGCAGCCAAAGTATAAGGTTAAAAATGTGGCTGATGGTTATCTGTGGATTGTGTATAAAGTTGCAAATAATGGTTTCTATTTACAATGACTCCCTGAAGAAAACCTTGATTCATGAAAAGAAAGTCCAGTTTTGAGCAAAATGATATGATAATGATAATGTCTTGAGAGCAAGCGTGAAGCCTCCGTTAACTGCTATCATTAATACTGGCTGTACTGGGAGATTCTGTGAGACCTGGCATGGCTTTCTGGGGTTTTCGGACATTCCAGTGGAGACATTCGGCCAAAGATTCAAACCAGTCATCCATCTGATCCTTAGCACATACAGAGGGAACTGGGTACTGAGCTGTGGTGATTCGAACACTGAAACACCAAATCAATAGCTCATGAACAGATATATACATTTTCTTTCACAATTTCATGAATATTGCATTCGTTTAAATCCTGAATTACAGGTTAATGGCAAAACAGGTCAGTTGCTCTGAAGAAACTTTCATTTTAAAATTGGAAATTTACCTGTCTCCTTGAAAAATTTCTTGTCGATTTCTTCCATCAAGTGACACCCAAGCTGAATTTCTAGCTTCTGGTGAGACCATTATCTGGAACAAAATTCAAATAACTTACAACATTATAAACTACGAAATTTTTACCATCTGTAATCGTTATTAATAAGGCTTCAGTGTTTTTAGTTTTTTTAAAGAAAACCTATGAATTGTACACTCCTAGTAATACTGATTTGAGTCTTTTACCTTAATTTCTACTCCTGCTGGGACGACAACAGGTCGGAATGAGAGAGAGTGAGGACAGATGGGAGTGATGACTATTGCGGGGACATTAGGGTGGACCATGGATGCTCCAGCTGCCACTGCGTAGGCCGTACTTCCTGTCGGTGTAGAGATGATGAGACCTGGAACATCATTTACCAAGTAAATTGATTACCCATTACAAATTACAAAATCTCACAGAGAAGTTCTCTAAATGCAACAACTCTGATGTCAATGTGGTTACTCAGTTCAAAATCTTTGAGAGAAATTCTCTACACCAACAGTTATCATATCTATTATTCAAAATGAAAAAAAGTCTAGATTTTGGCATACCAATAAACCAGTATATACTTATTTTTCTATATTTTAATCAAAATCAAAAACATTATAGTTCTAGATTAAGGTGACTGGTACACTCACCATCCCCCTGTACTGTGGTGACTAGCTTGCCCTCCACGTACAAGTCAATATTGCTGAGGTAGGGAGACTGGCCTCTATCTACCACTACTTCATTGAACACCTGACAAATAAAATTTTAATGGAGTTGTTAGGGTTTCATCCTTGCAAATCCCTGTCCATATTTTGTTATGCTTACAGTAATAACATTTGTTCTGCCTAATACATATTCCATTTAATTAACACAGTTGAATAATGGTCAAAAACTGGAGATGTGAAAGTAAGAGTAAGTCAACTAAGGGCTCAAGTCTCACTATAGTATCTCAATGAAACTTAAATATAGATTACCCTGGTAAGTACAGTTCTTATTTTGTCTGGACAAGTTCAATGTATTAATGTGAGACTGACTTTTAAAGTAAATGGATAAGACTGTACTTACAAGTAGATGGGTTTTGGACTGAACAGTGCTGTGAGACCTCTGGATCTGCTTCACGTGTGGGATCTTAGCCATGTGGGAGTCCTTCCTACATATCACACACTTAAGTCTGTACCGCAGGAGCAAGCCTGCATTTCCTGTGATACACAAAAAAACAATATAATTGTCACTCTCTGCTTAAGTCATTTTTAAATATTTAATACTATACAATATACAGGGAAAGTATGCATGTACATTGAACTGCACTTTCAAAATAATTATTTCAAAACTTCTGTATGATCTTTTGAAATTTTGTGAAAATAGGACTCAACTGTTGTTTTTCAGGTTGTTGCAGTCTTCAATATACAGAATAACAACATACATGTACTGAATTTTTTATAGAGTGGATATTGTACTGGGAGGCAATTGACAATTATCTCTACCACTTTAAAACAGGAAGTATTTTTGGAAAATGCTCCCTATAATCTCATTTCCTTCCACGTATTTTTGTCAGAGTTGGACTTGGTGATTGCTAAATTTTCTGTATAATTTTCTGTAAAATTCAAACCTGCAAATCAATCAATACCTTCAAGAACTTGTGTGACTTGTTCCTTGTAATTATGAAAACTGAATGGAGTTAAAAATCCAAGGGATCCCATGTTGAAAGCCATCACAGGAGGCATGCTGGCCTATAACAACAAAAATCTGCTTTGTACTCACTTTAACTCAAAAATTAGACTATGGGGACTGTTAAAATTTAATTATCAATTAATAAAATTAAGAAAAAATTCTGCCAATGGTGTCTCACCTGGAAGAGAGATGATGCATATAACAAAGTACCATCCCCTCCCAAACATATGACAAAGTCAATTTTGTTGGTCAAGTCATCTTTATCTATAAAACAAATTTCTTAGCTAGAACTCAATCATTTTATTTCTTGGCTAACAAATTTCTTTTGGATTGTGTTTATAAGCATTTTACTGACCTTCTTCAAACGTTTTTATCTGTTTCTGAAGTTCTCGACACATTCGGCTGCCTGTACACATGGCGTCATCAAAAACCGCCTTCTCTACGTACACAACCATATGCTTATCCTTTGAAAAAAAAGAATATTCCATAAATAGATACAGATCTGGCTCTGTAGCCATAAAACTTAGATGAGCTCAATCTTCATCTCAGTCTCACTTGCTACTAATAATTCCTTACGTAATGTGAGACTAGGATCAAAAGCGAGCTCGTCAAAGTTTTATGGGCCCTGAGCTAGGTGTTACCCAAGTAACTTGCAGATCTTTAGCTTAAAAAGAATTTGAGGTCATGTCCCAATTTTTCAGATCAGTGAACTGTAGATCTGCAACTTAATACACTAAATCAGCTAACATTCAAGACAATCACTGCTCTGATGAACAAGAGGCCCATGGGCCACATCGCTCACCTGAGAAACTTTGACCATTCTGTTCTTTACCAGATTTCCCCCTTGTAATACATAATGCATCCCCACCCTTACCCCACTGATCATAATTTAGACATTTTGAAATCTACACTACCCCATGATCCTTCCATGTGCACAAAAGTTTCATCTTTTCTGGACCAGTGGTTCTTGAGAAGAAGATTTTCAAAGATTTTTTCTATATATTTCTATGTAAAACTTTGATTCCCCATTGTGGCCCCGCCCTTCCCCCGGGGGTCATCATTTGAATAATTTAGAATCTACACTACCCTAGGATGCTTCCACATAAATTTCAGCTTTTCTGGCCCTGTGGTTCTTGAGAAGAAGATTTTCAAAGATTTTTCCTATATATTTTCTATGTAAAACTTTGATTCCTCATTGTGGCCCCGCCCTTCCCCCGGGGGTCATGATTTGAACAAATTAAATTTACACTACCCTAAATGCTTCCACATAAGTTTCAGCTTTTCTGGCAGTGGTTCTTATAAGAAGATTTTTTAATACCCCACCCTATTTTTGTCTTTTCTTTGTCTCCCCTTGTGAGGGGACTTGGCCCTTTATTTTAACAATTTAAATTCCCCTTTACCCAAGGATGCTTTGTACCAAGTTTGGTCAAAATTGGCCCAGTGGTTCTTGAAATATACAATGAAAATGTGAAAAGTTTACAGAACACACAGATGTACGGATGTTTGACAAAATGTATATGATTATTTTCGTAGGTGAGACAAAAATGTAAAGCCTTTAACAGACTGGTTGGTTTTTGTTATTAGAGGACATTCTGTTTTCAAGCACTTCATCTAGAAAATGTTTGTATTTTTCATGATACATCAGCAATTAATCCTGATCATACATCATCCAGCAAGAAACATATATTCACAGTTACTGATCTTCAGAATTGATTTCTATACTACAATACCTGAATCAGCCACTTGACAAGTTGGGTAAATGCAGACAATGCGTTCTCATCATGCATCTTCTTAATGACCAGGACAGTAAGAGGGGGTTTGTTCCAATTCAGTTTCTGACTTCCAGGGTCCGGAATGGTTCTGTGCAAAAAAATTCAAATTTCAGCTTAGCAAAAATTGCGTATAAAATTATCCACAAAAATACATTAATTATAATAACATTCACTTAATAATATCTCCTTCATTTCTTTGTGGCTTTGAAAACCATGTTCATTTATTAATGCTTGAATGCTGCTTATCAAGCCATTTGTTTAGATTTCTGAGCATTGGCTCTTCCATCAATGAAATATACAATGAAATGATGGATGTCAATAATACAATATGTAACATGTTTGATCTTATTTTATATGATTATTTGTAGAGACAAAAATGTAAACAACATCTCTCTTTGTTTGTTTATAGTATGAGAATAAAAGCTATTGCATAAAAAAAATATATAACCTACATGTATATGAGCCACATATAAGATTTTGATTTGTGCTGTTTACTTCTCTCGGGAGTTATCTTTCAAATAACGATAACTAATAACTATTGCAAAAAAATGCAGAAGGTATCTGAAGAGGTTATATATGATGAAAAACATGCTGATGACAAGGAAATATGATGTTTTATGGCCCTGTCACATGATTATCTAGAACCAATCAGATAAATTGTATAAAATAATTATAATGAGGTAAAATAATTTAATACTTATTATTGTACTCTCACAAGCAAATATTCCTTTTCCTAAAGAAAAAAATCATTCTCACTATAAAATTGTACTTATGCAAGGACCATTACAATACCCTTAATCACATACAAAATGGTAAAATTTACATGTATACCTGTAAACTTTTACCCATTTTCAGCTACGTATGTAGAAAATAATTTTCATTGCATTTTGACAATTTTCTCATTGCATTTTGATTTAGAGTTAAAATTCTTCATTTAAAAATATTTTTCAAATCTATACTTTCATTGTCACTTACATGTACATAATAATATACTGAGTTAATCCACATCAAACTTAATAAATCCATAAACTTCTGGTTCTGCTGGGATGCATCTCAAAGTGTAAAATGTATTTCACTTTCTGAATTCATGATCAGAGAATTGAACATGGTCTGCCAATCAAAACCACTGATCCTCTACATTATTTTGCTTTGCAAGTTAACCTTTTTAAAAAATTAAATAAGTTGCTTCATTTCAACTTGGGAAAAAAGAAACCTCCTACAAAACACCCACAACCTCCAATTCAGAAATATTAAATGACATACTTGTACTATACATTGAAATTAATAGAGCACAATCCATATACACGGTACATTTTCCCCCTATTTACTTACAGGTGTGAAAAAACAACAAAATATATAAGGATTTAAAAAATTTCTTATGAACATAAAATCAAGTTAGACATGCCAATAAAAGCAAAAGCATTGTTAAATGCATGGACAAGTCATTTAAAGTAATATTTACGATAATAAAGTAGGGTTTATAATTCGTTTTAAAAACTTTTCAAGAACTACAAGTGTTGCTGTCATCATTATGACTGAAAACAACCAGCACAGAACCTTCCATAAACATGTCTATATAAATGAGAGAAATCACATTAACATTTCAATCTGGATTTTCTAAACTAAAATTCCATTTTTAGCTCACCTGAGCCAAAGGCTAGTGTGAGCTTTACTAATCGAAGAATAAAAGTAACAGACCCATGGTTCTGAAAGAACATTTTTTGAGATTTTTCCTACCGTATGTGTAGTCCCAAGTAAAACTTTGATACCCTTAATATGTTGCCTCGACAGTTTAAAAAGATTTGCTTCTTGATTATCTCCTTTTGGAAGGGGGTTTGGCCCTTCTTTTAACAATTTAAAATTCCTTTAATTTACACAAGGTTAGGCTACTCTTTGCCATGGTTGGTTAGAAGATTGAATGTCAGACAATAAGTGATCAAAAGGCTTTTTTGTGCTCCTAACTCAGGAGAGCAAAAGCTCACTTGAACTTTCAACTCGAGAAAGCAAACGCTCATTTGAACTTTCAACTCAGGAGAGCAAAAGCTCACTTGAACTTTCAACTCGAGAAAGCAAACGCTCACTTGAACTTTCAACTCAGGAGAGCAAAAGCTCACTTGAACTTTCAACTCGAGAAAGCAAACGCTCACTTGAACTTTCAACTCAGGAGAGCAAAAGCTCACTTGAACTTTCAACTCCAGAAAGCAAAAACTTATTTAAGCTTTTAACTCAGGAAAGCAAAAACTCACTTGGGCTTTTAACTTAGGAAAGCAAAAACTCAATTGAGCTTTCAACTCAGGAGAGCAAAAGCTCACTTGAGCTTTCAATCAGGAAAGCAAAAGCTCACTTGAGCTTTCAACTCAGGTGAGCAAAAGCTCAGTTGTGCTTTAAATTTAGCAAGTTTAAACTAACAATATTTACAGTGTTACTTGGTACCTAGATGAAATATATCAGATCATCCTCTTTTTCATTTACCTGATTAATGATGAGCTCTCTTTGAAACCACTTCTAGTGATATCAGCTCTCTGACATATCAATGACTTCTCCTGTATTTGGTCAGAATTCCTTACTGGCTGTAGGTAGCAATTTGCAAGAAACATAATTCCTCCATATATCACACAGATTTGTCGACCAGAATCCTATACGAGTCTTTTGGGCTTGATTTACTGTGGACATGCATTATTTTTTGCTTGCTGTCAGATTGTTAGAATTTATTCAATGGCTAAATGCTTGTGCTTTCTGCACAGTCAAAAAAACCTATAAGACTATTTGCAGACCATTTCAAAAGTCCAACATTGACCAGTAAACAATGTCCAACAATGTATTTCTCCTGAGAATATTATCATCTGTTTCATATCTCACAGTCAATAGTCAAACTCCACAGCTAAATGTAGAATTCTTTAACACAAGTATACAGTTTTATGCAATATTTCTTACAGACACTTCATTACATTCTAATCAATACATGACTTGTTAAAAAACATCAACGTTCCAATTAACATCTGGTTACTAATTACAAACATGATAAAGAAATGAACTCAAGACCAAGGTGATTCATTTTTTTTCTATTAAATATCAAATTTCTTGACTTTTCAATATGTAAATTTAAAATCTTTGTACAGAATTGAAATATACCAAGACTTAAAAAAAAAATGTCTATTCTAATACTTGTATACAAGTATACTTGTAATTGCCTTGTACTCACAATCATATATAAAGAAGTATTACATGTTTAGAGCATGATAACAGTTTTAAACACTTCCAAGCACTAAAAATTACAAAAATATATATTTTTTTTTTTTTGCTTCAGAATAAAAGCATTAAACATTTAAATATTGCAAGGGGGAAAAGTTATGGTGTAGCCTTCTTAAAAAATTCCAAAAGGCAACGTTAATAAATTTTAATAGAAAAAATATATTGCACACAGACTATTTTTAAAGTAGTAAAGAATTTAAATTCACTTACGAAAACTAATTTTGCTATAAAGAAAGACAATAAGACATCAAAATAATTCTACACTAACCACCTGAGTCTACTTATTCCTTCTTCTTAATTTAGAATATGTAGCTGTACCTGATATACAATGCTGATATCCTGATCTTGTACATCCTTTGGTTTTAAGTAAAGCCCCCATGAGAGTATAATTCACTTGTCTCCTGTGTTTCCCATTACAAGGCACAGACTTTACACAGACATCTCCAGTTTTAGGAAGAGCCAGTAAAAACAACTGATTTCTGTGTTTAACACTGACAATTTCAGCCAAATTTGTCAAGGTAACCACTTGGTAAGCATATACGTGAATGTTCGTTCTCAAAATTTTTGCGCATCATTCTACTGATGATTTGACATTTTCTGGATAAAACTGACTTCTTTTGAGAAGAACAATGTAAATCGACTTCTCAGAAAGACCTTCGTGCTATTTAGGTATTTATGGAGAGTTTAATTGTACAATCTGCTGGAACACACAAAGACCAGTGTCACTAACACCTCTTGACATGACATAATGACCTGACTTCCCTTAAATGTCACAGGGTTTTGTTTTATTTAACTTTTGAAAAATAGCATTACATAATTGAAAATAAATTTTTGCTAAAAGTTTTATAAAAGGAATTCTTTTATATTCAGTAAAAATTTAATGTGTAAACCTACATTTTACTCACAAACTAAATAAAAGTGCAAAGCACTTTTATGTTTTTGCAAAAGTGAGAAGACATTTTTTCAAATCTTATTCACCTGTTTTAAAAAATTTTAAATTATTTCTCTTTGAACCTTGCATGTCGCATAACTTTTCGATAGAGATCTTTAAGTTGTCAAAACAATCGATAAAGAAACTTAGGTTATCGTAATTATTTTACATAAAGTGTCCTTGACCATGGCCATGTTGACATGAACGACAACTCTCATAGCGAAAGTTGCAGACCGACGATGCCTTCGATTTGCACTTGATTGTTAAAAGATTGCGGAACAATATAGTATATAATTTATAACCTTGAATTTTGATATACTTTTTAAAAATATTAACAATTTTTTTTCAAACACTTTTACAGTGACATAAACATTTTCATAGCGTCCGTGAGAACTTTTTTTTGTTTTAATATTAAATTTGAAGTTTTTTGTATTCATAATTTAGGCATATATCAATCATGTTTATTAACTGTGCTTTATCAAGAAAGTAGTTCTTTGAAAAAATTTATGGATGTGTAAATTTTTTCTAAGACTTTTGAATCAAAACACAGGAAATCAATACATAAAATGAAGATTAAACTTCAATCCTATTTTCTGTCCCCTACTTTTGCAAAAGTGAGAAGACATTAAATCTTATTCACCTGTTGCTTTTAATACTTGAACCTTGCATGTCATAACTTTTGAGCGAAAAAAGATGGGAGGTTCAAATTTTTTATACAGTGCCCGTGACAAGACCTTTCCAAATGTACTACATTTATGTTTTTTTCACCCTATGATCTTATATAGGCCTAATCTATAACCTTGAATTTTGATATACTTTTTAAAAATATTAACAAAACTTTTACCTTGGTGAAATTTTGAAGAGCTATATTTCACAAGTTTATTACCTTTGACAAGGACTTTCCAAACATACTATGACTTCATGACCTTGACATTACATCTATTATCTTAACATTGTTTTAAATTTTGAATAAGAAAAAGGGGCATTCATTACATTACCTATGACAAAACCTTTCAGTAATTATTATATCTTGAACTTGTGTTTATAAAAAATCCTTTTTTGTCATAACTTTGCTGAAGAGACAGGGCTTTCACATAACTTCAGAAGTGCAATACTTATAATGTACATTTATTTGAACTTTTATTTTAAAGTTTGATTAACTTTAATAATGGGCAGACAACAAAACAGGACACACAAACATGACAGTTATAACATTCCATAAATATAATCTCACTCTCTGAGACACCAAAAGTGGAGCCAAATTCTTTAAACTTGCCAGTAAATTCAATGTTTGACATATTCTAACCAAATACATAAGGTCAAAGTATATTGTGTAAGCTGACAAAATGTTTTGGCTATCCCCTCACTTAGGGGTTGTTTTATAAGTCTTATTAGGGTACTGAACAGGAAGTGAATAGGCTCCAGGCCTCAAAAAATAGTCCACTGCTCGAATACGATAAAACCCAGCTACCAAGTCATCTGTCAGAACTTTAACATCAGGTACATAATTAAAGGCAGTGATGATGGAAGTGTTATTGTTGATTTTTGTATAAGGACCACTCTGTGACTTACTGGAGAATTCCACATCATAATATAGAATGCACTTGGTGTTTACGCAGTGATCTGACCAAGTTGTCAGAACTTGGCCCACAGTGATGTTGTGGACCACAACACTGGTCACTTGGTCTGGGGGAAGTTTGGATTTAGCACAAGCATGGATAAGGATTACTCCTGGTTGTATTAGTTGTGAATATTTGTGTCTGTATATATGGCCATCTTTCTTCTTATGGAAATATTTAACAGGTGAAGACATCAATCCTTCCTGAGAACGCATTTCCCTGAACTGCTGAACAGAGGGAAAAGATGGCTTGCCCTGTGTTTCCCACACAGCATAAGGGTTTGTAACTGTGTTGTCAATGTAATACTCCACTATTCCAAAGTCACCAGGTCCATCCAAATTCAAACTCACAGTTATTGAATCTGTCCTTTTGAGGGATGAGGTGTCATTGCTGCTGTATATAAGCACAGCTAGCTGCCAAGCATCAGAAGTTGGAATACCTTTGTAAGGCACATGAACACTTGCTAGTGCACCAACATTACTGTCATTCAAAACAACAGTGTTACCAAACTCTCCTGAAGCAGTTAAGTTTACATGTACCTGTTTGTCTCCCAAAAGTGACAATGCTGCCATTACAGTGTAAATTGGTTTTAAAACTAACTGGACAAAAGGAGTTGCTGTATTGTTCATTTGGAATCTTGCAGCCAGGGTTCTTTGTGTAAATTGATGAGGAACATAGCTCAGAAAGGCATTATCATTACTTAGAAGTGAGTAATTCATGAATGCAGGTAGTTTAGCCAAGATCATGTTCTGATGTTGGGCTATAACTTTAGCAACCATAGCAGCATAAGTGGAGTCTGCCCGCCATGCTAGGTCTTTATTCCAACCCACCATTGGATCTGCCTCATCATTAAAGAAAGGAACCATGGTGAGAAAAGGGTATCTTTTCTGAATATCTGACACTGTTTTAAGTTCATACTGATAAATTTTAGCTGAAGAACCATCTCCTTTTCTGTGGTATGACAGAAAATCTATCCTATTGCCTTTTTTGCCTGTGAAGAAGTTTGTACCGTTGACAACATGACTTAAGACAGCATCAGAAAACTTGGTATTTCCTGGCCCATCACATCCATCCCCAGGACCCCCAAACTTCAGGAGGGGACTGGCTGCTAACAAACCCTCTGAACAGGCATCGTAGTAATTCAGAAATCCCTGAACTGAAAACTTAATGTTGTCAAAATCATGACAATCTGGCTCATTCCACGTCTCAAAGTTCCAATCCATGACTTCGCTCAGGCCAAACTGGTCTATGTAGTTTGATGCTAACTGGGTTATCATATCCTTCCACATGTCTACCTGTGTTGAGTTATCAAAGTCAGTGAAAATGCCTGATGGGTTTCCCATGAGTTCAAATCCTGGTTTTAAACCATAGGTCCACAGCCAACCAATCACATCATCTAATTTTGAAAAATCGTATGTCACATTTCCATTGGTTTGTTTCACAGTAACAAGCTCCAACAACCAATGAATTCTGACCTGTTTTATACCACTGTGAGGAAGTGAGCCAATCAGAGCCATGTTTAGTTGCATGTCTTTGCTAAAGTCAAATTTGTAAGCATCCTTATGAGGCAATGGTGGAGAAAATCCTGTACTCTTCCAGAAATGTGTCAGATCATTCCTTATGTCTTTTGTATCAACATCCAGATTATATTCCACTGAAGTCACTAGGGATATCAAGGCAAATAGGTTACAAACCACCAGAAAAGATTTTCCTGGGAAGGAGCTCATTCTGAGAGTCTTTGGCTGTCCATCCATTGTTGGAGGATAAATAAGTTGGTGATCTCCAGCTTCTTCAATCCCCTGTACTTGATAACAGTCGTCACAAGACCTACAAGGGGGTTGAAATGACCTTGTTGATGTAATCTTTTCTAATCTTGTCATTATCATTTAAACATACACCATATACATGTGCACTTAAAAATGATACACAATGATTTTTCAGCAAAAAGAATGTTTGTTGAAACAAAAGCATAAATATACAGCATGAGTTAACTGTAGTGCACAACATCACAAATTATGATGTTGGTTTTGATACACTTTTGTTTAATAGCAGGAAAATCACTTATAACTTATATTTACTGTCTTTGCTTCTTTTTTTTATATCTCAAAATTGAAGATAATAATAAAAAAAAATAGTACAACAGTAATATGCAATCTAATATACTTGTAATACATAAAACAAGCTCTAAAGGAAACAAAAGTCAAGTGATATGTGAATTAATTTCAAACTCCTCTGTACAGAATAGTATGAAGTTTTATGACTAATTTTATTTAAAATTACAAAAAAAGCATAATCTGCACAATTCTTATGAGATTAAAAGGATGTCAAAAAAATTATTGTTGTTGTAACATTAATGGAAATATAAGTTCATTAATTTTTCTCCCTCTTCAGTCTTTTCAGACAATTATACTTCAAAACCTTACAAGGAAGCAAATATCTGAGCCTTTATCAAATCAATACACTTCATGACACTTGACCATCATAAAGGAACCAATACCTAGACTATGAACTGGAGAATAACAATTCATCACATTGAAGGAACCAATACCTAACTATGACCCTGATAACAAGAATTCATCATGAAGGAACCAATACCTAGACTATGAACCGGAGAATAACAATTCATCATATTAAACGAACCAATACCTAACTATGACCCTGATAACATGAATTCATCATAAAGGAACCAATACCTAGACTATGAACAAGAGATCAATACAATGTACCGGTACCTAGAATTTGACCCACAGAACAGGAATCCAGGAAGAACAAATAAGATCAGTTTTATCAAATTTACATGACAGACAGAACACAAAGACTAAGCAAATCTTCACTCTAGACTGCGTGATTAAATCTTTGTACACACAACATTTTTTGCTTTAAAAAACTTTAAATAACAGCTCAACCAAGACAAAGTTTAAAATTAAACAATTTCCTCTAGTTCTCATTATTTTGTCATTGTGAATATTGAATATCACTTTTTATCATAATACAAAACTGAATGCAAATGGCATCCAAAAATATTTGTCATAAACAGAAGACTTTCATCCCCTGGCAGTGAAGTTGGAGAGATTATGAGGAGAGTAACATACAATGAAGCGCATTGAAGTGGTAAAATTTTCCGTTCGAATGGAACGTTTTGAGCTATCTTTAGAACGTTTGTTGTCATCTTATGACACGCCCATTTCTTTAGAAATTGATAAAACGGTCAATCTGTTTATCCAAATACCTGTAGAACAGGTTTTCCATAAATATAGTAGCCAATCAAATTGACGACTATGAATAAACACCAAGTAAACGCGTGTTCGAGAGAGAGAGAGAGAGAGAGAGAGAGAGAGAGAGAGAGAGAGAGAGAGAGAGAATGTTTTTTCCGAAACATGTGTTGTGGTAACTTCAATAGACATGATAACTTCAAAAATATGTTTATATTCGTTGCAATTTGAGTTTTAGAGAAGCGGGGAGTCTCTAATTCTTTCTTCTAATTTTTTAATGGTCCATTTCAGTGTAACTCATGTTGTTGTGACCACCCACAAGTAACATGCAAGGAAGATTCCAGCGAACTTTTTTACCATTTTTGGACCATTTTCAGAAGTAACGAAGAGTGGGGTGTCCTAAAACATTACGACGAATATTTCTTTCTCGTTTCTATAAATATGGGCGTGTCATTATATTATAATTGACGTTCAAAGCATGACTCAGAACTTTTCATCCAAACGGACAATTTTACCACTTCAATGCGCTTCATTGTATCAGAAACCCTTGGCTCGCAAAGATGATACATGACCACCAACATACAATTTTATATATATACTTCTATACCATATCCAAATTTCAAATGCTAATTCATGACTGCATTCACAAGTGCACAATATTAAGTTTTACTAAATTTTGAATTCACTGGGAGAAGAACCAGGGCAAATACTGTAATATCATTTAAATTCCTGGGGGTCAATGTTTGAAGACGAGCAAGATATTGTTAGTTCATGGGTATGTAATGTCATGGGCATCTTGATCATTTGGTAGATTCAAAGAATCAACACATTGACAAAATAATCAATCAAAGGGATGTAATTTCATGGGTAGGGATTTTTCATCAAAACCACAAACATCGCTCCCTAAAAATAGGGATGAATCCACTGTATATATACATTATAGCTGACACTTTCACTGTAGTGTACACGTATGTAATAAAATACAGAAATGAATGATAAAAAGATTTTTGAACGAGCTCTAGAATTATTGTAAAGAACAAAATTCAATTTATTTTCCATTGAAACATAGGTCCATGTCCTAATGGGCCAATAACCCATGTTCATGTAAAAGTATACTTGTAAACAAGGTCTTATAATCACTCTTCTGTATTTATATATATCTACATATCCGAACCATAACCTTATCAACAATAAATTTAAAAAAGAAAATTGAGTTCTTGACATCACATATATTTGAATTTACTGCTTATCGCAGATTACTTCATGAAAATAATTATCAAATTTATAAATATAAATGCATACCAGGCATATACATGTAATTATCATAAAATTAAAATAATGGATTTCCATTTGGAAGAAATTTTATGAAAATCAGATGTATGTTCTGGTTTTTCTAATTTGTTCAAATGATGTAATGGATGTAAGTGTATCAATCATAAATCACATATTTATAAGTAAAGCATTGTCAAAGTTATACATGTACTTAGTAAGGTCAAGAAAAAAGATGTATTTAAATTAACATATATATAAAGGAAAAAGGGAATTATTAAAAGCATAAATGTTGATATACTTACAAAGAAGTGGCTGAATCATCCAAGATGGAACCACATGGACCAAACTTGCAATTTGGCATAACACCATACAGAGATTTGGTTCTCCTGAAAGACAAGATAAAAAGTCCATTTATTGACAAGTCATGTCAAATAATATGAAAATAAAGTATGGATCAATAATATCTACAAATGTTCAAATTGAAACAAATTTATAATTTATGAGAAGATATTAAGTTTATTTTTTCATCCTTTTCGTTTGAAACAGATGTTGTAATACAGGAATAGCTATATCCTTTTATTTACTTTCAAAGATGTTATCAAGTTAGTGGGTTAGCTAAAACATACCAGGAAGGGGAAAAAGGCTTTTGTTTAATAAAAAAAAAACACATTATCCTTTTGTAAAGAACATATCAAAAATATCAAACCTAAAACCACAGTTTCTTTTTCTAAGATCCGAAATTTGAACATTCTCTACTCCATTCATGTTTAAACCACAATATCAGCTGTTTTATTTTCCTATACACAGTCTACCTGAGTATTTTTGTTAGCGTAACTGATCATTGGCCCTTTTTTGGCAGGCATCAAAGGTTAACATGCATTTATAATAATATCAATTATAAACAAATTTGTCATTTATCAAACAATTAACAGTGTTTTATATTTCTTTGTTAATAAATGAATGATTGATAAAGCCTGCAAGCTAAGGACTGTCACCTTACTTGAAAGAACGATTCTTCCTACAAAGAATAAAACAGCAAAGATTTTTTTAAAATTAAAAACAACCAAATAAAAACAAATAATACACCAACAAGGCAATAACTAAATAAAACTTGTACTTTGTTTGAGCATACTACAATTGATAATTCTATGTTTGTAAGATGCTGTTATTGAAATACAATGTAGTGAAATTTTGATAAGAATCTAAAAGTCACGAAAGAAAGTCACGAATGAAGTTTCAATTTCACTGATCTGCCAAGAAATTTTCTTTTTAATTATCCCTCTTTAGAATAAAAAAATAACTTGCTTTTTATGAAAAAAGAATAGAATTTTAAACCAAATGACATGCCATGTGTATAGTTATAAGGCTCTAAATCTGACTGATGCAATTCATGAGGAACTTATACCCCTAGGATTTACTACATATTTAGCAACACAATTAAAAAGTTCTACAAAATTTTGACCACCAGAGAAACTAATAAATTAAGTAATAGTTTATTTCAAATATCACTAACTGAACACTTATAGATTAGTACAGATTTCTTTGTGTATTTGCTTCAGGTAAAAATTAAAAATAGACATTTTTTTTTATTATTTCTTAAAATTGATTTCCCTTTAACCTTGTACTTTTGAATACCCCTTCAGTCTCCAGTCCTGATAATGAGATACAATGTAGGTCAAAATAGTTTATGTGCTATTTACTGACATGAAACAATAGTACAATCGTTCTGTAGGTAAGGACCATGATATCAATATCCTAAAACTTCACATGCATCACACAAACACATGCAAACAAACTTTGAATACCGTATCACTTCTATAAAGAGGAAGTATACACTATCGTGACAACAGAACCTACTTCAAACAATTCATGGAGAAAATTATATATGACTAAATTTGATGCAAGTAGTAAATCAGTTTTGTTTTTTTTAAAATGATTCAATCAGTTAATACTTATCTTCTTCCTGGTTTACATGATGTAGTGGATAACAACTTAATCAAAGCTTAGCTGATACTTTGAACAGTATTCCACAAAAGTAAATACGGGGTGGTGCTTAACTTTGATCTTTTATGGAGCTTTCAAATTTCACATTTAGTACACTGATTTTTTTTCCCCACTATTTCACAAAAGTTAATAAGAAAACATAAAAATAAAACTGCATTTCCTCCTGTACAAGCTGTTATTTTACAAAATTGAAGATCAAAAACATATACAATGTAGCATTGTACCATTCACACTTTTAAGTTCTTGCAACTTTCTGAAATATTGAAACTAGAGCTACCCATTCATGTATATAAATAAAAAGGTGATATAATCATATAAATACCTCCATGTCCTCAAAAAAGGACATATCTGAAATGTTATATGCTTCTCCATACTGACTGTCCCCTCCATACGACCTACATTTTACTTCTAACAAGATAATGCTTTATCAAATGTACTGAAAAATCAATGGACAAGAATTTTATGCTCCAATCTCTATGACCTTGACCTTTCCCAAATGATTCGCCCAAGATTCAAACTTTTCTGCACTACCAAACCTCAAAAACTTTGCATTTCTTAACAGTTAACATTATAAATAATGTCATAAATTGCTTAGTCATTATTTTTTTTCCAGATGACTTAAGTTCAGGGCTACAAAACACCTAATACAGAAAAAAATAATGTAACTATATATACAGTAGTTGATAAACATGCACTGCTATGACCCCAACATCACAAAGACGCAATATTATAATGACAGCAACTCTACGTTAAATACGCATTTGCAATAAGCCCATAAGAGATCACATCCTTCAACCTGTTGAAATTAAGCATGTATTGGTATGTATTTCTCCTTTAATATATATAGTGTGGCATTATCAATGATGTCTATAGCATTGTCCACAGATGGCAAGAGCATGTGGAGACAATAAAACTATTCCTTATCTAATCATACTCTCTATATTATGATCCATACAATATATAAGAAAATACGGTAATTTTTACCATCAGCCCAGCTCAAATTCTTCTCAAACAATTACATGTACATAGATAGTACTTTTCAGAAAAATTAATTACATCATTATCATATTTATTGCACATCTTTTTTGTCTGAAGCGAGGAATAAATGGTACATGTAAATAAAACATACCCCCGGTAATATATAAAACATGCATATTAACATAAATATTTAGATATTTTGCTAGGCGAGGCATCCCTTTATATAGATGTGCAATATACCAATCTGAGTGATTGACACTTCTAACATGTGTCCATTGCATGTAAATAATTACCCTTGAATCACTGCTACCATAATCAATATATTAGTATACCTGATCTGCTATATCTTCTATTCAAAAATTTTACTGACTGCTTTAGAGTCGGTCATCCCTAAATACAAACTACAAGATAGCTAGACTGTTCCATGCACCATAAGCATGCAGGATGATAAATACAAGTAACCATGTGTTAAGTGGGGTATTATGTCATCAGTCATAGATCACACTTAATCACATTCTAAGGGCATCTCAAAGAAGTACCAAGGAGAGATGATTGCTCAATATTGTCAGTCCTTCACGTCAGATCTCTTATCCTTATAAAATCACCAAGTAAATTTGACTACAGTAGTATGTACCATTTACTAATCTATCTATTAAATTACTCAGTCTACCTAAATCATCTCACAAACAAGATTACAACTGAACAGATACACAACAGAAACACAAATATTTACCATTCAATATCAATGCATTAGTAAATTTAGCGCAATGAGTAAAAAATTCACCACAACAAGTAAGTTAATAAATATTAAAAGCAGAATTTTTACCTCCCCTTTTCCGTGTCTTGGCTTTTTATTTACAAAAAAAATTCAAGTATTATTATTTTTATTATCAATATAACTATTAAATATGCCAAAATATATGAATATTTACAATAAAAAATAAAATTACACGTCAATAAGGATGGTTTAGTTGATTATTGCAAAATTTAATTTTTTTATAGTACATATATATAACATATACTGGTGAATTTTTTTATTTCTTTTCACCTTTATTTTCCAATAAATAAAGTGTACAGTATTAAATATTACTCTTCAATATTAAATGTTTGAATTATTTTTTAAAAAAATAATTGTTTTGTTAACTGGACATATCACAAGTACAGTTTATGCAAATATTTGCAAGCTGTTAAAGAAATATTTTGGCATGATGTGAATACAATATGACACACACAAGTCTAAGTAGGGTTTAAAATATTATTTTTTTTAAGTAAAAATATTGCATATATCTAGTTTAAGTAGTCAATATCTGTCTTCACCTTTGACTGCTGTCAACAATAAGAAATTATCCTCAAGAAATAAAAATGCCCAAACTTAATAATTTACCTGGTCCTTGAAAATCTTGCATTTCTCCTTTTCACTCCATTAACTTGACTACCACCATCCGACTCGTCGGTGAAATTTTCACCCAAGTTAAATGTGACCATCTTGTCGTTGACGAGATCCATTGACTCTGACTCCGAATTGCTTTTCCGCCTGATACCGTTGACTGGTGAGCTCATCTTGCTACTTGTTCACTTCAGCAGGATGTTTACATTGCAGCGGAAGTCATCGTATGAGTTCACCAAAGCGTATCCCACCCAAAGCTAAGCTAACAAAACAACTTTTTTTCAAATACGAGTTCTTCCCCAATATTAGATTTAAAAAAACTTGAAATATTAACTATCTAAATCATAACTAAATATGAGATAAATCTCAAAGAGCACAGCAATATCCCAAGGTGCGAGACTAAACAGATGTGATTTCTTACAAAAAGAAATATATTGAACGACGAACCCGATATTAAAAGATAAAACTCCAGTCAACATGGTCAAGCTGTATTTCAATTTAGAACAAGATAAATACAAAAATAATAGCAGTAGAAGAAAACGATTCAATTTTTCATGGTTTGTTATAAAGAAAAGTTGAAACTAGTTACTAGGCCTAGTGCCAATCATATGCTTACCGCAGTGCGCATTTCATTAGAAAAACTTTTTGCGAACACGCGAGTTTCAAATCTGTTTTCTTCGAATTTACCTGGAAACGAAACTAGACAGGACACTCTTAGCCAAGTCCACAAATATGAGTGACAATGATGAGGACACGACTCTCTGCAAAAACTGGTTTGTAACATTTCTAAGGAGTTATTTATTAAAGCTAGTTTACTTTACATTGTCATAACAATGTTTAGCAATATGGTTAACTGTTTCAAAACAACTTTCTCTGTTGACACAAATTTACATTGTCATTTTTTTTAAATGATGACTTCTTTCATTTCTATGACATCAATGATTCATAAAACCTGTTTTGAAGTAATACTATCTTAGGTTACTTTGAGGTTTGTATTCAATTTATTTATTTAATCTATTTACCAATTAGAGCCCTCAATTGGCCGATATAGAAAGTACACTGTAAACACTAGCTGCAATAATGTAGCCCTCTCCGATTTTTTTTATCTGATGTTTTCTGGAGAGGGCTACAATTCCACGGCATCTCCGTAATGGTGCAAAAATATTTTTTAAATACAAGCGACTGCAGGCAGAATAAATTGTTTTTACATTCAACTTACTTCTAATAAGACGAAATTTTTATTCACTGTCGACATCCTAGCCCGTTAAACGCGAAAACCATGTAAATTAAATTTGTGCCTTACTCTACAGCCATGACAGTTCACGCGTGACGTACTGAGACTTGCGCTTGAAATTTAGAATAACTCAATAAAGCAAATGTCGATGTTTATAAATAATTGTGATGAATAATAATGTTCACTAAACATCGATAAATAAAATCATTCCATGTGTTATTTTTCCATAAACAGCGATATTTAGACTTAAAATAAGTTAATTCCAAAGAATCTGCTAACTATAGGTCTTTAATCTCATTGGCTGTCCCAAAATAAAATCTGTCAAGGTCAGTAAACATGGCGGATATATTTAAGTTGTGATGTTGACATACACAAAAAATAAGGATATATGAATTGTTCTGTATATTTTTGGATCGATTTATGTCTGGGATAACTACATTTTGGAAGTCAAGATAAGACATATTTAATAAAATAGCCGTTTACTGACAATTTGAGCAGTAATCTGTGCGGGAGTGAATCGCTGCTGCATTGCACCATTACTAAGAAATCCTATGAGGAGTTGTAGCCCTCTCCCCCTCCCCCCTGAACACTTTGATTTTCCATGAGGGAGTCTGTTATAGGGAGAGGGTTACATTATTGAGCTATGTAAAAAATTATAACATTATACATGTACACACACATTTAAAGCAAAATATGAATTTCCATTGTTTATAGGAAAAAGACATTAAAAGTAGGAATAAACATAATAAACGAGATATCTTTTGTTCTTATATCTTTATGCCCCCGTTTTTTGAAGATAAGGCGTATATATTTTTTCATTCAAGAAATAACTGTGTTGTCACTCATCAATAGCCCTAAAATTTACCAACTTTAACCTTGTCAATAATTTTGTGTGATTTTTAGTTGGTATGTTGTGCCTCAGAAAGCTTTTTGCACATGTTGAAAAAATAACACATTTATATTTAAAGTTGATAAAATAGCTTTATCATGTATATAAATATTTTTTATTCCTTGACCTTTAATTTTATCACCACTTTTTAAAAAATTTCAGTTACATGTATTATAGAATTCCTATAATTTATGAGTTTATCCACAATGTGAAAATTTTGGCCTCCCTAATAGAGGATCAACATGACTATCTCCTTGACTTTGGGTGTTGCCCCACATGTTAAAAAACTTTAAGTTTGGCACAATTTAACTTTTTTGAAATGGTTAATGTATGGGCTCTCATATTTCAAGATTAAGTATATTCATGAAGGCCTCCATATTTTACAAGTATATTCATGAGAACTTTATCTTTGACACAACTTTTTAATGATAAGTGTTTGGGATTTCATATTTCATAAGTATATTTAATGAGAGCAAGTTCTTTCTTTGGGTAACAACATATTTTCATTCCCTGACCATATTAAAGTTTTGTCTTGCTTTTGAGAAAATACAACCTTCGCCAAAAGCTGTCATACAGGGGCATCTGAGTGTTTCACACACATCCTGTTACATATTATATAATGCATCAGTGTTGGAAACTTGCCATTAAAATAAGCTGATTGCTAATTTAAGTTTTCAGTCATGCTTTAGGACTACTAGCCTGATAAAATCATTTCCCTTTTTAAATAATTATTTTTATTGCATTGTGAAAATAATATGCTAGCATAGATCTGTTTTTAAGCTGTCAAATGCCAATCCTATGAATCTATCAGTAGGAACAGTTGGCATAACTTTGATCTGTATTATATTTGTATTAAAGAATGACTTCTGTTTTAATGCTTCTTTACATGTACCAGTAACTGTTGTTGAGATTTATCAAAGTAAGTTTTTAATTGATAGCAATTTTAACACATATAGCTGGACATTGAAACAAGCAAATTGGTTTTCCCAGAACAAAATCTGTTTGTCACAGACAACCAGGTGTATTATTATTTAAAACATTGAATATATCTACATATACACTGGCTGTCTTATTCAGTATTCAGAATCATATTCTTTTCCTTTGTGTTTCAGCAATCAAGTACTATCTTCAAGTGTTTTATTTAGATCACATCACAGTATACATGCAGACAATAAATGACTTAGAAATCTAGTAAATTAGTTCTTTGATCCACAACATTAACAAAAATTCAGAGCAGTTGAAAGATGTCATTTTTAACTAAAATTACAACTGATAAACAGTTTCCTGCTACTAACAGGGTTTGTGCTTCAGGTCAACACCAATGTTTTAAGAATTTGAATTTTCCTTTTTAGTCGAAGACAGATTGCTACATCAAATTTTGTATTGCATGAAATGCACTGCAAAAGAAATATTTCCCTCTGTGAACATTGCAATGAGCCGATTCCTAGAGCAGAAATGGAAGTTCACTTCGAGGAGAACCATGCCAAAATACCTTGTCCCAAGTGTAACAAAGAAGTGGAGAAACAGCATTTGGAAATTCATGAGGTACATCTTTAGATAAACATGTTAGGTACAAATTAAGGTCCATGTCAACCCTTTAAAAAATTGCATGCCATTATAAATGTTAAGCAGAGGTCAAACTAGGATTCTTAGCAATTCATATTTTAAACAAATTTGCAAATATTTTAAAAGAAATTGATAAAGAATGTACCTTTAGAATATATTCAACATTATTCAGAGTGTGGTAGTTTATCATGAAAGAATTTTTTTTATAAAGATTTATATGTTAAGTGCTTATTGCAGTACTGGCTGTATATTGCATTTATAAAAATTCTTTTGGTTTATTGTCAGAAACTAAAACACCCATTATCATTGGCAAATGAAATAATAAGAATATAAAACATTGTTTTCATTATACTTCTGATATATATAATTTATGTTTTAAGGAACAAGAATGTCTCAAAAGACCAATCAAGTGTGTTTACTGTGAAATGGACGTGGCTAAGGGAGAGTTAGAGGAACACCAGGGATACTGTGGAACCCGCACAGAGAACTGTATACGATGTGGACAGTTTATAATGGTGAAAGACATGGCTCAGCATGAGGAGTCCAGGTGTAACTACCGAGAAATCCAACCCAAGAACAACAATAACACACCGGTGGATATTCCCCATCTCCCCAGTAATGGATCAGTTACATCAAACAGGAGAGCAGCCCCTCCAGTGGTGGATGACTCAGATGATTTCTTGTTTGGATCAGGTGAATTAAATTCCTTCCAGATGGATGAGATCCAGAGATTACTGGGAGTGAATGGGATGGGACCCTCACATCAGACAAGGGTGACTCCCCCCACTCGGACTACCGCCCGGGGAGGGACCCAGGCTGTCAGCAGTAAGAGTAAGAAAAAGGAGGTCAACTTAGAGAGGAGGAATGGAAATGGAGAAGTCGGTCATAACCAGAACCATCATGTCCATGGTGTGTATACACAGTATTTATGATCTTCTTTGTGACTAATGCTGATATTTGATATAATTTAATAACAGACTTTATTGATCCTTTTTAGACCAAACTTTTTTGCCCTGTGAATTTTGTGGAGAAGCATTTCCCATTGATGTGCTTGTTTTACATCAGGTATTTACACATATACTTATCATACCTGTGAGACACTAATGATAGAAACAATACAGTCAAAAAAAAGTTAAAACTGTTCAGATGGAAAAATAGAAACTAATTCACTATATTCATATATCAGTCATTTTTAAAATATTTATACTTGAAGTCAAAATCTGACTTTATTAAAACTTTTAATTTGCTCTCAAGTTCTTGCTTTTTATTACCCTTACATACATCAAGCTATCAATAGTGTGAAGATACAGTAGATAGAAAACTATGTACGTATGTTCAATATCTTTACAGGGTTCCTGTACAGAGGACCAATTGAGCTCACTAATGGCAGACACAAATCTCAGAGAGGAATCTGACAACAGAACAAACTACCCCATTTATCCCATTCAAAGACCTCTCCCTAACGTCATCGATAACCTCCATAGTTACATGGATGATTCTGATCCCACAGGGTAAGGATTTATACTCACTCCAGCTAATATCTATGTTTCCTCACCAACACTGTGAAATGTATTATGAAGTCAGAGTTTCTACTTTGTTTGAAAATGAAGATGGGGATATTTTATTATGCTATTTCCTCGGTTGTTTTATTGTAGGTTTATTAATGACGTCAGCCCAGTAGAACCACATGATGACCTGATGCTTCCATGTGAATTCTGTGATGAACTATTCCCACAAGATGTTCTTGTTCAACACCAGGTATTAATTTATATATACTACGTCTAGAATTAGCAATGAGCAATGACAAATGGTTTATTATGATTTTTTTGTCCAATTTTTTAGTACATAAGTACAAATATATTTGAAAAAATTATTTTTTCATTCCTGACATGTATCTTGTTTCATGAAATATCGTATCTCCTTTACAAAGCACCTGACACCTAAATAACTTTTTTATTTGTTTTAGGCAGTTTGTGATTCTGATGCATTAAAAACTCCAAGAGTGATGTCCCCTGTAGTAAGAAGCACAGGTGCCAACCTTAAAAGAGTCTCAAACACACCCAGGAACAAACCACAACATACTCCAAATATCAATTCAATTATTTACGGCAGAGATCATAATGCAACCCCTCCTGGACCCCACTCGCGAGACCTGGATCACACGCTGCGGAAATATGGAAGTTCCTCTTTTGATGTGTATGGTTCAAGAGGTCAACATCGAACAAGTGAAAGTGAAAATGTCTCTCCTCCGTCCCCTAGGAGGTCTACTTCTAGGACCTCCGTGAGCAGTGCTGCTCGCACCAGAAAGACATTAGGTAGCCTGCTCAGTGATAATGACTCTCCCCTCCCCTCATCCAGGCAGGCAGGTATACGCAGGACAGGGGATTCAAGGGAGGCTACTGGGTCCTTTGTTGGGATCCCAAGCACAAGAAAGAACAATGTGAATTTAAATAATCTTGCCAAACAGTCTGCATACTCTTCTGTTAGTTCTAGTCGAGGACCTGGTGCTGTATCTAAAAGAAATGGTATGTTTCCTCCATTATTTGTCCCTCAGTTTTTAAACCTGTGTTTATTTTATTAGTCCTACTGTGTTTATTTTTGTTGCTTGGGTATTGTGAGTGATGGCACCTTACTTTCTATGACTTTTTTTGTGGTCAGATGCAAAGAAAACAAACACAGGGGCCAGTCGACGAGACTATCTTGACCCAGACTTAGAAGTCGGTAACCTACGTCCAACAAGGTAATCAGGTTTTAAAAATACTCAGAATAGCATGAAAATGTCCTACAAAAGTACACACATTAAACATTGAAATAGAAGTGTAGGGTTCTGTTATTTATTGATGAAGCATAAAATTTTATAATTTGAAGGAAGTATATAACATCTGTTTTGGGAGTAACTTTTACAAACATTATGAACCTATAGTTATTCCAGGTCACAGAGGAACTCAGATGGTCAGTACCTACCATCCACTCCCGGTCAGTCTAACACAAGACAGAGGGACAGAACATTTGACTACGGTGGGGAAAGGACAACCAAAAATGTAAGTTTCTAAAGCAGTTTTACTAAAAATGTAAATAAAAGAGAGTAAATTTATCAACACTTTTTTTTTTAAATATTGTTTTTTTCCTACAGAGAAATCCAACAAAAAGAAGAGACCAGTATTAAAACGAAAGACTACTTTTGAATTTTGAACTTCACGCTTATTCATTTTTGAAGTAATATAAAATATCTAATTTCTGCTTCATAGTTGTGACCCTTTCGTTAGTATTCTTAGGAAAGAGGTGCATTTTTAATTTAAATCACTGTAGATTCTGCCTTGTGGATCAAGAGCTACCATAGCTGATTTAAAAGTTCTTTAATTAGGCATTGATTTTTCTTTACTGGGTTTTCACTGCTAGTTTTTTTGTTATGAAGTGCAGGAAAAGCATGATTTTTGATATACAAGTAATGTAATGTATATATAAATTTTGTAAGTCAGGTGACATTGTATTTTTTTTTTTTTAAGTTTTCTCTCCTTTGATTGATATTTCTTGAAACATGATTATTGGGTATATAAATTTAGTGGTATATTTAAGAATTAAACACCAGCAGTTATAATCGTCTACATTAAAATTTGATTTCATATACTTACATCATTATAAATACAGTTAGATACTGTTAGAACATACATGCTTATCATGCATTCATGCTTTAATATAGCAAATTTATTTTTATTCCCTGTTGTGTTAAAACATTTGATGAACTTAACAGGTTCACTGTTATAAGGATTCAAAATTGTTCATCCATTGTGCTTTGCTGTAATATATAGCTATATTGTTTTGGACAAAATTAACATTTTTTTTTTGTAATGATGTTATACAAATTGTTTAAGCATTGATTAGAAAATAATCAGTTACCCAAAACTGTGCGCAAGTACATGTACCGGGGTATTGTCATACATGCTGAATCACATATTTTTTCCACATTTAAAATGTGGCACAGAATTTCTTAGTGACCAATTTTGGCTTTCTTCATTATCTTGTTCTTCTATTTATGGCATCCAGGTACAGTTTTTGATTATTTAATTTCTATAATAAAAATTTTGTGATAATTTCTAATGCATGTTTCATTAAGATGTTGATTTATACATTGATTAATATACCTTTGTTAAAATTGTGTCATCACATTAGTAAGTTAATTTAAATATTTATATAAGTTATTTGAGAAGCTGAGATTAAAGCCTATAACATTAGTTAGTTCTTATGTTTTATTTTAAGTTGTTTGGAGGGGTTTTATTGTAGAATCCTTGTCTACTTATCTGTGCAGATGCAAGGTTGAAGTTGGCAAAAAAAATTCTGTGTCCAGACCAGGCTCACAAAAATGTTTCTTTCATGCTATATTGTTATGCAGTAATGCCAAACAAATAAACATAAGGGGCTTTAATATTATAATTAGATTGCCTATATAGTCGATCAACAAATAACACTATGTTTACAAGGTAGCCATTTGGTATTTTTTCAACAAGACAACATTTTCATGAATTCTGGATATTGTATGAAATTGTTTATGAAAAAAAAAAACCCAAAACTTTCACATCCTGATGATCTTGCATGAAAAATAAATTTCTCACATATGAAAAAGTGATTTACAGTTCATGAAGGACACCTTGTAGATTTGTTTCAGTGGACGCACACACTTTGTTTGGGGGTGAAGTGTATAATGAGCCATATAAATATATATATATATATATATATATAATAGGGATGGCAATCAAATACAGAATTGCTAATCGATTAACCAAAGACGTTCAGAATGATTAACTGATCAATCGTATATAAATACCAGGTTTAAGAAAATTATGTTCAATGATATACTTCATTTTTTCTGACTAACCATGCAATTACAGATTTCCCTAACCGATTACCATTGGTCCCACTGAATAATCGGTTAACAGGTTACAAATTGCCACGCCTTATGTACATGTATATATTTCAAATCTCTTACTATAAATCATTTTCAATTATTAAAGGTTCTTAGACACAGATTTGAAGTAATATTTTCTCAAATTTTCTGTATAATTTCATGAATATGTTGCTATAGCATTTCATATGAAAACATAATAAAAATCTTATTTTATCTGGAAATTATTGAAACTTCAAATTTCTGGACGCATTTGACAGACACATCCTTGCACTTTCACAAATTTCAACTTTATCCTTATTTTGAAAAGTAGCAATTTTGTCGTGTATTAATGAAAAATAATAAAACTATAATCCCAAAATTTCAGAGTAGAAATGTATAAATCAAAATCCTCTCATCAGTATTGACAGTCCGTGCTCAGTGGTGTGTGCAGAGTTCAACAATTGAACACACCTGGTGAAATCGTAAACATTAACAATAACAGAGCTTGTACCCTGTTTACAAATACAGTTTACCGGTATGTTTCATGGGTGTATTCAATTTGTTAAACTCTGTACATAACTAAACAATACTCAGCATGGGCTGACTATAGTTAAGTGGGTTTTTCTTTCGAACGTTTCTACTAGTAATTTTCTGGATTACAGCGAGCGCACCGAGCATCGCGAAGTGATGCTCGTAACTGCGAGCTCTAACGACAACGCCTGGGCGAAGAGAAAATTCGGACTACTGCACATTCATTCCATAGAAATTTTTTCCGCAGTAATTTTGACCCACAATGCATCGCTTCGTACACAAACGCTAAAGCCATGTTCTCGCGAGAATAACGACAAAATGCCTTGATTTAACAGAAAAATAGTCAATAAAACGGTTCTTCATTTACAAATTCAGCGCTGTTCAGGCTTCGGTTTGATAATCCAACATGCATACGACGTCATATGACGTCAGAGTCTTAGACGCGCCGAATGTCACGTGCGGTTTGACGAGCCCGATCTAAATGAAAACTGCGCTCGCCCTAACAGTCGCGCCGTCAACAAATTACATTAATATTTTTCATTATTACACAACAAAATTGCTACTTTTCTTAATTATTAAGGAAATTAAGGTTTAAAATTGTGAAAGTGCAAGGATATGTTAAACAGATGCCTCCCGAAATTCGAAGTTTGAACAATTTCTAGATTAAATAAGTTTTGTATTTTAATTTCGTGTAAGATGCTATAGCAACATATAAGTCGTGATGTTCTACAGAAAATTTGAGAAAATATTAACTTCAAATCTGTGTCTAAGCACCTTTTAGACCTTTATAAAGATTTGATGGATTCAATCATCTAACTCTTCAACCTTGAAAGAAAATTTTGGATCATTTAAATATACATGGATACATTTAGTTTCATGTTCTTGGAAATGTTGAATACTGAGCACATTTAAACTGATATAAGATTTCCAAGAATCAATTCTCAATAATTGATTCCATTTTACTTAGATATGTGGTACTGCATTGTACTTTTGGAACTTATGTATCATTACATAACAACAGAGTAGGAACTTCTTAACATTTAATTATGAAGAACATAGATGGAATATAAGTAACAACTCAACTAGTTAAAAATAGATTAAAATATGCATGAGAATTATGCATTGTTGTGTGTACTGTTCTAGTCATGTGTACTCCCTAGTCTGTGATATGGCACGATGAAAATGGACGACACTCTACATCAAAGGAAAATATCTGTAAAGGAAATGAAAAACAGATATAAAGAATTTTTTTTAAATAGTTAAATTTATTAAGGTATTATTTTTGTACTTTGCAACCATTTCTTCATTGATCAGTAAATGGTTATTTGATTTCTATTATATGTCATTTAAAGAGTCATTCATTGATGATTACATCAAAAATTTGTAAAATTCAGAATTCAATATTTAAATCCAAAAAAAAAATTGGTTTGTACAGTAAATTACAAACACATCAGATGACTGGCAATAAAATATTAACATCCCTATGATATTTCTGTAACAAACATGCTATACACTGCATGAACTACTTCTTGCATACCTACCATTAACATTTTTGTCTATAACTACATACCTACCATTAACACAGTGTTGTGTCTATCTGTTTAATATGAGGTAGGGCTAGCTTGATTTATGTCTATAACTATACATACCTACCATTAACACAGTGTTGCATCTATCTGTTTAATATGAGGTAGGGCTAGCTTGATTTATGTCTATAACTACATACCTACCATTAACACAGAGTTGCGTCTATCTGTTTGATTTGAGGTAGGGCTAGCTTGATTGATGTCTATAACTATATACCTACCATTAACACAGTGTTGCGTGAATCTGTTCCATATGAGGTAGAGCTAGCTTGATTTATGTCTATAACTACATACCTACCATTAACACAGTGTTGCGTCTATCTGTTTGATTTGAGGTAGGGCTAGCTTGATTGATGTCTATAACTACATACCTACCATTAACACAGTGTTGCGTCTATCTGTTTGATTTGAGGTAGGGCTAGCTTGATTGATGTCTATAACTATATACCTACCATTAACACAGTGTTGTGTCTATCTGTTTGATTTGAGGTAGGGCTAGCTTGATTTATGTCTATAACTACATACCTACCATTAACACAGTGTTGCGTCTATCTGTTTGATTTGAGGTAGGGCTAGCTTGATTTTCCGTCTATAATTGGGATCGGGTCTCTTCTCCCCGTCATAGTAAAGGGGGTTCCTCTCTAGGTAAACTGTGGCCAATTTTTTCATCGATTCCAGTTCTTTTAAGTCATTCCAATCAGACACTTTATTATCATTGAACTGAAAAAATTAAATTTCACACCCTTAACATGCTTAACTTTAAAATGAAGCAAAATTGTCCCATTTAAGTACACTTTACTAAGATATAAGCATGCATGATTTACTGTATATACTACAAAAGATAAACTGCCCACTGGACAATTATGACAATTTAATGGAATTCAGCATGAAGATGACAAATTTTACATGCATAATTGCACATGCTTGTCTTAGAAGATGAAGTTGGTTTCTACAGGTATAAAATGATTGAAAATTACATCTGAACTGGAAAAGAATGCTAGAAGTTTCTTTACCCAAAACTCTTCCATTTCAGTCAAGTGGCTCACATTCTCAATCCTTGGTATGAAATTAGATGCCAGATCCAATGTTGTGAGTTTCACCTGAAAATATTCAATAAAATTGTATTTTTATTTCTAAAAACATCAGAGTGAAACTTTATAAAAATTTTCAAGGAATATTGAATTCATATAATTACAGGTTATTTCTAAAAAATGATATCAGAGTTGAGACTCGACGTCCTTAATTTTACTGCATAGTAAAAGTGAACAGATGTGTAACTACTGGTACCTTCAAAGACTGTAGCTCGTTTGTTTCAGCTATCCCTCCACATTTATTAGAAAGAAGTTATTCACAAATGTTATTTATGAAATGCTTTCTTTTTTATTGAAATCTCATTTCATAAAAACCGTTTTCCATCCAGCATTCAATCCGCGTGCCATTATATCTGTCAAAACAGGATACGAAATGCGCTTTATAAACTCCAAACCGGAACGGTAACAAGTCGACCTCCGAGATACGGAAAAAAAATTAATGCGTATATTTTTTAAATTATTTCATTTCACTTCTTTTTTATTTCATAATCATTCATCATTAATTTTCATTTCATTTTCAATCCAAAATTTAATTGGTATTGCGCATTTAACATAATGATGTTACATACATGTATGCATCCATATTACGGCTGATGCAATGGTCGTGCATGTCGTTAATTTGAAATGCATTTTTACCACAATTTTAAGTTCAATTGAATTCATTGTGTATATTGTTCATTGTTATTAAGTTTTTTTTTTTTACAAAATGTTTAAGTTTTGTTAGATTTCAATACAAATAAACGGTCGTACATTTACGCAAAATTGAGAAGATTAACCAATGATAATTACCCAATCTGAAATTAAACAATTAATGCATTAGAGATGCCGAGCGGGGCCTTTCCTCTACAAACACATTTTTACTGAGCAGTGTGTAATCAAAACATGGGTGTGAAATGTGTGAATTTCTGACGACGTCGAGTTACATGGAGTCGTCTGTGCGTGACGAGCGACCAGCTGACAAACAATTAGGTTAAGTAGAGCAGAAAATTGCACTGATGTCGACATATACCAGGTAAATTTTGCTCTTGGGACTGTGAAATACGTCGAGATAAGCAGGGTAGTCGACATTACCGAGGTCGACATATCAAATTTATATAGTAAATAATGCCGGGACCACAGACGGACGTCGACATATCCCAGGTTGTCGACATATCCGATGTCGAGATACCGAAGTTTACCTGTATGTCAAATGAAGCAAAAAGTTACATGTATATTTCATTTTAAACCAATGAAATTGTCAACTTTATAGTTAGTTTTCCAACTACCATTTTGCAAATATCTTCAAAAAATATCACCAGATCATGAACTCACATTGGCCTCTAAACCTTCAACCTTTTCGATTCCATTGTGACTTGCATAGAATTCTTCCAAGTTCACAAGCTTGTCTAGGCCTTCTATTCTTCGTATCCTGTTACTCTATCAAAAGAAAGCAAATAAAGATCATAATTTAGTATTTATAACTTAAAAATATTCACTGACTATAATAGCCTGACATAAAATAGAACATACCTGAATGCTTAGACAGCGTAGATTGACTAATGTGTCGAGTCCCTGAATTCTTGTGATTTTGTTCTTTCCTACGTAGAGGTGGGTTAGATTTGTCAGAGTGGATATACCCTCTAATGTCTAAAATATAGAAGTACATATATTTTCATGAAATAGTTTATTTTATAAATGTTTCATTTCCTAGAGATTTTCAAGCAAACATCATATTATGGAAAATTTAAGTCTATCATTTAAATGGCAATAAAAAAAATAATGTGAAAAACCACACAGAGTCTATTTAATGCTACACACCCTGATTTTGTTGGACCCAAGCTCTAACATTTCCAGCTGCACCAGGTGACCTACATTCTCTATTTTGTGGATTTTGTTGTGTATGAGGAAGAGCTTTTTAAGTTTTGTCAGTGTGGCCAAACCTTCAATTTTTGGAATTCTGTTAAATGACAAGTCCAGTGATCTGAAAAATAATGATACCTCCCAGTTAGAGCCATCTGTACATATAGTATTATACAATTTTTTTGTGATACTCTGTTAGTGAGCAAAAACTACAACCTTAATTCCAACATGACAAATCAATTTATGCAAGCTTTGCATTAACTAACAATAATTGACATAACAGATTTAGCAGTTAGAGTAAAACAACTTACTCTAAATTGACTAATGCCTCCAGGTGTTCAATCTTTGTGATCTGGTTGTCGTAGAGGTCAAGGTCAGTCAAGGCAACAACCTCATTTAATCCTTCTATTTTCTTGATCAGGTTTTGACGTAAACAGAGACTCTGTAAATCAAGATCATGATGGACCATGGTTTAATATTTCTTCTGTAGCCAAAGTTAAGACACTGTTTATAAATTTGTGCTTTTAATATGGTTCTAGAAGTGCCTTACCTCACATTGTGACAGTCCATGTAAATTGCTTATCTTAGCAATTCTGCTTTGGTTTAAATCAATAACCTGCAAATAAAATAATAAAATAACTTCAATAGGTAGAAAATCTTCAAAAAATGTAATTACAAGTATAATTCAGAACCTATTTAAATAATAAAAAGTCTATACAATCTAACATTCACCATCTCGCTGTTTTAGATTTTTAACCAATGCAATACCCCGAGTTGACCTTTTAGATTTATCTAATGATTTTTACATCAAACATGGTGATTGTTCTTTTCAAATTCCTCATTAGCATTGGAACACACAAAGCTGATCTTAATTCATGCACACAGGATACAATTTGGTTCAGAATAAAAATCAGTTATAGTTTCAGTAAAGGGGATGTTTCTGTAAAGGGGATGCTACCTATATGATTAAAGAAATATATGAAATACTTGTTGTAATAGTCTGCTTTTTTATTTACAAAACTATGACATCTGATTATCAGTAAAATCACATTAGAAGCAGTAACCGATTCCAACCAATGATTGATTATGAAAATTTACCAATATCCCACCACCACTACATACCACAGCAGCTCTGTCTTCTATGACCAGTTCCTTGGTCTCCCCCTTGTCAGGCTCTGGTTCGTCCTCCTCCCCACTAGACAGGAAGTGAGGTGGGGTCCGATGAACTGACTCGCTTAGCTTGGCCACTTTTGGATCCTCTGGAGATTTGGCTCTTTCTTCTGACATGTCTTAAGATGGAAGAAACTGTGTGAAATTTTTCTTACACCACTATACATCAGGTTGGGCACACACCCCCAAATGGTCATTTAACCCCCATTTGGTGGTCAATCGCCCATATCGGCGTCTTTATTACCTACCAAATGGGAGAGAAAAATCGTTTTGTTCAGTTCTCTGGAATGATGTGAAATGGCGCATAATTTCAACTCACGGGGAATAAAATATTGATATTTTTCTAGACTTTGAACGAAAAAAATCAGAATTTCAAAGCGGACTTTTTTGTGCAGTGTCGTTCAAATATTTAACAAAATCGTAACCTATGTAAACAAGTGTAACGTTTCTGTGTTTTAACTTAAAAAGAAAAATTCCCTCCATCTCGCGAGTAGTTGTATCTATCAATCGTGTTTATCACTTCATATTTCTGTCATCCGGGCAACCGATCAATTATCTTAACCAATTAAAAATGACGATCTTTTCCAAACTTGGGTCAAATGACTTATTTAACTACAGAGGCCCATTTATATATTTAGTGTTAATTTTCAAAAAGTAAAATAAGAGGAAGGGTAAGAATTCACTTTTATTTCGTTTATTTCGTATGCGATGGCTTTATTTTTTTACAAAAATACGATATGCAGTGAATTCATGATAAAATAATCGCTCGAAAACTATAATCTTGGAATAAAAACAAGAATAATTGCAAATGTCACTTTGTAAATCTTTTATTCAAAAATATTTAATAAATATAGTAGATACATCATAGATATGCATACTAAACCACAAAGGGTCACACAGAAATCGTAACTTCATCCTAAAAGAGAATAAAGAATAAATGTTACATTCAAATGTAGAAAAAATGAATATTATAGCAATAAGTGCCCACCATACGAATAAGATACGAGGAGCTCGTGTCTAACGGGATTTTATAGAGATTTAAATAGACTGACGCAGATTATAAGATCATTTGAAAAGTTACTTCTCTAGACTAAGACCTCTTGTTTAAATATATTTTTTACCGAACAATACACAACAAAATAATTTTTCTTATTGTTTGAGCAAATAGTTCGGCGGTCACGAACAACTGTGGCTTTCATTTTTACGAAGTTCCAAAGAAATTCCACATGGAAAATTGACTAAACTGTATTAAATGTGCGAAGAATATGTTAATTAAAATTCCCCAATACCTAAGTAAATGCGCTTTTGCTTTATTTAAATAAAAATTGGATTTGAATAAAAAAGACCACCATTTGGTAGGTAAAAAGACGACGATATGGGCGATTGACCACCAAACGGGGGTTAAATGACCATTTGGGGTGTGTGCCCAACCTGATACATGGCTCCACTTCTAAGTGATATTTTCATACCAATAATTTAATACAATGCTCTCTATCAATATAAATGTTTTTCTTATAAAAGTATGATCACCAATATTATTAAATTGAAAAGTGTTTATGTTAAACTATATGTCATTCGGCTCTGTATGGTTTCAATGAAATAAGCACTTACCGGTTGTAACTTTGTTTCTCCTTTCTCAAATATTTTCTGATAATATTTTTTAGGATGTCGATCCCGAGCAAAATAATTAAAACTACGACATACCGAAAGGTTATACATTTCCAGACTAAAGAGTCAATAGATTTTATCCAAAAGGAAATTGTAACATGTAACATTAAATATCACTCATCAATGTCCCAAATTTCACCTAAATGTATATGGTGTTCATGACAGTCAAGAAGTCTAAATATTTCTTTTCACTGATTAAAAAAAAAATCAACTTGATAAGATCATTTTGCATGGAATTTTCTTTATCAACAAAGGTATGAGAAATATTAATAATGTCAAGAATTTGTGATGTGAAATACAAGTATGAACCTCCCCATAGTCTTCTCAACGTACTAGGCACATAGCATCGGGGGGAGGGGGGGTCGCCCACCGCCCCCAACTTTTTTTCTTTAAACATTACTTTTTACCATAGAAAATGTTAATTGAAAGACTTGTTGGCCTGCAAATTTTTGTTGCAGTGCAGAAAATCAAGGTAAAGCCAGGGAAATGTATAATAATACAAGAGGCCCACGGGCCTTATAGGTCACCTGAGTATCATGCAACAACTTTCCAGTGATTGTATTTGGTTCGTGTTTTAATCCAAAAGCCATGAAATTCACAAATTTGGAAAGAGGCACCATTGCTTAACAAAGGGCAGATTTCAAAGCATTAATTTATTTTTAGTTAAAGTACCCCCCTGGTACCTCTGACCCAGCGTCCCTGAAATTATCTATTTTGAAAGAGGCCCCTTTCTTCATTACAAGGCCAGCATTTTTTTTTTATGTTTAGGTTTAGTTATGAACATGAGAATAAAAATGTTCTGAATGAGAAGAAAATAATTTTTTTTTTTGTTAAATCAATTATTATTATTTGTACATTCTTTTTTTTATACCATTCTGATAGGCTTTTTACCACTGGACACATAATGCTTACAAATATGAAAGTAGAACATTGCTTATTTCATCATCTGCCAGTTTGGGCCAGTTATATAAATTTTGTGATGTTGGTCAATATGTATGTAAAAAAATCAATTCTTTAAATGTCTTTCAATATATCTTCATTTTTTGATATGTGTTAGGTGAATGTGTAGGCATTGTTCTAAAATTTACTTGATGCCTAAAATTATATAATTCCTATCATAAAACAGACAGTGAGTATTAGGGAGTAGGGTGAACATTTTTTCAATTAAGTGTAAAATAATTTAACTGGCTGATGCAAATGATACTTCATGCCTGTATATATTTGTATATTTTTGCCTTTTAATAGTTGAATTTTTTCTTTATTTCTTCAGGTTATTGTTTATTTCTTCCTCAAATGGACTCAAATTCTCCCATAGTTTTATTCATTACATATGATGCATAAGCAATTAACCCTTTTCTGAAGAATGATGCTTAGACTGTAAGCTATAACAGAGATCTAAACAATGTCTCTGACAATATGCAATAGCTACCACTGGCAGTTTAAAACCTGGGGGAGGAAAATAATTTACAGAGAAATACTTTTGAAACTAACACATAATTATCTCACCGGCATGTCATTGTGCAACAAAGTCTCAGCATTTTATTTGTCCTTTGAACGGGTGAAACGTTTTGAATGGCACTGGAATCGATGAATTTTACACTTAACCAAGCTATCTTCTTAGATAGATCTAGCATTATTTACCCGCCGTTTCATCTTAAAACCGGAAGTGCGACTTTGTAGATTTGAAATCTCGATCCCGACTCAAATTTGAGTCATCGGATAGAAAAAATTGTTTTATTTTTTCTGAAAATTCTAAACCTTGAGCGGAGGGTTTATAAAACTGAAAATAAAATAAATCCTGGCCTTAAGTATGTAATTAGATCATTAGCATATTAACCAGGAGCAAAGGATAAGATGTTCAAAGAATTCATGCATTTCACTATATAATCATTAGAGCCCCACCCTAAAACAAGAACCCTTGACCCTGGGGCCATAAAATTCACAATTTTTGTAGAGGCAATCTTGCTCATCATAACTATGTACTTAGTTAGTTTATTTAATACCCAGGAGCAGAGAAGAAGATTTTCAAAGAAATAATGTATTTTCACTATATAATCAATAGAGCCTCGCCCTAACACCAGAACCCTTGACCCTGGGGCCATAAAATTCACAATTTTGGTAGAGGCACTCTTGCTCATCATAACTATGTACTTAGTTGGTTTATTTAATACCCAGGAGCAGAGAAGAAGATTTTCAAAGAAATAATGCATTTTCACTACCTACTTATTTAGCCCCGCCCTAACACTAGAACCCCTGACCCCAGGGCCATGAATTTCACAATTTTGGTAGAGGACTCATTGCTGATTACAATCATGCAAACAGATTGACTGCTTGATGTCCAGGAGTAAAGAAGAAGATTTTTAAAGATTGCATTAATTTTAGTGGTTTTGGCCCCACCCCTCAGGCCCCAGGGGGGCAGGGATCATGAAATTCACAATTTTTGTTCCCCTTCACCCATACATGCTTTGTGCCAAATATGGTTAAAATTGGTTCAGTGGTTTCAGAGAAGAAGCTGAAAATGTTCAAATGTTAACACACGACGCACGACGCACGACGGACGACGGACGACGCACGACGACGGACGAAAACAGATAGCAATAGGTCACCTGAGTTTACTCAGGTGACCTAAAAAAGGCTTCCAAAAAAGGTTGGAACCTAAAAACAAATACTTAAAATATGCAACCAGAAATTTAGCTATTATTTTTATTGTTTTAGTTGTTGCAAGTCATGCTTAAATAAAAATGTTTAAAACGGAGAAGTGCATTTAACATGTCATATGAATGCCCCTGTTTACATTTTATTGATTTTGTTTTTCAGAGTTTATTACATGTTTTTAAAATATTCACCACTATGGATGACTTTTAAAACAAATGAAAAAGGTATTCTAAACGGGCAAAAAAGTTTGATTTTTTCTGTACTCACAAAAATGTCCCATGTTAATTTAAGACAGTGTTTCTTATCTTTATATAACAGTTAAACAAATACCACAGATTTTGATATTTGATAAAGGAACATTGATTTATCAGTTTTTTAACTGTACACGAACTTCGGATTTCCCTTATCTCAAAAACTCTGCATAAACACAACAAAGTCGCCGGGACAAAAATCGAACATTAGCAAAATGCCAAAAGGGACAGTACTTCCTTGATATATTTTTTCCGTGAAAATGGTGACTTAATCGAAATCATAAAAGTCAGTAAAAATGGACTGTCTAATATTGGTACTAAGTCTGTTTACAGTCTTTAATAGTGTCCACTCTGTGTTTGGATTTCTTCCTTCGTTTGAGAGTACGAGAGGAAGGCCTGATTTTACTCATGCCAGAATAACAGAGGACGGGATCTACAAAGCTGTCGCTGATGTCATCATAGAAAAAGTTAAACCCGGAACCTACCATACCAACAGTCACACGGACAAAGTGAAAGAATATTTCAAGTCGGGTAACACTTATTCGAACTACAAGTAGCCTTATTTATGGAATATATATATATAATATAAATATTTTTTTTCATTTTTTGTTTAAATTAACATATATACGTATATTTCTAAAAATCATTCTTGCAGATAATTTGGGATTTTTACACTTTGAGAAAGTTGTTGAATATATTGTGGACAGAGTAAATTTGGCACAAAGGCAGTATGGTACAGATGCTTCTAGAACTATGAACTGTGAACAGATTTTATCAGGTAAAATGAAAACAAATTAGGATACTTTATTCTGAACATTATAAACATTGTAAAATGGAAATAACAATATCTGATAGATATTTTCTCTCTCTCTCTCTTAAATAAAAATACGAATGGCGCAAAACACTAATAATACTCGTCAAAACACCTTTTTAACGTGGTACCGCCATTCCAGTGCACTTCAACTATTGCAATTTTTAAAAATATTAATGTGTGATTCGGTATAATACAGTGTATATATTCAAATAAAGATTTAGGACACAACGTATTTACATATAACAATTTAAACACATCTATAGCAGATTTGGGGAGTAAAATGTTTTTCTTCCATATTTAATTAAATCCTTAAATATTAACCAAAAGTTTTTAATCCTTTTCATTCGATTGCCTGAAAGTAAAAAGATACCAAAATACAGTGTACCCTCGATTTATTGCCCAAGGCAGAACGCTATATCAGTGCACTATCAAATCCGTAGAACTTATGAAGTGTTAGTCAGCAAAGGAAATCCTCTGGAATATGACAAAAATAAGTGCCATAAAAGTATAACATGAAGCATTCCAAAGCCCAAAGTTATTAATATAAAATAGATTATACACAAATACAATTTTTATAAAACAGCAATGAATACCACCTACGTAATACATATTAGTATATCATTTATTATCTATACACCCAACAGCACGTGGGCAATTATATTTCAATTCACCATTTAAGGAAATCTCTTGCTCCAATCCCTGAAGTTCAGGATCATTCAGACCTCACAAGCCCCGTCCACTGACTGGGGCCCAGTACGGGGTCTGCTGGGGGAGTATTTGTTCACCATTCAGGAGTTCTACAGTAACACTAACTGGGTGGAAATGTTCGGCAACGTCAGCTGTAGAGAGCTAGGTAGGAGACGGTGTTACTCGAATAGTACAGTAAAACTCATTTAGTACGAACACGAATATAGCCAAGTTTTAGTGGATCCCCAAATATATAAATTTTATTAATCATTTAAACAGGTATAACGAATAAAAGATATAACAAAGTAATATCACAAGCCCCATTGACTTCATTATGACCGAGTTTTACTGTATATATATTTGCCATCGATGATGCGAAGAGTTTCAATTTAGTAGGTGCGTAATATAAATAGAATGAATATTGAATGATTATGTTTTTGTTTAGGCACAAAAGATCAATTACCTTTAAAAATCTCCACAGAAAAAGAAGCTACTTGTTTCAGCTGCAATTATTCCAAAGATGCGTATGTTTGTTAAGCTTTTCATTGTCCTTTTGGTTTTCTTCACCTTTTTAAAAAAAAAATATTTTCTTTTTGAATTTCAGCGGTACACTTGTAGTCAATAATTCCTCAAAAGACTATATGTCATAAAAAGATATACTGTACATGTAAATACATAAATTTATTTAACTTCTTTTACAGTCTCCTTGCCAGTTCTTGTGCTAGAAACCTTGTGCAAAACAGACAGCTTACAAGTGGCTATACATCAGACCAAAACATCGTCAAACCATTCCGTATGTAAAATTTGATAAAAACACACACACACACGTTATATTTCATCATTCAGGGTTTATCATTCCTTTAATTCATTTCTATAAAAACCGGTTGCATAAGTGATAATAAGGAATTTTCAATAGAAATCTAACTTTTAATTCAAATGCAAATGCCTTAGCATACCTTGCAGTGAAAAATTAAAAAACTTTATCCATCCCAAGGAGAGAAAGGAAGAAAAATCCGTTAAATCTCTCTTTTTTAAAGGATAGGGTCTTATTTAATCTAGGTAGGGCAAACTATATATTTTCGAAAGCCTAATTTTCTGTTTCCATGTCAGCTAAAAAATATCCAAGCTCTCTCTCTCTCTCTCTCTCTCTCTCTAAATAATGAAATTTTATGAATTCTTTCCAATTAATTACTCTTAAAAGATTTATAAAAATAGGGATCGTAATCAAATATGGTACTAACTAAAAGTTAGAGTTCTGTCTTGACATCGCAAAGAAGAAAGCTATCAATATTATGAAAATGGGGGAAAAAATTTACTACAATTAATTCACAACTTCATTTTAAATTTACGCAGATCTTTAAAATATATAATATCAAATTTTCGGTTTCAATTAATAATTGTATATATTCAGTCTGAATTATCCATGCTTCCTGGACAAGTTGAGTGTTAAGTTTCTCTCAGACACTGGATATGGTGATTCAAATCCCCGAAGTCTAACTGTATATACTCACTGAAAAAAAAAATTAACCACAAAGTATCATGTTCACAAGCAAAATTATAGATATTTTTATAGTTATAAGTAAAACAATAAATAAACATTTTCTTTTATCACATTAGAACTTTGGGCTATTCATTCATTATACAGACAGTATTTCAGAATTCAGAAGAAATCCAGGCTACAGAAATCAAATTTGTACATTATATCAGGAATCGTTAGCATACTAGTATATAGGTCCCTGTTTATATGTAGTAGGAAACGACCACAGTTTTCATAGATTTTTTTTCCCAATAAGTCTAATATTATTTAATCTCACATTTTCTATTTTCTCTTGTGGTTTTACGATACAAAAGTGTGCATGAATTTAAAGGTACTTAGAAACTGTTCAAAAGTTGCGTCGGGTTGACGACTAAAGCCGCAGGATTACAGAACACAATATTCAGATAGGAAATTTTCGCTTTCTAATAGTGTATGTTGCATAAAAATATTTCGATTACAGGATCTCTTTCCTTTGACATACATGATGTTTTGTTAATCTTCAAAATGTAAGCTTTCCTGTGATAGGTCAATGTCGTTAATTCCTTAAAATTACATTGCCATGCATAAAAGGGGAAACCCCGAATCCAGTTTTAGCACAACTTCGACCCGGTTAATTTTTAATACAAACTTTTCAGAATGACATAACACACACATCATACGAAAGTTCAAACAATGAAGAAAAATTCATTATATTTAATTTCTAGATAAATATGAATAATGATGCAAAAAATACGTTTATAAACACCAATAAATTCCGTGTAAATGGCACAATTACATAGCTAAGTCGGGTTACCTGAACCCCCTAATACCTTGCAGTGAAAAATTCATCCATCCCAAGGAGAGTTATCTCTCTTATCATAGGGTCAACGAACCTTAAAGCTCTCTCTCTCTCTCTCTCTCTCTCTCTTCGTAAGAGTGATTATAATTTACAATTTGCTTTTAACAGAGAACTTTCCTGCCGACACTGGTAAGTGTAGTCCACCCTTACGTAAAGATATCCCAGCGACAATCAAGTCTGATCCCGGATTATCTCCCCATTATCATCTGCATCAAACCGCGGGGCAGGCGGCAGTTCAGGCGACATATGATGTTATGGTCGGAAAAGGTGTAAAAATGCTCAAAAGAATCGAATGTACACTTAAAAATATTGCGGGTCATAATTAACCGTCTTTTACATTGTAAACACTGTGAACAGAAACAAATCTTGCGTGATACATATGAGATTTGTTTAAAGAAGCAACAGCATATTTCAAGGACACATATTGTTAATAAGTTGTCTTTTTCTTGGCATCGAAATAACAAAAAGATATGAAAATCAAGTCTTTCCTATGTTACTGTTCAAAGCAAAGGGCCGTTATAATTGAAAAAAAAATCCGAGAAGTCTCCACAAAAGCATCCAATCCACGACACTGGGAAAGCAAAATGCATATGAAATCAATGCGTTGGTGTTGTTTTTTTTATTAAATATCATATTTTGAAATCTTGGTGTATTTTAGATACAGGTTTGCTGTCCATAATCGGTTTAGATAAAACCCTGAGTCTGCTAGGGATGGATTATAAAAATCCATGTTACAGCTGTTTGTCTCCCTCGCTTTCTGTCGTGTTCGTGATAGACGACACGGGATCCATGAGTCAGGAAATACTGGAGACAAGTACGCGTAGCATCTCCATCGTCAACCAGGCGCAAACCTCTACTGCGCCATTCAATTATATCTTGTCAACCTTCAATGATCCAGGTTTGTTATGTACTATACAATTAGACACAAAAATCATAAAAGTATCAAGTCAAAAAGCAATTGAGATCGAACAGTATTGTGGGAGTTTTACAGTTTAACACGCATAGAGTGTATCCGCTTAATCCAAAACACCTGATTTTACATGTATTGTATATGTTATAACAGAAACAAGCCTTTTCGTAACGACCAGCGGGGAGGAAATGAAGAAACAGTTGCAGTCGCTGAGGGCTAACGGTGGCGGAGATTGTCCAGAGATGGCGCTACACGGAATGATTAATGGTAAGAAACCTTTAAATACCTAAGCTAATATAGTTCTGTTATAAAGAGCCCATGAAACTGTTAACTGTTGAACAATTTATATTTCGCAGCCATGAAAATCGCTCAGCCCGGATCGTGTGTTTTCTTTTTTACGGACGCTGATGCCAAGGACCCTGAACTTCTGCCTGACGTCATACAGCTGATAAACACCCGAGGTCTCCGTCTGCTACAGTTTCTGAGAGGGAACTGTTCCTCTCCTGCTTCTAGTGGCGGATCACACCACCTGACCAGAAGATCTGCTTTCAATAATCACGATGTTCAGTGTATACCCAATGAGAAAACTAGTAATCGCCATGCAGGTAAAAGAAAGCGTAAAATCATAAAATTATTCTAGAATTCAATCTTGCATTGAAAGTGGATGAGATAGAATTATATGCTAATTAAAATGTAATCTGATGTGCAAATTACATTTTCCTGTGTGCAGTTCAATGGTTGCTCCTGTTTTGCCATTGTTGCAAAAACTAGTGGTTCAATCGAAGCTTATAAATAAAAGACCCAAATGTATGCTTCAAGCCTTTTTTGCAGATTTTGGTACATATCAGTATAAAATGCATGAATGAAATAATACATGCACTACAATATTTGTATTTTATGATCTATTGTTTTTGGAGATTTTAAATGTGCAATTCTAACACTAGTGATAATTCTCGTTCGATTTGATTCAAAGATACGTTCAATTTTCAGTACTAATCTTTATCAAATTTTATCTACCAAAGGAAGAAGAAAACGAAATTCCCGTAGTGTTTTTGAAAAGATTGCTCTTGACACTTTTGCACATACGATACATACTTCACATTCCACCATAGGGGATACCTTTGGACAAATAATCCAGGTATGACTGAACACTTCAGTGACATTAAGTCTAAACTGTCTGTGTAGATTCAAGAGAAAAAATAAAAGTCTATATTTTATCCAAAAACAATATAGTCACAAAAAGTGTTATATGTTTACTGTAGAAGAAACAACTTATTTATTTTATTACTTTTAATACTAACCTAAGACTGTTGTTCCATGAGATACATAGTTACCTTATCGACGACAGTCCTTCAACAAAGACAATTCTGGACTGCTTTTGCTGCGTTGTGCCAGGTCATGTACAGCACCCTTAATTTTGCCTCCATGTTGCGCCTCCATGTGTTTCTTGGATGTCCTCTCTTTCTCTTGCTTTGCGTATGGTTCTGAGCAATGGCTTCCTTAGGGTCCCTGTGTGTCCAGTTCATCCCAGCTAGCTTCCTTCGTCTGATTTGCTAGTATTATGGTCCCTGTCCTTCTCTCTTGCATATCTCTTCATTTGGGATCCTTTCAGGCTATCAACTGTTGAAAGATGCGCGTAAAAGAGGTGTTGTAGAAGGCCTGGATCTTCTGCAGAGTTGATTTGGTCCTTCTTAATGCTTCTATTCCTTACAGAAAGACGGATTTAAAATTGGAGGATCCATAGTTTCTTTGGTTTGTTTATTTATTGTTTCACGTCTCTTTCTCAATTAAAAATGGTAATTTCCATTACAGATATATCCAGGAGAGCGGATTACAAATTTGGATATTTTTCTTGAAAAATACGTTAATGGTAACCTAACAACCAAGTTATATGATAAACGTGGTTTGTTTTCTTTCGTTTCTCTTATTGATATACCTTCATCACCTGCATACACTCTCAGTTGATTCGATACGCGAGAGCATGCTCTACGTATGAACAATTTCTAAAAACGAAGTAAATCATTGACAAGCAAGTTGATGAAACAAGAATATCAGCAGTCTCGTTTAAAGTCATCATTTCGTAAATTCAATGGTCGATACAATGACCTTGTCAGCAAATACAATTTATCATTGAGTTAAATGCTGATAATTTGTTTGTCCATTATTTATACACTGAATTGACGAGGGATTTTTCCGTTATTTCACTATCATTACAATGAGCACACGGCGGGTCTCATCCTCCTCCATGGATTAGATGTTTCTTGTTTGCAGCTCCTATTTTGTATTGTTTTATGGACTTTGATATTGAATACTGTTTGTTATCTCAATATCCTTCTTTCTCAAGAAGTTTTCACTTATATGGAGACTCCAAATTTGCGCTGCAATTTAGCACTGCCCAACAATGGCAGTAAAGAACCATTTATGCAGTTTGCAACACTTGACCTCGATCTCATCCTAAAGAAATGTTATCATGTCCAGCAGTAGGATTGCAATGTAAGGATAACTTCTACTTAAGAGCAAATGCTTTAACGTCTTTTCTGCAGCAATGAAAAAACAGCCTTGTCAATTCTTGACTTGATGTCATGGTTTTTGCCACGCTTTATGTCCACCACATTCACCAGGTAAACAGAACAACCAATTCTCTTATAGGCTCACCACCCAACTGCATGTGCTTGGTAATTGGAGAGTGGAGTTAATCTTTATCGATTTAGCTTTCTTCAATGTTTATCTTGTGTCCAATTCGGCCTTTCCTGCTTATGATGTTACAAGGCGAGTTGTTTTATCCTGCATCTGAATGGTTATGTGAAAAGAGAGCTAGGTCACTGGCAAAAACGAGATCGACTAGTTGCGTCATGAATGCCCATTGTTCCTAAATGATATAGTCCTTATGATCCAGTCAATATCCAAGAGAAAGAGGAACAGCAAAAATCCTTATCGAACGCTTGCCTTAATCTCAAAACTTTCGAACATCTGTCCTGCATATCATGCCTTGTTAGGTGTTTCTAATCAGAGAAACGGGCTTTTCAGGTACCCCTAAGTGCCCCAGTATCTTCCACAATGTATCTCGGTCCACACTGTGGAACGCTTTCTCGTAGTCGACGAAGGTGTAATAGAGGGAGGACTTCCATTCCAATGATTGTTCAGTAATGATGTACAGACTGGCTAACTGGTCAGTACATGATGTCGCGTCTAAAACAAGCCTTCTGGCCACGAAGCTTTGACTCTAATGTCCTTTTCATTCAACTTTTTGAAATGTTTTATGTTGTGTACTTTTGTCAGACAATGCCAGGAACACGATTCCCCGGCAATTCTTCAAATCTCCTTTTTGGCAGCTTAATAATAAAGCGATTTTATATTCCTCTGGAATATTCTTTTCCTCCCAAATCTTTCTCAAAAGATTATTCATGATGTAAACAGCTATCTACGCGTCCGCTTCGATGGCTTCTACTGGTATCTTGTCAGACCTTGTCACTTTTTTTTTCCTTTTCCGCGGATTTCTGTTTAATGTAATTAAATGCCTTACATTTATATATTACTTTCCGCGGAAAAATTGTGTAGTAAAATAATACCACGTACTTATACAGTATATTAATTCATTAAATGATGTAATTAGTCTTCTCGAGTATTCTTCAGTTCCCTAGGCCTTAAACGAGCTCACTTTTGATTTCAGTATCACTTTTTCACGATTAATTTCTTTGGTAAAAGTGAAACTGAGGTCAAAAAGTTAGCGCATCTAAGTGTTATGGCCCCTAAGCGTGATCTCTGTCTTTGTTGCATTTCGTAGTTAATTGGAAGGTGTGTTATCAGCTGGTTGTATGTCCGAGGGTGTTTTGGTGTTGGCATATTAACGGTAAATAGCTATTCAAATTGGTTTAACTTTTAACCGTCACAGTAGCTCAGTCAGTAAAGCGCTCGCTCTGTGTTCGTGAGTTCAAATCTCGGCCACGATTGACCTCAGTCAATATAAAATTGGTAGCAACTGTTTCTTCGGCACATTTGAGTGAAAGTTGCCGATCCTTCGGACGAGACCTAATAAATCAAGGCCCCGTTTCACGGTAGACGTTGGCACGATAAAGATTCCTCACAGCTCAATGGCTGTTAGCGCCGAGTAAAGGTAAAAATTTGAAGCCCTTCTTCGGTATATGCATAGTGACGTCTCTATATGAGTGAAATATTCTCAAATGGGACGTTAAACGATAAACATTCGATTAAAAATATTTAACCAATCTCTTCAATTGTTCTTCTTTTGTTTGTGAGGGTTCTCGTTCTAGTTCTTCAATAACAGATGTTACTGCCTGATGAAAAACTTTTTTGTGGCCATGTTCAGCTTGTGGATGAGATCCCGTTTATCTTTCCTGATGCCTTTCTTAACTTCGTTTTCTGTTGCTGTTGAGTCCTCTTGAGCTTTTGTATTTGCTGCTCTTGTTCAGCTTTTGTTCAGAACCGCTTTCTTTTCCTCCTTAACATTCAGTTTCCTCATAGCATCAACACAGGTCTACCGGTACCCTTTATGTTGATCCTTTTTTTTTCTACTAAAGACTTCTTCACACGTGACTCGCCCTATTTCTTTGATGTGCTGACACTGGGTCTCGATGTTGGTATTGTTTTTCTAACTGATCTTATTGCAGCTAGAATCTGTTGAACAGGCTAAATTAAGTGTTATGCTGTCTTCCTTTCCTATAAATGTTTTGACACCCACGCTGTACCTTGTCCTCATGTTTGTAGTATTGTTAATCTTCTTGTGGCGTACATCGGTCATGGTAGCCAAGTGGTGAACGTTCGCTTCGTGATCGGGAGGCCCGGGTTCGATTTTCGTTTGCAGCGCCGCGTCAAACCTAACACGCAAACATATGTTGTGACTGTTCCTTCGCCAAGCGCTCGGCATGAGACGTGAAATCATGGATCTTTCGGATATGAAATTAAAAACGTAAGTCCTGTGTCACGGTAGGTGCCTGTACGATAAAGGACCCTCACTCCTCAATGGCCCTGAGTGCCGAGTATAGCTCTAAATATGAAGCCCTTCGCATGCATACGGTAACGCCTCTATATGAGAGAAAAATTCTCCAATGGACGTTAAACAATATACAATACAATATTGAGGCGTAGTCTTACTGCCGTCATCAGCAGTATGGTGGTCTTATGAAATTTCTGCTCTCCTAACCACGTTGACATCTTTCATACTCTGTAAAATTTCTTGCTGACGTAAATAATTTAATTTTGTTTATATTCTTGCCTCTCATTGGTTGCTTTCCAAAAAGGAAGCAAAATATTTTGTATAATCTGGTTTGGTATGTTGTCATTAATCATCTTATCCATGCAGTAATCCATGGAAATTTCAAGATTTAATAACTGTATCTTTAACTTCAAACACTTACTCGATCTTATCTCATGTAAACACACATCATGGCTGCTGGATCTATGTATCAGTTATTACTTCCCTTCGCTTCACATCACTTCCGTTACTTCCGTTACTACGGTAAATTTGAACTCGTAAAAAGCAACACAATTTCACATCCAAAGTTGTTAAATTATTTTAAAATTAAATTATATAATTGATAAAATCTGGTTCACATCCAAAGTTTAAATTATTTTAAAATTAAATTATGGAACAGGGAATATGGCGCTGAATCCATTTATACTCGATAATTTGGCCAAGAATTAGAGTCATTCCTTAAATATACCTGTAATTAATCTGATTTTCTGAAACAGGGAATATGACGTGAATCAATTTATGAGGGAAGATGTTTCTTCTATTAGAAGTTAACGAAGGAAGCATTGATCTGCAAATCTCTCGTCGTTTTCGTTCATGTAGCCCAGTTCTTGTGTGTACATGCCTTCATTGTAGTTAGTGGTAATGTCAGCTTCAATCGTTGCATTGTCTGTTTTGTTGTTTAAAGTCCCTCTCGAGAATTTTCATTCATATGGAGACGCCACCACATGCCAGTGGAGAGCTGCAAATTTTGTCCTATACTCGGCATTTAGGGCCATTGTCTGAGCAGTGAGGGATCATTTTCATGCCAACACCTGCTACGACACGGGACCTCGGTTTATATGGTCTCATCCTAAGGACCGTCTCCATGTCTCACAATGGGATTAAACCTCGCGACGCAAGGATCAACTCCTTTCTTCGCGATTCTAGGGCAGACACTCTATCTACGCAGTAGACTCTTGGCATTGAAGTCACCCATAAGTATTGTCAGATCTTTTTTTTATCCTTCATCCATGACTGCCTTTAGCTACGGGCAAAGGCGTCTTTCTTTCCGTCAATAGCGCCATAACTCTGAATGGTGTTCATTTGATTTTGCTTTTTTTGGAGTTTAACTTAGCTGTTAAAATTGTTAGGTTTCCATCCGAAAAGAGTGTATTGTGTCTGCAGGGATTGCATCAGGCCTAATACCCTCGGTGTGGGAGGCGTTGTGTCCTGAATGCATAATACAATGTTTCTTCGGAGATAAACCTCAGCTATCCTGTCTTTAGCAATCTCACTCTTAGAAGACAAATATTGTAGTGTTTACTTTTGTATGTCCTTCCTGTGTCATATATTCCAAGTTACAAGTCTGCAGCTTCCCTTTGACTTTTATTGCACATTATCATAGATTTCCTTGAAGGAGACAGAAACTTGCACAGGCTATGTGATTTTGGTTTGTTTTTGATACGTCTCTAACTTGACTTTTTATATAGGTAGAGTTGTAAGCCGTGTACAGACCTCTTAATAACCTCTTGGAAAGGTGGTTTGATTTTGGAGTTCTCTTCCTAGACTGCTTTGCATCCTTGGGTATTGAGCAGAGTCCGCCCATTCGGTTTTATATTAATGATTTTCTTCACTGATCTTTTCGATAAGTGGGCAGTACGTATGGACTGAAGGTTTGGAAGTTTAGAATCTAAGTTTTCCTTCTCCTGGATGATCTGTCCTCTCGAACTCAAGTCCCATCTACCCAGAGCACTAGCTTTCGGGCGCCATGTCCCCTTCTCCTGTCAGTAGTGGCAGTTCCATTTGGTTTAATGCAAGGCACATGACCAGGCTAGGAGCACTGCTTGTCAGAGATTGATGGAGGAATACACAATGAGGAACGTTTGATAGACGAATAGAGTTTATACACCTATTGCCATTGCTTGGACAATCTTTGGAGCCTTATTCATTTTATTAGCAATCATAATTGAACGAGAAAAAAAACTATTTATGTATTATTATACATGTACAAATTGTATATTAATTTTCGATATATGTTTCCAGCAAAATATGCACATACAGACACTAGGCGTGAACTCGTTTGATATGGTCGGAGATGCCCAGTCCTTTCCCGTGGATCCTTGTCTGTCTCTGTTCACAGTCAAGCTAGAGGGATATGGATGTTCTAATGTCGCTCTGGTTCGCCCGGACGGTGAGGGATTTAATATATATTTTTTTATTATGTTTAAAAATATAAATTACATAACAATAACAATAATTAAAAAAAGGAAAATTAAAAGCAAAGGTTGGCAATACGATTTCATTGTTACCAATAAATTTGAAGAAACATCATAAAAGCAACTTTCTTATCAAACTCCCGATGTCTTTGTTATTTCTAGGTTCAAACCAAGCCTTCGCGGGAAAATCATCCAAAGACATTATAGACGGGAAAACAACTATTCTTTCCGTTCATGTGAGGATAGTTTTTTTTTCAGAAAAAAATCCGGGGGGGGGGGGGGATTGAGATTTCATCGGTGGATAAATTTCTAATGTATATACATGTATAACTAAACAAACGTAATCGGTGTTAAATGATTCAGTTTCTTTTTAGAGTCCTTCAAGTGGTATGTGGCAAATAAAGAACTTGGATAAAAAACACTGTCACGTCACAATCTCGGGAAGTGGATCCATTGACTTTACATACAAGATAATGGAAGACATACGAGGCCTAAAGTATCCAATCAGTGGAACTAGTCCTGTTGCAGGTTTTTATTTTCAGATTATGAGAAAATATCTAATTTCCCAATGATAGAAATCTAGATACTAGTACATGTAATGTATAATTATGGATTATATGTATCAGTCCAAAACAGTCAAAGTAGGCGTTATGTGAACGAAATCTCCAATAAACTTAGAAATTTTCTTTAATTAATTGAATTTCCAGCACATTTCAGTGAACTTGTAGTTTAATGCAAAACAATAGTTTGTAAACATACAAGATAATGGAAGACATACGAGGCCTACAGGTTGTTATTTTCAGAAACTTGTACACTTTTTTTTATTTCAGTGAACTTGTAGTTTAATGCAAAATGTACACATTTTTTTTATTTAGAGTGTATCTGTAAAAGGAATACCTACAAATTTCACAATGCGTACCAACATCACAGAAATTTACCTAAAGAAATCTGATGGTCAATTGATTTCGTCACTTCTTGTGACAGATTCATCCGGTGGTACCACAAGATCCGTTTTCACCGAAGTCACTTTGTTAGAGGTACTCTAGTGATCCATGTGTTTAGAAAATTATTAAATGAAATATCATTGTGAAATTCCTATTTTTCAATTTGCATTATGCACATGTTATTTTTATATTGAAGCCATTTTACATAGGAATCAAAGGAATGATTGGCTCGGAAACAATGACTCGAGAAGATCAACATATTGTAACACCCATGAGGGGAACAATCGAATTTGTTCCTTCCTCAGGTAAATATTAAAATGATTGTAAAATATCCCTTTTCAATAAATGCATTTGGCAGATTTTCTTTCATTGCTTGTATTTATGAGAAAACTATTCATAAATTATAAATCATTTAACAGGTAGCAGTTAGAAAATATAAAATGTCTGTAAACAATTTAACAGATTCTAATTTAGAATTCTTACTTCATGCTAAAAAATCTCCGTACAAGACAGATTTCTATATTTTATGTGTGCAGAAAATCTTATGATTACCAAATCAATATAAACTAAAATTGTTTTTGCAGACCAGCTTCTGTACAATCAAAAAATCACAGTGAGTGTTAGAGTAACAAACGCGGGTATATCTCAGCAGACGTTCGAATTGTCAGCAACAGACACCGAGGGGTTTCTTACTGACGCAACCAAACAAGTGACCTTAAGCGGAAACCAGACGAAGACAGTTGATTTTCATCTAATAGCAATCCCAAATGCAACACACACGTTGGTCTTGTTATTTTAATTTCCAAATTGGATAACAATTAACTTTCATAAGTTAGAATACTAGTAATACATGAACAAATTATTTTGATTTGTAATGGCAAATATGAAAGATTTATATCAATGAAGGCAGAAGAAAGATATTACCATGCTAACTGTTATTTTATTTTTCCAAAGTAAGCTCACTGTGACTTTGGGTATCGAAGGAGCAATTTCTAAAATAGAAAAGTATTTAATGGTGAGATAAACTACAATTTATAAGTATATATTATCTGTATGAATTTTCTACCAACATTTCCTATGAATTGGTTTTTAATATCTTTTTGTCCTTTTATTCGAGGTGTTTTTACTTGGACATTTTCCATGTTTTCTTTTTGTTCAGGTTGCTGCTGTAAACCCACCTGAAATTCGAGTGACAAATCGCTCAGAAAATTGTGAAAAGGAGAATATGAACACATACAACTGTTCTCATCAAAACTGGGAGGCAGACATCAGTGTTTTCTTTTCTGCTAACATGACTGGTCTGTACTCGGTGTCCTCTGAAGTAACATTTACATACCAACAGGACAGCCGAGACAAAAATAAATATCTAGCTACCGTCAAGTAAGGTTTTGTAGCAAGCTTTCACTGAAAAATAAACATGCTTTTGTTTGTGTCTTTGCATACATCATGTATTTTTTTAATCAGGGGTAATTGTTGTACATATCAGACCTCAGTTACCGCCGTGGATTCAGCAGGGAATAGAAAAACCGTGCCAATAAATTTCTCAGGAGAGACCAAATTTACCATAGGGATAAACGGACGCAGTAAGGTAAGTGTTAGGTCAGAAATTTAGACACCCCCCCACCCCCAATTCAAGTTATATCCATTGTATCTTATTTCATGATGGCCATTTGTAATTCAATTATTATTCCGTACTAACTGGCAAGTAGCATTGTAACTCTCATTTGTATTGTTTAAAAAGACATTTGAGCTTTAAAACTGTTTGATATCTCCATATATACTTCATCAATGAAAAGTTCATTTTTTATAAAAGAAAGATAACTGTATTTTTCATACCGCTTTTGGTAGAAAAAAATGAAATGATTAAGTGACCAATATCAATAGACTTTGGGTGCTAAGTGATAATGTTTTTTTTTTTTTGTAGCGAACCAATAAAAGAAAACTTCAGTCAAAATCCAGTTCATTTACTCCATGGATAGCAATAGGTTCTGGGATAGCTGCGGCTGTGGCTCTCGGTGCTGCTGTACTTGCAGTCAAAAAATACAAGTCATTGCAAAACAAAGTTGATTCAGATTTTCCAGATATCATTTCGGATCAAATGCAAAATTCTAATTCTAATTCTGACAAAAACAGAAGAAAAATTTTCACATCGTTTTAACCATAATGATATGTCAGAATTTTTTGTCGTGGATGTTAAAATAAATTATTTTATCTGATTAGATAATCATATAAGATAATCTTACTGAATAAAAGTTTATTTAATATATTTTTTTAAAAATAAAATCACTGATTTAAAAAAAAAAGTAAAGCATCATTTTTTTTTTTATTATTTGCAACACATCAAGCAACACTTTACAATAGTAGTAACACTTACTTCAACATCAACAAATATTATATCAATATAACTCATTGCACATACGTAATCAGCATACACTGAATTTGACGTCATCTTCTATATATGGAATATTGTAATAATATACATATATGATCAGGAAAGCTTGCATATTATGATTATATAAAACTTTGAAAAGGAAGACCAGCAATTTCATATGTATAGCCAGACAATCCAATTTGATTGCGACTTTGTAAAGTAAGCTTTCGTTGAAAAGTTTTATTTATCATTAATATTCATTGTTGTTTTTCTTTAAAGGTAGTTTTTACCCTTTGTTATTATTGCACATTTAATCAAATATTTTTGTGATGCATATCATATGCAAGTACATGTATAATGTATAGCTGTGTGTATGTCTAGAATGCACATAATATGGCACATCGAAATGCATACAACGTATAAAAATAATAATAGATGGTAAGGCAAACTCACGTTTTAAACGTTCTTGATAGACAGGATGAATATTGCACTTTTTATAAAATGAACAGAATAACAGTGTAACACCCCGAGTAAAATTGTGGTGAATGTATATAGATGAATTGGGGAAGATATATTTCTACGTATGTTTATCTATGTAGTTTCGATCTCATCATCAATGTCCGTAACTGATTCTTGTGAATTAGATTTCATGAATAACCATTTCAGAGATGTAAATGCTCTTGTACATTGTTCCATTCCGTATGTAAATTTCTGAGTTTGGTTTTTGGTATCCTGTGTCACGGCACCAGTTGTGACTTTCTTCGCCGGAGTAGATCCTAACTGAGAAACTAACCAGTCAAATGCTTCTTCTATTCCTTCACCTGTCTTTGCAGAAACAGGAAATAAATCTAAAAAAAAAAATAACAGAATAAAATTATATTTTCAGATGCCTTGTCCCTTAACAATGAAACCATATTCAGGCAAAAGTTCCCTAATTATCAAACACAACCTTTCATTTTATATCAATTGAGAGGAAATAATAAAACGTACTCCAAACCCTTTTCAGTTGATTAAGTCTGAGTTTTTCTGTGATGTCCTCCATAGACATGACGTCATCAAGATCGGATTTATTGGCTAGAAAAAGATAGACCGTCTGGTTCAGTTCCGGTGACAGATTTGCCGGAAGTAGAATATCATGGTATAATTCGTCCATTCTTTCTTCATCACTCCGATCAAGGACAAATATAACAGCATCTGTACCTTTGTAGTAGAACCGAATCAGCGGCCGCTGTGACAAAAGAATAAATAACATAACGTCATGATTTATTTTTATATTTATCTCAGTTTGCTTTGAAGTGTTCACATTGGATTCTTTCTACAGATTGTCATTGACTTTGGAGCTTAACCTGCTATGAAATAAAATACCAGGTGGATCATTTCGCAGACTTGATGTCGATGCCTATTACATGCATGTTTGAATGTACAAACTACATACGTGTATTTCCCTTTTGGCTCTCAATACTTAGTGACGCTGATATAAGTCGAACACTGCTTACTAAGTACGTCTGTGGTTTGACATAAATCGTGACCCTGACATTATTATCTTGAACCAAATATCAAATTGAAGACAAAGATACACAAGTCCACAACCCATTTTCATCCTGCGTCTCAATTGCCCTCCTTACATGAACAAAACTGTTCTTACCATTTTCTCTCGACATCCGACGTCCCATGCCGTGAACCTTGTGTTTTTGTGTTGTATTGTCTCCACATTAAAACCTAGAACAAGAGGAAATACGTAGGTAAATGATTCATTTGTAAAACGTTACCCTTCTAAATATTATAAATAGTAAGAGGAACATTGGTGTTAACTATTTATATAAACGGAATGCACTTTGCTACATGATTCTATATTACGATGTCAAGCGTTAAATGTTAATTTTTAAGATACTTAAGATAGATGGCCCAACATAAAAATTGCATTAAATTTCTTGGCTTGGTGATTGTAACACTCGCAGACCATTTGTGAGAACCTAAGAATAACATAACCTTGGCTCAGATTTTCTTAGAAAAAATACATATACAATGTATAATTTTTTTTCATCTCTTGGTACATTCATACTGGACTTTCCGACAGATTTTACTGGTTCTCTGAAATGAGACCATTTTCGAATTTGCTTTAATTAACAAAATAAAAAGTGCTAAACAGACGATACCTATAGATGGTAGGGCGTCTATGACCTCTCCCAGTTTTATTCTGTATAGCAGAGTAGTCTTTCCGGCACCATCCAAACCTGAAAATGGGAACCAAAAGTAGGTCACTTTAAAGCTGTTGATTCCAATCTTTCATTTATATGCAGTAATATTAAAAGTATTATTCTTTTGAATAATTAAGTACAGGGTTGTTCTTGCACATCTCTTTAATTTAAAAATCTAAAAATGAATATATTCCTTCAAAAAATAAAATCGAATAATAAACATTTAATCAATCAAAATGGTTTAAGATTTTCAGACCGATCTAATGCTATACCACTTGTGAACAGTTTTCAGTTTGTGAAATGCACTAACGATTGCATACATAATACATGTACGTGTCTACTTGAGTAGTTATTATCAATAAGTGGTGCTTAATACATGTACACATGTTAAGAGCTTTTTTGAAAAAGGTCTATACGTGGGAAAACCGCATCTTCCATAACCTGTTGTCTCCTGTCTGATTTAATTCTGTACAATTACATATAATTAAAATGTTCTTGCAATCCCCTATAAGCAGACAATATAGGTAAATTGTACTCATATATCAGCTGCAACTGATTTGATTTTTTCATGTAATCCGAGGCTATTGTCATGTTCTAAATTTTGAATTTACCGGGTGTGAGTAAATACAAAATTTAGAACATGACACTTTCATAAAAGACACTAACTATAGTATCAGAGAAGGGGTTTGACGAGGTTTCTATCCTCCTCTCACCCCCATCCCCTTAATACATGTAGGTATACATTTTCAAAAATCTAAAACGATTCAATGCACAGATTATGTGCCTATCCTACTAAATAAAAAAAAGAGTTCTAGGCAGTAGAATAGAAATGTGGATGATTGATTTTGTGAATATTAAAGCTTTTAGACGTAAAATCCGACTAAAGGGTCCTTGATTTTCTTTTTAAGATTTGAGGAAATTATAAGAGGTGTATTTATTGCATAGGGAAGCTGCTAAGTGCAAAATTTGGTCATAAATTTTTAATGAGTAAAAATAAGAAAGTGAGGATCTCTAAAAATGCTTGTAAGGAAGCTACACACAAGGATAAAAAAAATGTTTTAGAATTTTAAGGAAAAAAATTAGGAAGATTCATACATGTCGAGTGTATCTTTTTCATTTTCAACATGCAATAGAAAAAGATGTCAGAAAAACAACGAAGTATAATTCAGTGGAAATCACAATATATACTTAGATTGGGAAAATACGTACAAATAATGTTTTCAATTACTTTATTATGATCTAGCATAAAAATGTCATGAATACTTTCTTTTTTAACAGACTGTGTCATTTACAACATACATGTATAAATCCTTTTACGTCATTCTACCTCAGATAATTTCTTTTTAGTCATTTTAAATATATAGACATAAAAAACAACACATTGTTGTTTTCTTTAATTTAGCAGTAAAATCATACACGTATGTTCATAAATAGCAAAAATAATGTATAATAATTTCATTTAGATGAATGTTTTGCTTTTATCTAGCTTGGTGAGGTCTGTGCTTTGTTTTTTTTCCCCCGAATATTGTGGCTTTCAATTATCTCAGTTTTGGTTATTTTGATGGCAATATGATTCACTCGCCTACTAGTCTTTTGTGATGCATTTCCCCGGGAAAACAGATGGTGCTTTATACCTTGTGTAATAAAGCTTGGTATAAGAAAAAAACAATCTGGTGAATAGATCTACACACTTTCTCTTTAAAGTTCAAGAACATGTTTATATCATTCTTCAGAACGACCACAAGCATTCTGCGTGAATAAAAACGAATGTGATTTTAATATGCATGCCACTCATTTCTTGCAAGAAACGATATCGATATAGCGGAATCGGTGAATATTACATAATTTATTTTTTTTTATTTTATAAAAATAATTTTTCCCAGCTGGTAAGCGAAGGCGAATTACCATTGACACGTGAGTTACAGACACGTCAGAGAATATCCTGTAAAATAAACGATAATCAATGATGAATTTTACCATTACATCGGTATTTAATTCGGCGCAAGACTGTATATTGAATCATCATTGGGTTTAAAGCATTGTGTGTATCATATGAGACTAAGCATCTGCTAGAACATTCTCACAGAACCAATTTCTATATTGATTACCAAATTTTATATAATGAACAAGTCTGAACTTTCAAAATAATATTCATAAGAAAAAATATATATGATGCTCTGTATCGACGGCAGATGGGCAATGTATAAAGCAAGGGATGAACATGTGGATAATTTGTTGCGAGTCTAATCTTTCCTGTATACACCTGATAGATGAGTGTACATTAATTGTTTGTATCTGAGTCTCCTGCACAACCAATAACAACATTCCAGAGACACTTTATCACGTGCATTGATCAATAACTACAGGCTCAAAGAAGCAACAGGAAGAAATACTCGGAGATCTGTGGACTCTGATATCTTTAAATATCAAATACTTCTTCAATACGTTTTATAAAGGTACAATGGGGTCTTTTCTTCTCTCATTTATTATCACCTTTATTAAACACTAATCAATTAGGAAGTACACAATTCTTCCTTGATAAACTTTATTGAGATTGCACATGCATTTATAAATGGTTAAAAAAAACTAAAGCATTGAAAACCAGTGACATTAATTTTGATACTATTAGCATATAACTGAAAAAAATGTATTTTGTATCAATTTTATTTGTGTATATATGAGCAGGTATCCTCAAAAAAGTAATAATATGATGCCAATGTTGATTAACTTGATATCCTTAACCTATATTTCGATTTAGATTATAAATTAATTTAAAAAAAAAGAAAACTTGAAATTTGCTTGAATAAACTTGCATGATAAAGTATATAGGTATTCTAACCATATAAACGTTAATTTACATAATATCATGATGAATCATATAAAGTGTATAACATTGCATAACTAACCATAATTTCCTTAATCATTGAATAAATTACTAAAATGTACTCACCACATATCAGTATTCGAACATCCCTCGTTTTAAACACCCGTGTCCAAATATTACCCATGAGAAATATATATTTAATTAAAGTGTATTATACGCATCTCTGAATTCTCTCATCCTTCCCCATGCGTGTGCTGGCATTTCTAATGTAAACAGAAATGACGTGTTTTGTATTGATTACCTGCTTCCGAGAGTTCTGTTCGAGAGCTACTTGAAACGGCGGGAAAATTCAATAGCAAGAGTTTGTCATCTGGTTATGAGGGGTACTGACAAAATTAAGAAGCATTATTAAATATAACTCAAATATCACCCCTCCCCCAAAAGAACAGAAAAGCAAACCAATTTGAGCACGCAGAGACAAAGATCTGGTTCATTTTGGGATACAGTGAAACTGGATTATAAAGAACCCAAATAGTAGGAAATTCTTGATTATTGTAAGGATTTTTTTATGAATCCCCTCGACGACTCTCCACTTTATTCCTTAAACTGAGGTTCAGAATATCGGTTATACGGAAGTATAATTCGAAGTTCCAGTGACTTACACGTAGTACTAATGTAATGATAGCATTGCACATTTTTAAAGCAATGAACTGCTGGACATAGGAACTTTTTTAACGATTTTGGTCAAACATTAAGTAATGGTGGATCCAGGATTCTTTAAAACGGGGTCTTAACAAGTCGAGGTTCTCCTTCACGGTTCAGACCAAAGCCCTAGTTGGAGCCAAGGGACAAAGTCACAGTTTTTTTTCTTATGACCTGTTTTCAAAGTCGTAAAAAATATCAATCATTTTGTAATAACCTTAAATCAATCGTGAACTTAGTGTTGTCCAGCTAGGTAGTTGCAACACTGTAGCTCTCTGAAAAATATATCAACAGACCGGAGAGCTACAGTGCCACCCATTGAAAAAAGTGTACATCTAATGCACACAAAAAGTACGCTGTTTCGATCTTGATTTATTTCTCAATGTTTTTCAAACCGCCATCTCAAAATATTACTAAGTGTGTTCCTAACATATTCTTGTACACTATTTTCACAATAAAACATTCCTTATAACCCTTGTAAATAGCCCTCCTGAGCCTCAAATGGAAATCATCGAAATTGTTGCCAGTGTACACGGCCATTTTGGACGGCAAGACAATTTGACCACACGCACTTCACGCAAATATGAAATATAAGGGTTTAGTTGATAGGGTCAAAGGAATATTTTGGCAGTTTTTTCTATGGCTGGCACTGTAGCTCTCTGTTCATCCATCCCAATTTTTTCAGATCAGTGAGCAACAGATCTGCAGCTATATCCAACTAGACACTAATGCTGCATAATGTTGAAGGCCACTTGCGTTTGCCGGACCCAAGAAGAAAGATGTTCCTTCAGGCCTTTACTAAGTCCCTACTTTTTATATTCATGTATCTATATATCTTGAACTGGCTTCCATTTTTTGCGATAAATGATATGTGGCACCCAATCCTGTTTTTTTACACAACAGGGTTTTTTTATGCGACGGGATAAGATTTAGCTCACAATGTACAATGTACGTCAAAACATTCATAGAGGTCTAACTCAGCGGTCAACCATCGCACTTTTTTCTTGAACCCTCGGTAAAACACATCGTCTCAAGCCACGGTTTGGAGTCCGCTTTTAGCTCACGGCTCACGTACATATTAGCCGCAATTTGCGACAATGGGTAAAATATTGGAAACACATTTTTGGTCGGACTCAAGGGTCGTTAGGCTGAAGGCGAAGTGTTCGGTTAGAGGGGTCGAAAAAACTTTCGCCCAAAAACAGTCAATAAATACTCTTTTATACCCTTTACTTTCGAGATACATGTGAATTACATTAGCTTCTATGTTTTTCGATAATTAATATGACTGATACAGCCCGTGTGTGACGTAAAAATGTCATAGCGGTCCAATATTTATCTTTTGTTTGGATCGCATCGCAACGCACTGGCTATGTACGAGTATGGCTTATTGCACATTATATAGGAAACATTTTTAAAAGTATAACAAATGTTTTTACGCACTGAGGCAAAGTGTGTATCATAACAGTGGCATAACTTTTGGTAACATCTATGTACAACTGTACATACAGTATCGCCATTTATATACTTATTTCTAGAATTCGCCCAAGTTAGCCAGACAGCGCATGCTACATATTAAGCAGAGTTTCTCTATAAAAAAATCTGAACTATACATCAAGTGCATTATTGCATATATACTCAGTAAAATATGGAGGCCAGTGGTTTACCTATAGACTAGTATACAGGTGTACCTAATTCATCATTTATGAAATTAGTGTGACAGGGTCTAGATTTTAAGCCCTGTCTAGGGTTTAAGCCCTTCACTGCTATACCATTTCTCTCTACATGAGAGAAAATTTCTTGATTGAGATGCAAAACAAGCAAAAAATTAAATCAACAAGAAACACTGATTAAACAAAATTTTTAATTTCAATTTTTAAAAAACCCAAACAATCCATTAACTTGTTCATAGCAAAAGTTCGTGAAAAAAAGTGAAAATAAATACGACTTGCATGTATAACAAAATGACAATTTAAATTAAAAGTCTACAATTCATATCAAAACAATGGCAGTTACAGTTCTCCGAATACATTTGTTAAATAACAGTACAAAAAAAATAAATAAGTAATTTAAAAAAAGGAAAATTAATGCAATTGAATTTCATTTTGAAAATCAATTTCTGCATTTTTTAAGTACAAAACACAACTGCTGTAATATGGTTCTGCTTGAAACCTTTAAATAAAATATCCAGTTCATTTTGCTACTACAAAGTTTTCTTGTAACACCTATGTCTGGTTTAATATACCAATCAGACATTTCAACACATAACAGTAGTTTGGCTATTACTGTGTTGATGCAAAACAACCAATTGTGGAGATCCTATATATATGTATGCTGTACCTCATGCACCAACTCTGTGAAATCTTAAGACTATCTAAAGCTTCCATCTTAACTCTATAGCATATAATAATGTCGACATTATTTTTGTGCCACACAAGGATAAGCATGTCACTACTTTTGAAAGTCTAAATTGTAACTGAAAATGTATTTTCAATTATAAGCAAAATTAATAACAAAGACCTTTTTCAAACTCTCTCAGATTTCACAAAATCAAAAGCCTATTACATGCATGGGTATCATAAATTCTGTAGCCCAATTTTATCCCATATTTAAACAAACTTGAATAAACAGTGTAATGAAGCTTTCAAAAAAAGTTTATCTTTTCTGGCCCACTGGATATATATATTAAAGTTGCCAATGTTTACAGACAGATGGGTGCTGGACAAATGTACTGAGCCAATTATGCCAACTAATAACAAGAGGCCCAGGGGCCACATCGCTCACCTGAGCAATTTGCTAGGAATAAGCACATATCAGATCCCTACTGAAAGTTTACTGAGTTTGGGGGGAAAGGGGGGGGGGGGGGGAGAGGGGGCTTACATGAATTTTAACCTCATAGGGGGTCATGGTTTGAACAAACATGAATTTACACTACCTGAGGATGATTCCATAAAAATATCACTAAGCATGGATTTGAAGTTCTTGAAAAGATTTTAAAAGGTTTCTCTATATATTCCTATGTAAAACTTTGATCGTTCATTTTGGCCCCACCCTACCCTCTGGGGTCATGATTTGAAAACTTGAATCTACGCTACCTGAGGATGATTCCACATGAGTTTCATCTTTCCTGGCCTAGTGGTTCTGGAGAAGAAGATTTTAAAAGATTTTTCCTGTAAATTCCTATGCAAAACTTTGATCGTTCATTTTGGCCCCACCCTTGCCCTGGGGGTCATGATTTGAACAAACTTGAATCTATGCTACCCGAGGATGATTCCACATGAGTTTTATCTTTCCTGGCCTAGTGGTTCAGGAGGAGAAGATTTTTAAAGATTTTTCCTATATATTCCTATGTAAAACTTGGGTCGGCCATTTTGACCCCACCCTTGCCCCGGGGGTCATGATTTGAACAAACTTGAATCTACGCTACTTGGGATATAAATTTTTATCCATACTGAATATTGTGTCAAATTTATAAATGAGGATGATTCCACATGAGTTTCATCTTTCCTGGCCTAGTGGTTCTGGAGGAGAAGATTTTTAAAGACTTTTCCTATATATTCCTATGTAAAACTTGGGTCGGCCATTTTGACCCCACCCTTGCCCCGGGGGTCATGATTTGAACAAACTTGAATCTACACTACCTGAGGATGATTCCACATGAGTTTCATCTTTCCTGGCCTAGTGGTTCTGAAGGAGAAGATTTTTAAAGATTTTTCCTATATATTCCTATGTAAAACTTGGGTCGGCCATTTTGGCCCCACCCTTGCCCCGGGGGTCATGATTTGAACAAACTTGAATCTACACTACCTGAGGATGATTCCTTATGAGTTTCATCTTTCCTGGCCTAGTGGTTCTGGAGGAGAAGATTTTTAAAGATTTTTCCTATATATTCCTATGTAAAACTTGGGTCGGCCATTTTGGCCCCATCCTTGCCCCGGGGGTCATGATTTGAACAAACTTGAATCTACACTACCTGAGGATGATTCAACATGAGTTTCATCTTTCCTGGCCTAGTGGTTCTGGAGAAGAAGATGTTTAAAAGATTTTTCCTATATATTCCTATGTAAAAATTGGGTCGGCCATTTTGGCCCCACCCTTGCCCCGGGGGTCATGATTTGAACAAACTTGAATCTACACTACCTGAGGATGATTCCACATGAGTTTCATCTTTCCTGGCCCAGTGGTTCTTGAGAAGAAGATTTTTAAAAAATGCCATTTATTTTTAATAAATTCATGATTATCTCCCCTTGGAAAAGGACTTGGCCCTTTATTTGAACAAATTTAAATCCCCTTCACCCAAGGATACTCTGTACCAAGTTTGGTTGAAATTGGCCCAGTGGTTCTTGAGAAGAAGATGAAAATGTGAAAAGTTTACAACGACGACGACGACGACAACGACGACAACGACGACTACAACGACAGACAACGGACAAATTGTGATCAGAAAAGCTCACTTGAGCCTTTGGCTCAGGTGAGCTAAAAATGTTTTGTGACTTACTCAATATCTAAACTACTTCTAGACAATTTTGGCAGAGAGCTAATTGTTCAAGTCTTGTAAACAGTTTGCTTAGAGGTACTTGAGTATAGAATAGGGATGTCAACGAGTATCCGGTTAACCAGGTACTCGATCGAACGTCTGAGTATCGAATACTAAAACTGGTACTTGGTTACTCGGATGTATATTTTTTCTTATTCCAAAGTACATATATTTATCAAAAAACTTATGAAAAATTAACTTAAACATGCATATGATGATTACTAAATTAGAGTACCGTCGCCTTCACCTGTAAAACACCAGTTATCACCTGTGGCTGAATATATACAGTAATTAGTGACCAATTACCTGCTTTTCTCACCTTTTGCGGTCCTTAATTTTTGGATGGTTTCAATGATTTGTTTTCGTTGAGGATCGTTTAAGTATTTTCTGTTTTCTTTAAATCATATTTGAATTATTTAGTAAATTGTACCGTAATCTGACATGCATAGGAATGCCGCTACCGACTTAAAAATATAAAGAAAATTATATTTTGATAATACATGTAAGTGAAGATTGAAAAAAAATGTTTAAAGTCAGCTATGCGGAGTAAATTTAGCGTATACAGGGGATATAATAATAATACACAACAAGGGATCCCAACAATGTCTGTTCCTTCTGTTTCATTAATGTGATTATTACATACGTAGCAGATTGATTAAAGCATCTTCCCCCCAAAAAATATTGTATATCATTTGAAAGTATTAGTGTATCAAATTGATGTCTTTCCTGTGTGTGTATTTTTAAAATAAAATAAATAAATAAAATTAAGTACAATAAATTATTTTCGTTGGACTTGATTTTTATAAGCATGCACTAAAAACATAAAAAAGCAACATTGGGGTTTAATACAGCTTAACTGCATTTACAATTTTACCGAGTACCCGGGTACTCGAACGGAAAAACGTCTGAGTAACCGATTATCAAAAATTGACTGATTTGACATCCCTAGTATAAAATGTATAAATAGAAATAATCAAAGACTTTTTTGTTTAACTCATGTCAATAATCTCGCATTGTGAACTTTGGCAGGTCTTACATCTAACGCCAAATCCTTAATACTGATTTATAATGACTAGTCCTGTGTGTTTTCATCAGGAGACTTTGGCTATATAAATTGCTAATGCAATGTTTCCTATGACACTCGCTCCAAGGATAAATCCCACAAAGCCTGGGCTCTTCAAGAACTCTCCTGCAACACAAAAAATATTAATGTTAATAATCTTATCGTTGTAAATCATCGCAAAATGTACAATCCTCTCCCATTCTGCTCATGGTCAAATGAGAAAAAGATATCTCGTATCTTAATATAAACAATTGTTTATGGTAAACCAAATTTTATTCACGTGCGAGAAATAACTGAGAGTTTCACGTTTTACTTTAAGTTGCGAATATAAATTGCCACAAACCATTTATTTTGCTTTGTGTTTGTAGAGAATATTTTCTTAATCGTGAAAATTAATCGTCGCAGATTGATTTCATACTAACGATTCGCGAATAAAAGATGATGCGAATAATAGTTGGTTTACAATACTCCACCGACTACTTACTTATAGATAAGCCTGCTGTCTGTTTTGTGGTGCTGTCCACTGGACACACCGAGGTCTGGTGACTAGACTCACTGTCATCCGAGTACCGCTCAGAGTTCTCAGTCTGTGACAACTGTTTAGACTGGAATTTCCTGAGAACACTAGAGTTAATGCTGCTCTCAGTCAGCCTAGGGGAAGTAAAGCTGGAGTTAACAGTCGACAGGGAGCCTCTCTTCTGTGATGAGTGAGGTAGAAAAAGGTTCTTTGATTCTGCCAGCAGATGAGAACCTTGACTTACAGAGAACTGGCTTTTTGGCTTTGTTGCTGAAATCACAATGTGCTAGTCAATACATCATATAAATCAACTTGAATTGTAGGCCATATGTGCACATTTATGAATATATTTATACTATACTGTTATTCAGGGATAAAAATATAATCCAACCTGAATCTTTGCACTCTACATCAAGGGGTCATAATTTCAAATTTTTGACAAAGGGCTAAGTGTTCTTTAGAATTATATTAAATTGAACTGAAATCCAAAAACAACATGGGAGATGATTTAATCCAAGGATGTGTTGTGCCACTTTTGGTTGAAATTAATCCAGTGGTTCTGGAGAAGTAGTAAATGTGAAAGTTGATGAGGACGACCATAATGACACACAAAAGGCAAATTCTGATCAGAAAAGCTCACTCAAGCTTTCAAGCTAAAATGGAGAGACACAAGAACACAAATTGTCACTTAATGTGGCTAACATACCTTGGAATTTTTTGGGAGTTGAAGACCTATTCTGCAGTGAAAACTTGAGTTTGGCAGGACTGATCAGTGGTCTCTTCTCCCTGAGGGCTTGAGCTATAGATGAGTTTGAGAAGTTAGAAGGAACATGACTGGAATTTGTGAAGGAACTGCTGAAAAGTCCTGCAATGACAGAGGAACATGGTTAATATAATCTGATAATTTTACTTTCCTTTCATTAAATATATTTTTGTCGTTCTGGAATTGCTATACTAAATATCTTTGTTTATATATATGCTAATAAATTTATGAAACAATAATACACATATTTTGTATTTAAGGGGGGTCCTACCATTTTGTGCCTGACTTCCAGGCTGTCCCAGAGACACAGCTTCCAGCTCTGACAGGGTGTCATCCAGATCAACCTGATCTTCCTCCATGACCTCTGACCTCTCCTGATCTCCCACCTGACTGGCCGAGTAGAGCACAGTGCTCCTAGATGTGTCAGAGGGACACGATGAAGACTTACTCAAATCTAGGGAAAGCCTGAAAACAAAACCAAATATGTGTTTGAAAGTCTTATAAATTGTGAGACAATTTCACTAAATTCTGTTTTGCAATTTCATTTATAAGAAAGAGGGGAACAAGCATTCTCTCTGTTTAAATTAGGGATGTCAAAATTGTCAATAATAAATAATTGAGTATTCGAATATATATATGTGAATATTCGATAAAATAAATACATTTTGCTTTATTAAGTATATATCTTCACTCTCCTGTCAAGCATTATAGGTTTTATGCCATTATTTTAGAATAAAAACTCATGTAGAGTTCAGAAAATGCACTACAATTATATATATTTTTTAAGATTATGAAATAGCACACATCCAAAATGTAATGATTGATTTTTTAAAATTCAAAAGATTCTTTAATATTTGCAGATTAATTGATCGTCTTACTAAAGTCTACATTGAAAACTTCTACAAATTTATACCAAGCAGAACAATTATCTAAGGGTGAAATATTAAAAGAGATTACGTTTTGCTAATTATAATTTTCTGATAATTATTTTAATGATATTTTCATAAACAAGAAGTCGGTGTGTTTACTTAAAACGGGGTCCTTACAACAATGCAGGTTGATTGTTAGTACTGGAAACTATTATACCACTGATTAAGTAAACAAAAAAATAAATTACTCTAATAGATACACTCTTCACACCTTTAAGGTAATCCAAGAGGAGTGTTTTTTTAAAAAAAATTTACAAACTTGATTCAATTTCTGATTAAACTTGCCAGGTTTTTCTCTCTTCTTAATGTTTGTATACTTAAAAACGAATATTCGAATCACAAATGTATATTCGAATATCAACCCATCGAATGAATATTCGAATATTCGTTGACATCCCTAGTTTAAATAAAAGTCCTTTCAGCTGACTCGCCATTCTACATCAATATACCTTCGTATACTGATACTGGGTGCTGTTCTGGATTTTCTGCCAGATATACAACACAGGGATGAGACCACTAAATTACAGAAGAGAAGCACAGGCTCGGCCTTTACAACGACAGGTGTAGCAGAGGTTCCTTGCTGAATGAAGAGAACACTGAGCCACACTGGGATCTGTAGGGCATCTGACAGGCACAGTCTGAAAGTTAAAGAAACCTTTGTAATACACATAAATATTAAATGCTCACTTTTGCCCAATTTTATTTAAATTCCAAAGCCAAATCATACTACAGATAATATAAGACATATCTTCATTTTTGGTAAATTTTGTATAATTTTCATATTTACCTGTTTTTCCCAACTGCAATTTTATCTATGATACTGGAAAAAAGGCCAATCACTCCGATCAATCTCTTATGTTCATTAATACTGGTTAAACATAGTGTTAAATAGTCACTGTGTCGTAGATATTGCCTGAGGTCTAAGATACTGCTGAGGCAGACAAAGAACAAGAGAAGACTACACACTGCAGAAACCACCTCCATGATGCGTCCCACTATCACAGTCCTGTGGACAGCCCTTCCTGGAACCTGTTCACAAATAGGAGAAATATATCCTAATATGAAACTTATTAAAGTTTCAGTGATCAAATGAAAAATAAACAATAAAAGACAATATGGGAAAATGAAAATAAAGAAAGATAAATTCATAAGGATTGTCATAATAAATATATAATTTAAAATTAAATAATTTAAATTTTTGATAACTCAATAAGTAGCTCTAAGTACTATGTTAAAGCACAATGATTCTCCCTAAAGCAGTGTTACTGCCCAGGGCTGCCAGCTGGAGACCATTCTCACACCAGGTGGTGTCAAATCAGAGAGTGTGTCAGTATTGTCTGATTGTCCTAATATTTATAATTATAGTGTAAAGTATGTGTCTGTGGACACAATAAAACACCTGGTGTGTGGCGTGAATTTTATCAGCTTAAAACATTTTCTTTGTGTGTTCTTTGCTATTTAGAGATCAAAATTAAAGGGGGGAGGTCATTACTTGTATCTGTGAATCCTCTGTTGGCAGTGGTGAAGTTTCACTGTAATAATTATCCAACTTCTCCTGCAGAAGTTCATCCTGTTTGAACAGTTCTTTGTTGACCACAGTCTGACAATCTGGACAAAGTCTATAGAGTTTCTCTAAATATCTCTCAAACTCTGTCACTTCTGTATCAAAGTTAGCCTTAAAAAAAGACATTTTTCAATTTTATTAGTTCAAAATAGAATGCAAAGTGTACTTAGATATTGTTAGTTTTCATGGTGAATAAAAGTATCATCACAAAGTTAGAAGTTAAAAACAACTTCAAGGAAGACAACTCAGGTAAGTGTTACAGTGTACCCATAACAGGGATGGGGCACATAACATCTCAAAAAATCTTTATTTTATTTTGCCCTGATACTGGTAAATGCTGTTAAGCTTCGTCTTTAATTATCTTAAATTCTATACATTCAGCGATATGCATATTAATGTACACATAACGCACTTAGATCTGTACCTCATTCATGGGAACAAATGCAGCCAGCTGTTTAGTTTTCAACAGCTGATTTCTGGAACATTTTTCACAAAGGACGTCAGTTTTACTGATGAAATCACTCTGTACACAGGACACAGGGTGGTTCAGGTCTCCATTGTACTGAGTGGGTATTGGTTTATTGTAATCACCATCCTGTGTAAAGAACAAAGATAACATTTATTAAATTAGAATATCTGAACTTTAAAAAAAAAGTCATTAAATACAAAATGCTCCTCTCAAAATACATTTTTATCAAATCTAATAAAAATATGATTCTGCTTTTTAAATTTTGTTTTAACCTTCACTTTCCTGGGATGTGATGAAATATATATGTGCATAACATTGTTCTTCTTTATATTTGCTGTCAGTGTTGACAAAACCTGACTGTGTAGGAATTTCAAAAAAATTGTGTGAATAGGATTTAGTAATATGTTTCTACAGAACTGTGAATTTTATATCATCAGGAAGTGGGCCTGTGTAATAAATTTCCTTCTTTACGTAATCCCTTGCAAAAACAACACACATACTGATATAGTTTTGTTGTCATCTTTAGGTGTTAATATTTCACTGTTAGACAAAAATCAACATCTAAGATTATAAATAAGTCCATCATCAGTAAAATTTATACTTTTTTGGGATTTTCAATAATAATGTAAACTAACAAACCTTATTGAAACCATTATACTGCTGGCAGGAAGGACAGTCCCAGCAATTCCTGTTACCATAGGGAACAACTGTATCATCACTACAGAACCAACAGTTCACTCTCACAGGGTAACGAGGCCTATGACATATACCACAATTGGATTAAAGTACAGTTCTTAAAATAGTTTGCTGTGTATATGATATATTTTTCTTTATATTCAATGCAAAACGATTTTGTATCAATATCTGCAGAGACTTGATTAACAAAAGATTTGCAAATGACCAATGTCTCATGATCAGCCAGGGCACAGTGTTTGGTTTTCGGAAGTTTCGAATTCTAGCAGTTTAAACCATATAGATCTGTAGAACACTCAAGGATAATGATATTCAGTAATTTACATTTATAATTTAAAATATGCTATCAACAGCTGAGCTCCAGTACAACCATTAGATCTAGTACGTAAGTAGAATTACCTACGTAGCTTTATTTACCTACTGTACCCCAGGTAGCTTTATTTAGTTATTTCAATGCAACTTTTCAAAATTTTTCTTTTCATTAAAATTGATTTGTAGCTAAATGAAGCTACCTTAGATAGGTAAATAAAGCTAAGTAGGTAAATCAAGCTACGTACGGTAGCTAAATGTAGTGATTGTACCAGACCTGATCAAAATCTGAGACATATAAAATCCATTCGGTTTTATATGAAATGAACATTTATATTTACCTTACATACTTATACACAGCAAATGACACGATAATAATAATCAAGAAAACTGCTAATATTAAGTAATGCGTGCAGAAAGTAAATGGCATTTGCATGGCACTCAAGTTCACCACATGTCAGCGGGAAAAAATAGTACAGCATTCCGAACCCGACGTTATTTCCATTGACGAAATAAAAAAGTTCACAGAAATTAAGAAAGTTCACCTAAATTCTTAATTAGATACCAGTAATATGCCACATGATTGATAATATTTTACTGTTGTGAAATATATTTTTTGAATTCAATAATTAATCGATTTAAATTATTTATTAATTGTTTGATCAGAAGAATTGTGTGCCACATCATGCTCAGGTCCCAATTAACAGACTGCTGACAACAAAATTATACTAATACAATATAAATCAATATCTGTCAGTCTTAGTGCTACGATTCAATTATCAGATAAAGAACTGCTAAAGTCATATAATGAGTCATATACTGGCTTACCTAGAAATTTCATAACAGAAGGGGGCGAGGGGGAGGGCCACTACGCTAACCCGATTCACGTTAAACCTGTTGATTTTCTTCAGCCGATTTTTCCCTCATGTATTCCTTTGTAAACCTTTAACCAAAATGGTGGCCCCATCCAATCTACGATGCCATGATTTGAATAAACTTGCATTTAAATCTACACTATCTGAGGATGCTAACTAATTCATATAAATATGAGCAACCATGGCCTTGGCGTTCTTCATAGAAAAAAGTTTTAAAGATTGTCCCCATGCATTCAAGGATGTAAAACATTAATTGATAGCCCATTAATTGTACTCAACACCACACTGTAGTTGCAGACAATTTTTACAATAGCGATGCAAGTAGAACAGTCGTACTTTTATAACATCCAAAAAATTCTCAAACATCCTATACTGGGTGTAAACACTTTACATTGGTCGCAATTTACTGGTTTCTCACTTTCAAGACCTCTCCTTGGGTTTAATTTTTTTTATCTTCTAACATTGACCTTAGAGTTTACCCACTTTTTAAAAAACTTGAATCTTGACCTGAACTTCAAGACCTTCCCTTAGATACCAGCGAATATTTGACTTTGTGACACTGACCTAAAAAAGTTTAGACTTACTTTAGAAAAAAAAACTAATACTGGCTATAACTTTTGAACAGTTGAGCTAGGGCTTTTACATTTCACATGTATATTTCGTGACCCTCCCCTGCATGGGTACCATCAATTTGTACTCTTTAAACTTGATCTTGGAATTTGACCTACTTTTATTAACCTTGGCCATAACTTTTGAACAGTTTGTGCAAGGACTTTCATATTTCATATGTATTTGAGTTTTACCACAGGCTGTGATAGGAGGGCATAAGTGTTCCACAAACACATCTTGTTTACTCAAGTATATATTCCTTGGGATAAAATCTTTCTTTGGACACCACCATTTTTTCAGTGAAACTTCTGACCTTGAAATTAGACCTATATTTGAAGAAAAAAACTTTAACCTTCAGCTGCTGCTGTTATGGGGGCCGTTAGTGTTTCTCAAACTTTTTCTTTCAAATATATAAATGAAAATATTGCTCATCAAATATATTTATTACTTTTTTATGTCGTAAATTTGAAAATTTACTAGATTGGGGTAAATGCAAAATTTACAACATAATAACAGATATCATGTCATAAAATGTACATTTACCTCCACCTAGTACATTGTATATCTGAAATTTACAACAAGATACTTTAACATTATTAACACTCTTCATAATATACTAGTAAGTAAATTCGTTTTGATATTTTAATTCCTTGCAAATAAATATTCAACAAATAAAACACAATACGAGCAAAAAGTCAAACACAGGACTTAAAACCTATCAAACCATTCAAGGTCAAGGTCTGTAAATAAAATCAAGTGATGCAACAAATCTATTTCAAAAATTAACTAGTGGGGGGACCGTTAGTGTTTCTCAAACATTTTCTCTCATATATATAAATAAGAAAACTTTATGCATTTGCTTTAACATCAAATATATTTCATTCAAATTTTAGCATTGCACATGTGCGCATATGAATGTACGTGAAATTTACTAGTTTACTTTAATATACTAAATATTTAAAGTATTAATAACAGTATAAAAAATAGGCATTCAAGTGTATTTTTGGTTTACCTCCACCTACGTACATTGTATATCTAACAATTTTGTACAAGTCATTACATACTTTAACATTTTTTGAAAACACTCTTTGTAATATACAGCCAATAAATTGCCGACGTACGTTTGATATTTTAATTCCTTGCAAATAAATATTCAACAAATAAAACACAATACGAGTAAAAAGTCAAACACAGGACTTGAAACCTATCAAATCATTCAAGGTCAAGGTTTATAAATAAAATTAAATGTTGCAACAAATCTATTTTAAAAATCAAATCACAACTAAAAAAGTATGTTTATTGTTTATCAGCTGTATAGTTATAACATCAAGATATACAGAACACAACAATCAGACAACATTAGCAGGAACGCGTGAAGTTTTTGCCCATTTTTTAATATATCCATATTAGGTTTCAATTTCATCAAAACAGTAAAGATTTACGTCTATATCAATTAATGAGCACACATGTTTCATAATTCAAGCACACATAATTATTTGTTCACTGTATACAATAAATAATATATATATATACATGTAACTAGCATCAATATCGAATCGCATACATGAGGCAGTCATTAACCAGTATGAATGCACTATGAAAAGTTTATCTGGATGCATGTACATTATTCTTAAACTTGATTCAAGAAATTAGGCAATCAGAAATTCATTATAATCGTAAAAATCAAGTACTCCTCATGGTGCTTTTATTTTGGCAAACATACAAATTATAGCTCGAAAGGAACCTTTTTTTTGCAAAAACAATTGATTGACTAAAGAAGTAATTCATATCCATGTACAAGTACATCGGCAGTCATTAACCACGGCCAAAAAGTTTATCTGGATGCTGTCCATTCTCTCCCTTGATTCAAGAAATTAGGCAATCAGAAATTTATTATAATCGTAAAAATCAAGTACTCCTCATGGTGCATTTATTTTAGCAAACATACAAATTTTAGCTCGAAAGGAACCTTTTTTTTTTTTGCAAAAAACAATTGACTAAAGAAGTTAATTAATGTACATGTACTACAGGTATTTTGTTGACAGGTTTAAAAATAACATTGGACGGTATACTTATATTTTTCTAAGCTGTTTTCCAACTATTTTTAAAACATAAGTTGAGACTTAAAACAAAATAATGTTTTAAAATAAATTACAAAAAACTATTTATCATATCCCAGGCTAAGTGGAAATGTTTCCCTTGTGAAAAAATTAGACAGGGTTGAAGAATTCTACACCAAATATTTCTTCCTTCCATATACTCCTAGTTATAAGCGCACAAGTTCTTTTTTCAAAACAGGGTAAAGAACATCGGCGAATTATGTGTGTGGAATATCCATATCTTCAAGTGTATAAAATAAAGTTCAATTCTGAATCAAATATTCGAAGTTTTAATATTTGATTTAAAGATATAAATTCTTGCATGGTAAACAAATTTTTTTCAGCAGAATATTATCTCCAAGAGAAAAATTTTTCTAGAGTAAAAAGAAATTGAGTTTTCTTGGACCTTACTTGGTGCAACTATTATGGTACGATGTATATATATTTTTGTTAATTACTCATGGCCACGAAATAAAATTCGATGCCACTCAATAAAATTTGTGATATAATAAAATTCGATGAACAAATTTCTGGACACGAATATTCCCCAGCATGCATTGTGTGTGTAAGCAAATATGAAACAGGTGCAGCTGCTGCAGCACTGTCTTTCTAACTTTGTCCAACCAAAAGTCTTTGATCTATTATAATATGTACAATATGCACTTAATTATTTTAATAATGTAGAAATCTTGGATTCTACTCAGGCATAAACTGTTTTGGTGGAAAGATCAACTATTTTTAGTATGTGTGTGATATTTCATATACGAATTATTTCAATACTTTTCAGATTATTAAAGAAAATATTTTGTTAGAATTGTTTTATGCAATATTTTTCGAACCATAGGCAATTTTATCTGCTTATTCGCCCATCTTTTTTTTCTGATTATAACATAATCTCAAGCGAGGTGGATAGACTCGCACTTTAGTAGATATAATACTGATTTATCTAGCAATAATTTAAGGGCCTCATGCCATTTGACTGATTCTTTCCTCCTCCAAGGCTTCCGGTACAAAACCTAATGGAAGTAACTCTCCTGTCTTCATCAGTTTGTAGGTATCGTCAGGCTTGGTCATATATACATCCCAGTCTGTTCCAAACTGAATAAGTACATCAGACCATTTAGCATAATACTATAAAGATTATACATCAGTGAAGTCACAATCGTGATCAAAACACACAATGCATGTGAATACTATTGTCTGAATGAAGATTATACATCATAATTTAACTTAAAGTGTTAAATTATGAAATTTAATTTTATATAAATGCATATATCGACGATAACTGTAAACATAATAATCATACGAATCATGGTCGTTCAAAAATAAAGGCTATATAGTTCTTGCCACTTAGCTTCTTTATCGTCTAGCCCTTACTATGACCCTAGGCTTAATCCCAAACTTTTAACCCTAAATTCCAATTTTCCCCAACAGCACTAACTTAACCCTTATTAATTGTGACAGCCTACCCGGGTTAGAAATCTCATTAGAGTAAAACACTTTTATAATAAAAAAAAAGTGCCAGGGACGGACGATTTAACTTAAGGAATAACTGTCTTATTTTTTGGATTCATGATGTGATCACTCGAGTGGCTTGCGTGATAATTTGCATAAACGCCGTTTCAAGCAAGTCAATCGATCGGACCCAAAAATAAGACAGTTATTCCTTATATTTACATGCTCTTGATTCCGCAAATCACGTGCTACAGTGTACACGCCCCGCTTCTGTCTCTTTTTGCCCCGCGCCCGCACGTGATTTTTGTTTTAACCGCGCTTATCAATGAACCAGTACATTCAAGTAGAAATAAGATATTTTTACTTTTTGTGCGTTTATGTCGGACAAAGACATTAGAAATGTTAGTATGTAAAAATAAAGTACATCTCGGAGACATTGCATGGAAATGTAAATAATGAAAATATTTCCCTATATACGCGTAATTCGTTATATCCGTGAAGTTTACACTATATTTTAAAGTCAAGTGGAATGAAAATTACTTCGATTTATGCCTTCATTCGTTTTAAATGTATTCACTGTAAGCATATTTTCCTGTATAAATTCGATTTCAATATCGCACTCGGTGTATTTGGATTTTCTAACGAAACCAAATATTTTAAATCATGAACAATTTATGGATACGATGTCATTGTTGACTCAACATGGCACGGTAGTCTTTTGTTTGGTATTAACTTCGATTACAATGTGTACAGTGATATTTAAATGAATTGACTTTGTTGCTTGATCAATACAATTAACTTTCACTGAAGATTACTTTATAGGAACTTATGGTACTTACCTCCACCATAAACTGTCTACATGCCCCACATGGTACAATAAAAGAGGTCTTCAGGTCACTACAGTAGAAAAGGAGGAATGATTTAATGGCCGCCCATAAGTATTATTTTTATCTTGAAAACATGGTTAGATTTTACAAAAGTTAAAAGAAATATTTCATATGCATTTTCAAGTTTTCTGCATGAGAGAATGCAATGTATACGAGTAATTTCAGATGCACTATACAGAAGATTTTGAGGATGATTTACTTGTACTTGAGAGACTTATACTATTACGGTTATCATAAAGGTTAAATGTTCATTTTGCTTTTGTAAGCATTTTAAAAATAAATCAATTAAGAGGAAAAATGTAAATGCAGTGTGCTTGTTTTCGAAAAAATATTGATGAATCTATTCGTTCAATCTGTAAAATGCAATATGAAACTTATGTTTCTCTACCATTCTAAGCCCTTTGATTGGCTCAAACTTGCTCACATAATCAAGTGCATATAGACTTGTGTTACTACATACTACATATATTGTGTAATTATAGATTCTGAAAAAGCCATATCGACTTAAATTTTCTAGAAATGGAAAATAATGAAAGTGCTGAATAGCTAATATAACTTGATGTTTCAGGGAAATATAACATATCGACCTCGCACTTTGTGCTCGGTCGTTATGCTTTTCAGTGAGGATGATATATCTAAGGATCGACCGAATAAAAGGGCTATATTATATATTATATAACACTGAACAATTGCGCGCATAAATTCTGCGCTGTCGATGTTTTCTGAAACCAATTGTTGACTAGTGCTACATTAGATGGCGTAGTTTCATCATTAAGAGGGAAATGGTGTTTTTTAACAATTGTTTCTCGACAAATCAAATTTAACTAATTTTATATGTGAAATAATTATATTATTATTTATATGTATTGTATCACTTCACTGTTCCGGGGGAGGGGGTTGCTCAAGATAAATCTGCAAATAATAAAATACTTGATTTCTCCATAAAGTGTTGGTTCATCAAAGGCGTGGTTAAAAAAATCTTGTATGTAGTGGAGTGAAAGACACGTAGAGAGAAAGGACTGGGGTTGAATCGAGCACCTGAATTTAAGGAATCTTGTAATTATAGAAAATAACCGTCAGATATCGGGGTTTTTTTGTTTTGTTTTTTTGTTTGATGATGATAATCAAACAATTGGCTTGATCCCGTCATAAAGCCGGCCCAAAGACGGATATTTCAGAAATAACTGGCTAATTTGGGGGGGGGGGGGGTAATGTAATCAAGAAATTGGCTTGCGTGATAATTTGCAAAAAATGTGCTTCATTGTTACAAGTATTTGGACAATGAAATAAAAAAAAAAAAGAAAAATTCCTTGAAAAAAAAGCTATTGGTTTATCGATAACGGCGTGGTTAAAAATCACACGCTAGGTGGGACTGGATGAGAGAAGAAAGAAGTGGGCGGGGCTTGGATCGAGCACCTGAATATTTACGAAAACGTGCAAGAGATAACAGTTTTTGGTTTTATGAATAGTTTAAGACTTCGGCATTTATTTCAATTTTCACATAAGTCATGAAATCGCTTGATCACATCATTAAGGAAAATTCTTGAATCACATAGCTTCAGTGAAGTAACCTTTAGCTGAGGATCTGGAAAATTTCACGCGACCTAAAGTTTTTCCTTTTTTCGTAGGATTGGGATTGATAGCATCCGCTTGCGTTTCTTTATAAGACGCCCTTGAACAATGACATACAGGAAATACATGTGTACTTATCTCTGAATCAATAGGATCTGTGTGTGTGTTCTATGTATAATAGTATACGCTGTAACTGACACGTCACCTTGAGATGGCGATGGCTTTGAATCGTCTGTGGCCCTCTGATACCGCCTTTGTTAGGGCCGTTCTTTCTGCACATATCGTTAATCCATAGGAGGCATTCTCCACATTACAACCTAAAAACGCACATTATTAGTCAGTAGATCCTATATATATAGGTTAATTCGCCAAATACTGTTCCATCTATATATGAATTTTTCATACTGTGCATGCATCTTCTGATTTATTTATCTATACATTTTTTTGAGACTGTAAACACAAGTATTTATAAGACGCATTTTATGAAGAAGACAAAAAAAAAGAAGTTCGCATCTTGCATAATTTTAGTGTGTATAACCTGCATACCCGTAATAACAGTGCCGTCGTCACAAAGCAGCGCCGCTCCAACCCTGAATTTGCTGTAGGGACTGTAAGATTTCTTCTTCATGTCATGGCTTGCCTTAAACAACTTTTTGATGCTCTCTGAATCTGTACAAATAGTGACAAATTATGCAAAATTTACTCAATAGGAGTAAAAGAAATATATTATTAGTATGTAAACAATTATGCTTTCTTTATTATACATGTATTTCTAGATTATAAGAATGCTTAAATCTGCCAAATAATAAAAACCACAAGTGGAAGCTAGAATACACATATTCATTAAAATTATTTAGGAATAAAATTTATATTAAAGTTCATAAAAACATTCCATTTGACACTACTTAACTTTAACCTTCAATTGTGTTTTTAAAATAAAAGTCACACTGGCATGTTTGGAATGTACGTACTAAAATAACTGGAATGTATATGCAGTAGAATAATATGCATATGTTTATTAAACTTTCTTATTTAAAATCCGATCTTTTCTGGATTAAAAAAAAAAGATCTGTAAAAGTAACCCTAACCGACCAGGAAATTTATTTGACAAAACTGTTCTATTGAAAAAAAAAATTTATCGTCCAGAGAGAGAGAGAGAGAGAGAGAGAGAGAGAGAGAGAGAGAGAGAGAGAGAGAGAGAGAGAGAGAGATTTACAGACATAAATGTTAAAACTGAATTTGCACGTAGGCATATTTCTATTGAAACTGATTTTTGAAATGAATCAATATATTTATAGGGACGACTTTTCAATTTATCTCATGTTTGTGACATGACCCGGCAAGTTTTCCTTTGAAGTCAAGCATACTGTAACTGCGATACAGAACACTTTTTGTGGGCGTTTCTTATGCAAATGAACAGAAACTGTACTGTATCTGCAAAATATCAACGATATACGGTTTATTTTTAGCGATGACGGAAAGCTGTATCCGTATTCACCATAGGACTGTTAATATATCATGGTCGGAGGTTAAATGCCAAAAAAATTCGTTTTCCGTGGGGGTATCGTGTCTTCGTTACTTGTTGCAACCGGTATACAAGAGAGAGAGAGAGAGAGAGAGAGAGAGAGAGAGATATGACAACCGGTGGAGGACATTTCTCTCATTTACAGACATAAATGTTTTGCATTAAACTGAATTTGCACCCTGTCAAATCTAAATAAAATTTTTGGAAAACAAATATTTCTACTGAAACTGATTTGTGAAATTAAAATGGGAAATAAATCAATATATTGATTGGTTGGGAGGTAGTACCCAAATACGCATGTAAATTAGTGAGGTCCCAAGAAAGGTCATGTCACAAGTCATTTAGAATACTCGTTTCTTTTCAATTGATATCGCTCTCGCCTCATGAATATTAATTATAAATCGCACGTTTACATCGTCTGTATACATAATAAGCCAATACATATAGCGCAATTCGTCCATATATGAAAGCATGTTTTCCACGCTAACACAACATTACAAGCAGAACATCTATCATTTCTAAAAGAAAATACTGTATTAAATAGTAGTTGTCGTTTTGTTGTTACCTCAATCAAAAAAGTAAACAATATTCAAAGAGAAATTGGACATAATCTTGCTTACCTGACATTTTCTCTGCGACTCAGTCCTCATTCATATAGGTCAACTGAACAACAACCAATCAGCTTTTAGTATTTCCACACACCTCTAAAAAACGTAAACAAAATTGTTTACATCGATCATGACATTCTAAATTGTGGGTATTTTAATTTTTATTCAAAAGGTTCGGCAACTTCCGTGTTTAAAAATAACTTTAGAATGTCTTATTACTGATTTATTTTGTGGTTATATCAATAAGATAATTAACAGCCTTGCAGATCTGTTCTATCAATATGTGTTAGGTTTGGTGTTTGGTCAGCTGCCGAGTATTAAAGTAGCCATGGTTGCCATGGGGATAAGAACATAACGTATTTATCGGTATAGAACCCAGTGTTTTAGAATCAGAGGAAATTCTTTGTACGCACTGCAGACAGCATAAAGGCTCTACATTAACTGTTTTGTACATTAACTATCATATGTACATCTGCACATTATAATAAAGGACACAGCATACCACAAGGGTTTTGATTTCATTTCAGAATAGTTTGAAAATATGCTGGTGCACGCTTAGATGAAGAGACAAGGCTTTTAAAATTCAAAAGATAATGACCCACTTTGTGAGCATTAAGATCAGACACAAAGGACGGATATTTTTTCTTCTTTCTTTTTTTTTTTTTTTTTTTTTTTTTTTTTTAATTTTTTTTTTTTGAGAACTGGGTTTTTGATATGTCGCTTATAATATTACAACTTATACAGTATGAGTTTTATACGAGATTCAGTTACATTCATTTCATTTACAAACTTTTTCGAAATATTTCTTTTAAATAAAAGACACCACCATGTAGTTAGACATACATGTATGTGCATTGCCACATTCTAGATTTAAACTGAATCTTTATCCTTATGAAGAACAATTTTTGAAGACATGTGTCCTGATTTCAAAACAGGTATACAACGAAGAATTTTACTGGGTATTAGGGGCCTGTGTGATACCTTTTATTTTTGCATGTCAAGGAACTTTTGGTAGGTTATAGTGCCCCTACTGAATTTGCTTGGCTCCCCCCCCCCCTTGAATTTGCTTCTTATGGGCCTTTACGCATACGAATTTATTTTAATCCTTTTCTTTGAAAAAAAAATGATTATAAAAAAACCTTAAAAATATACATAGAAAGAATCTTCTATTTTAGTCCACATTTATTAATAGTAGTACGTAAACGCCCACAGAACATATTGTGCGTGCTGAGTAGGACGGATCTATTTTTGAATCGTGTGTATTTTGGGGAAATCCATCGTTTTCTGCATACTATAGTATAAGGCTTTCGGATGCTGATGCCTCTTATCATTTAAGGATGGGCTTCCTTGCACTCATAAGTTAAAAAGAGTCTGTTATCGCTGTCTTTGACTAAATTACCGCATGAGTCTTCCGCATCTAGTAACTACTGTAAAACTTTAATCCCCATTGTGGCCTAACCCTGCCCCTAAGGGTCATTATTTGAACAAACTAAATCTACCTTACCTGAGAATGCGTCTATATCAATATATTTAAACTAAGCTTTACTGTTCTTGAGAAGAAGATTTTAATTTTCCCCCATTCCTTTATATTTTTATCTAAAACATAAATCTCCATTGTAGCCTACCCCCCCCCCCCCCACCACCACCACCATAGGGTCTTCATTTGAAAACTTGAATCGACCTTACCTGAGAATATGCCTCCGTACCAATATGATTAAACAAGACTTTGCTGTTCTCGAGAGGAAGATTTTTAAAGATTTTTTTCCCCCTTATATACCGGTATATCTATGTAAAACTTTGATTCCCCCATTGTGGCCCACCCTATCCCAGGATGGCACGAACTGAACAAATTTATTTTATGTAAATCTACACTACGTGTACTTAAGGATGCTTCCATATCGTTATTACTTATTAAGGCTTTGCTGTTCTTGAGAAGATTTTTTAAAAAAATGTTTCCCTTTAGTTTCCTGTGTACCTCCCCCCCCCCCTCCTTCGTAGCTCCACCTTATCCCTAGAGGTCATCCTGTGAACAAACTTATTTTTCACTATGTTTTAGAATGTTTCATATTAGTTTCAACTTTTTGGTCCAGTGGTTCTTGAGAAGAAATTTTTACAACATTGCACCAAATTATCACTATTTCAGAATTATCTCCCCTTGAAAAAGAGCGTAACTCTTCATGTGAACAAACTTGAATCACCTTTACTCAAGGATGCTTTAAGTTTGGTTGAAATTGACCCGGTGGTTCTGGAGAAGTCAAAAATGTGGAATTTTTAACAGACGGACGGAGAGCTAGCCGAACAGATAAACAGACGGACTACAGACAAAATGTGTTCAAAGATTTCACCTCAGGTGAGCTAAAAAAAAAAAAGAAGGATTCAACATTGATCGGGATCGAGATACAACTAATTAATAACGTTGTAAATAATACGTCACTTCCACCAAAAGGAAAGCATGGTACTCTCTGCTAAGAAGATGAAGAGTAAAAGGTTTTTATCTCATTATTGATACCTTTGGACGAGAGAAATACTGTTTTATTACCGTTTAAGTAATAAGCAGTCAAACTTCTGCTTTAAATGGTACAGTGGAGTCGCCAATTCCGGGTCGTCTCCAATTCCGGGTCACTCGTGTGTATTTTATGCCATATTGTTAAAATTTAAGCGTAAAAAACTTAATGAATACGCTGGTCATGAAGAACTGGTCTTTCTGTATGTAATTAATTACAAAATTTTAAATATCAATCTCAAGAGAGCATCCGACAATCGAAAGTCTGAAACGCACGCATTAATGACTTGGGTGTTTCTGCTGCGGTGACGGGCTTTTACATTTTGTAGAAAGGCTGATATAAAAGTTCTAGATTTTATGGCAAATGCATTTAGTTTTAACTCAGAAATCAATCATAATGATCGCTGCTCAAATAAAATTTTTATTCACTCAAACTGTAGTAGTTTCTCCAATTGCGGGTCACGCAATCTCGTGGCATGAACATGTAACAATTTTATGTACAAAACCAATCGACAACCATGTATTTACCTTGATTATCAAAAGTATTCTAATGGAAAATATTTTTTCTAAAATTAAAATCGAGTTAACCCTTCAAATGCATTTTTTAATAAATGAATTTACGTGTATTATTTTTAATCCTAATGCATTTTTTTAATTCTGCATACTGCAATTTGTTTTGTTTTAATTGTTTTAAAAATAATTTAAACATATTTCTGTGGTTGTTTTACATTTTTTCCAAGCTGTATGAATTGTTTTATATTTCAACATCATAAAAATCGAGTTCCGAAACGTTCCATGAATATAACACGACCGTAAAGTCACATGACTCGGAAATGGAGAAAATGATTCGTAACTGGGGAAGCTAGGCCTTGCTGAAATACCACTGTAAATATTGTTCCCGTGTAGCTACTTTGAAAACGAAAAGATGTTTGGATGACTCACTATTTGTTCTTTCAATACATATATTGCATAAAATATAAATTGAACAGATTTGTAAAATATCATCGAAACACCCTGACGTGACCCGGAATTGGCGACTTCACTGTATTTGAAGGATACCTGTATTTTTTTTTTTACATTTGATAAGTGATTAAAATTTGGTTTTCGTATTTATGTTGTAGCTTTTTGTTAACTTAGTATAATATGTTGACGGTGCGACCGTTAGAGCGAGTGCAAACTCTTCTATTGCTTTGATTTAGATCGGGCTCGTCAAACCGCACGTGACATTTAGTGCGTCTAGACTCTGACGTCACATGACGTCGTATGTAAGTTACAAATACCAAGAAAAAACTGAACACTGCTGAAAGTTAATGAAAAAAGTTAAGTTTACAATTTATCTTCCATATGTATCCATTTAATCAAGGCTAATAAACTTTTTGTTGAACATTTGCCGTCATTCTCGCGAGAACGCAACTTTGCTAAGTGATGCATTGTGGGTCAAAATTACTGCGGCAAAAAATTCTAAAGAATGAATATGCAGTAGTCCGAATTTTTTCTTCGCCCAGGCGTTGTCATTAGAGCTTGCAGTTACGAGCGTCGCTTTGCGACGCTCGCTGTGCTCGCTAATATGTTGACGGTGCTACCATTAGAGCAAGCGCAAACTCTTCTATTGTTTTAATTTAGATCGGGCTTGTCAAACCGCACGTGACATTTGGTGCGTCTAGACTCTGACGTCACATGACGTCGTATGTAAGTTACAAATACCAAGAAAAAACTGAACAGTGCTGAAAGTTAAATGAAAAAAGTTACGTTTACAATTTATCTTCAATATGTATCCATTTAATCAAGGCGAGTAAACTTTTTGTTGAACATTTGCCGTCATTCTCGCGAGAACGCAACTTTGCTAAGTGATGCATTGTGGGTCAAAATTACTGACTCTAACCCCTGCCTTTTATATTGTGAATTGAATGATAGCACACATTATTATGATTAGACAATAACTGCATATGCCTGGTATTTATCCAGTGATACACTTGTCAGAAAATTACGCACCTAGAGGCCATTCCTCTGAGATTCCTCTGAAAATATTGTGTCATACAGGGAATTATTGAAAAATGGAAATTCAATGACACCAGCTGGTGTCGCAACTCTGCCTACTTTTGCAACTTTATTCTGTTGATCTAACTTCCCAGAGGCGAGAAATCAGTAAAGGGAGGATTCTTCTACAACTTTGGAACATATTAAAGACCTGATATTTTGACCTGATGAAAAAAATATCACATAAAGTTCTCAATTTAAACATTCTGTATCAATTTTTTGGGAGACAATTATTGATGATACTATACTAAAAACACTTTTAGTAAATAACACTGAGAATTTTTTCTTTGTATCAAGGTGTTCTTACAAAAACTTGTTGACCTGATATTTCTAGTAAAGACCTGATATTTTTATAAATGACTTTCAATGGGAGGTTATTGTCCCAGATATATGAAATGTAATGTTTAAATTGATAATTTGTAAGAAATATTTTTTCATCAGGTCAAATATCAGGTCTTTAGTATATCAGGTCTTTATTATGTTCCTACAACTTTGTCATCATTAAAAGGATGTTATCGTTATTTAAATGGCCCTGTAGCTGACAAATGAAGCATCAATTAAATTTGGTAGCCTTCTCTTCTTCTTCATTTTCATTGCTTACCTATTACTTATCATTTCATTCTCCAGAAAACTAGCTGATATGGATGTTGATGATGGGGAACCAATTGACATCACAGCTTTAAAAAGGAATGCATCAAAGACTTCGAAAAAGTAAAGTTTGTTTGGAATTTATGTACAATGTACTCTGTTATAAATTTCTTACCTTGATTTTTTTTAATTAATTAATTAATGAACAATTTAGATTTAGGTTAAGCTACAAATTTATACTTATTGCATACATATTAATGTTACACAGAAAAGACAAAAAGAAGGAGGCACCTGCTAAGTCAGCATCAATGGAAGACAAACTGAAGAACCAAGACCCTGAATTCTATGAATTTCTAAAGAATGAAGATCAGAGTTTACTAAACTTTGATGACAGTGATGATGATTTGGACGAGGATGATTTCAGTCCTAGCGATGAATCATCAGATGATGAAAAACAAACATCTAAACCTGTGTCTGTGAAGGGTATGAAAGGAAAAGTAGTGGTAGGGAAGAAGAAGGGCACACAGGAAGAAGACCTGGATGATATCCTGTCTACAAGTGAAGAGGAGGAAGAGGATGAAGAAGGATCTGATGCTGAGACAGGGGGAAAATTCCATAAACTGCCATCCAAACTAGAGGTAATGCCACTATATCCAAGATCTACTCATTATAGTATGGAGTGTAGAATTGAGGAACATTATTTTTAGGGTAGTTGATCAATGGAATGCAGGGTAATTAAGAAAGATTTTAAAAGAGTTATGTGAAAACAAAAGTTGGCAGATGACCGATAGGCAAACATTAGTTCACCATTATACTGTATTTGTCAGTTTGACAGTAATGTCAGTTTATCAACATTATATTTGTCAGTTTGACAGTGATGTTAGTTTATCAACATAACATGATATTAGTTTATCAACATAACATAATTCAGGTTGACAGTGATGTTAACATAATTCAGGTTGACAGTGATGTTAGTTTATCAACATTACATTTGTCAGGTTGACAGTAATGTCAGTTTATCAACATAACATTATTCAGGTTGACAGTGATGAAGATGATGAGAATGAAAAAGAAGAGGAAGAAATTCCAGAGTCAAAGAAGGGGAAGATGAGAGGCATACTTGTGACCAGTAAGATGATCTCACACTGGAGTAAAGCACTAGAGGTCAGTCTTTTCTCATGACCAGTCGAGTTTGTATTCTTCCATGGTTGAAATCTGTTAATCTGTATTTAAACTATGATTTTAACATTTTTTAACATTTGTATTTGTTTGTTTTATTTATATAGGATAAACCATCATCTAGTCTGATAAAGGATGTTGTCTGTGCATTCAAAGCTGCTGTTAAGCGGGCTGGCCATGAAACAGAAGTTAATAAGTACAGGGTAGAAGGCAGCACAGGTAGGCCCTGTTTGAGAAAGTTTTAAAAAATTAAAATAAATGTCAATTTGTAAAAAGAAAAAAAAAAATCTATAAAGGTTAAAAGTAAACTTGAGCAACAGAATAATTAGAAATGGATGTAAATTTTCTTCAAATTAAACTTTATTCATTTATTTATACATAATTTGTCATGGTACAAAAAGTTAACTGTTCTTCTATTCCAGCATTCAATGGCATTGTGAGACTATGTCTGGCTCACATGTCACCTGCACTCCATAAAGTTAGTGGTGTTCCTCAGACCACAGACCTTCAGAAACCAGTTATACCCAATCCACAAAGCAAGAAATGGAAGGCTGTAAAACTAGATGTCAAGACTTACTTATCTCACCTGTTACATGTTAGTAAAACTAAATATCAAGACTTACATGTGTGACATTTTACATGAAAGTTAAACGGGCACATCAATACCTAGTTTCTCACCTGTTATGAATAAGTTAAACTGATATCATTAAGGCCTACCTTTTTCACCTGTTTCATTTACCTCAGTAGAATAAATTTAATATCAAGACTAGGTTGAGAATTCAGTTAATTAATATAAAGAATCTTAATGTTTGCCTGTATTTGATATAAGTGATATTTTGACAGTTGCTGGGTGAGATGTCAGAATCGGCCATGTTAAATGTCATCCTGAAGCACGTACACAGACTGGTGGCTTTCTACTCAGTCTTCCCAAAGCTCACAAAACTCATGATGAAGGTACAGTACAAATAAAAGGGTGTTATATTTTTGATAACTACTGTGCTTTAATTAGCTAGCCTGAGTTGAAAGCTCAAGAGAGCTTTTCTGAACACATGCTCTTCATTGTCAGTCTATCCATCTGTCTGTCTGACAATCTGTCTGTGAACTTTTCACATTTTCATCTTCTTCTCTAGAACTGCTGGGTCAATTTAAACTTAAGTTAATTGATACAAAGCATTCTTGGGAGAAGGGGAGTTTACGTTGTTAAAATGAAGGGCCAAGTCTCCTTACATGGCAGATAATCAAGAAAAAAAAATAGGATAGGGTCATTCAAAAATCTTCTTCTCAATAGCCACTGGGCCAGAAAAGCTGAAACATATGTGGAAGCATCCTGGGGTGGTGTAGATTCTAAATTGTTTAAATCTTGACTCTCAAGGGGAATCAAAATTTTTCATTGAAACATATAGGAGTTTTGATTTAAATTCTTCTCAAGAACCACTGGGTCAGAAAAGCTGAAACTTTTATGGAAGCATCCTGGGGTAGAATAGATTCTAAATTCAAATCATGACACCCTGGGGTAGGCTTTGGACCACAATGTGTACTACAAAGGGGAAAATCTGGTGAAGAAGAGCAGGGCCAATGTTACTCATGCAAGCATTGTGGTGCATGGGCCTCGTTATTTTTGATACACCGTGACTTACAAAATTAAAACATTAAAAGTTTTACTTGAAGACATGAGATTTTAAGTGGAGAGAATTACCTTTTTAGTATGAATTAAGATAAAGGTGTTTTTCAGAAAATGATCTCTCTGTGGAGTAAAGGGGAGGAAACTACGCGAGTGTTAGCTTTCTTATGTCTGAACAAACTGGTACTGATCTCCCAAAAAACACTACTGGAACCTTGTATGAAGGTAAGCATGTTAAATGGGTGCTTTTATTCATTAAATCTAAGAAATACCAATTTGCAGGAGCTACTGTTAAGTATTAATTCTTAAAATTTCCAGTATTTTAATATTGAAAAAAATGAAAGCTGATGAAAAAACCTTGAAAGGGCAAGATTATTCAAATATTTTGAATAAATTCTAGCATAGGAAGGTAAATCAATATACTATATGTATAGTTTTTTTCCAGCAAATGTACATGTCCTATGTGAAGAACACAAAGTTCACGTCTCCGACCACCATTCCTCTGATCAACTTCATGCAGATGTCCATGGTGGAGATCTTCGCTGTGGATCCGGTACAGGCCTATCAGCATGCCTTCGTCTACATCAGACAGCAAGCCATCCACCTGAGGAACGCCATCACAGTCAAAAAGAAGGTCAGATAAAAACAGAGAATATAAAAATAAGAATGAATCATGTGTAATTCTTATTTTTGAAATTATCTCTTTTGAAAATGTAAAACTGATAAATGTAATGGTATTGTCATTAGAACACCACTTTAAATTTTGCAGTTTATGCTGTTTATCTGTGAACAATTTATTTTTTTTTTCAGGAGAATTGCCAAGCAGTGTATAACTGGCAGTTTGTTCGGTGTCTGGAGTTCTGGGTTCGATTACTTTGTAGCAGTCATCCCAGTGAGGCACTGAGACCCCTGATTTATCCCCTCACACAAACCATTATAGGAACCATCAAGTAAGAAATCTACTCACTGTCATAAATAACATGTTGACATGTGATTCACATGACGTCATATGCATATTGCTTTACCAAACCGACGCAATAGGGCTGATTTTAATGATGAACTGTTTTATTGACTATTTTTCTGCATTGAATTCATTAAATCAATTCAAGTTTATTAGTCGTTTAACTTTTGTTGTTATTCTCGCAAGAATGTTGCTTTAGCGCACGTGACATTAGGTGCATTGAAGACTCCAATGTCACATGATGTCGTATGCATATTGCTTTACCAAACCGACCGAAGCCTGAACAGGGCTGATTTTAATGATGAACTGTTTTATTGACTATTTTTCTGCATTGAATTCATTAAATCAATTCAAGTTTATTAGTCATTTAACTTTTGTTGTTATTTTTGCATGAATGTTGCTTTACCTTTTTTTGTAAGAAGTGATGCATTGTGGGTCCAAATTACTGTGTAAAAAAATTCTGTCAAATGAATGTGCATTAGTCCAAATTTTCTCTTCGCCCAGGCTTTGTTGTTTGAGCTCGCAGTAACGAGAGTCGCTTCACGACACTCGCTGTGTTCGCTATCAAGAAGTTTTTTATAGAATATTTGAACAGTGTCAAGCTTTAGATTGCGTAACTGGCAAATTGCATTGATGATAAAACAGAATTTTTTCAATACCCCCCTACAGGAGCATAGAATTGCATTTTTCTAGGTACACTATTTGTTTGGTGTTGGAATATAGTGTAGTTGAATGACTCATATCAAGTGAATCCTCAAGACAGTACAGTTTTGTTTAATGATACCCGGGTAGTTCAAATTATAAGAGAGTGATCCTAACTTGATCACCTCAAATTTTATTCCAGGCAGTGATACCAAGATGTGTTTTTTAAAAATCATATGCCCTAATATCTCAACATTTTGAAGTCTTAAAAATATACATGTAATGCTTAACTTCTCTATTTAAAAGTCCTATAAGTTGGAGTTGAGAATAAACTTGACTAAAGAGAACTTCCCTAACAGGACTGTTACTTCTCTATTTTAGGCACATTCTTAGTTGTATGGATAAAAATGACCGAAAAAGCTATATCATATATGTAATTATTACACTGCCAATTTCTGCTGCAGGATCCTGATACTGTAAACAGGGTTATTTTTGCCCTTTCAATCTTGCAAACAATTTTGCCCTGTTTTAAATTTGCCATGTCACACTTTTGTTTAAGAAATTATACTGTATTCTTTGAATTTGTTCCGTTTTAAATTAGCCCAAATGAGGTAAGAGCGAAAGGGGTGAAAAGAAAACGGGGGTGGAAATTTCCCTATATAGAGTACATACCTCAGGATCCTTGGCTTTATTGTTCTCAGACAAGATACATGCTACTTTAATGAGCTCTCATTGTGTTAAATACATGATTAGGTTTCTCAATTACAAAATCATGTACAACATTTCCAGTCTTTGACCTTTAATTAAATGATCTGGGGTCTTCTTACTTTTAAGGTATTCAATTAAGCATTGAATTCATATTTCAGGATGTCTTCGGTCCTAAAGTAAACTTCAGTTTTATATTGATTTGATCTGGTGATATACTAGTATCTGATATTTTGGTTTTTATAAAATAAGTTTTTTAGTAAGGTCTCACATGGTCTTCTCTATGATTTTTTTTGTCAGATTGATACCCACAGCTCGGTACTATCCTCTGAGATTTCATCTGATTCGAGCCCTGAACCGACTCTCTCAGGCTACCGACACATTTATACCAGTTCTACCCCTGGTTCTAGAGGTGAGTCAATCTACCACAAAATTTGGACCAAAATAATAGTCATATTTACCAGTAACTGTTTAAAACTCCTTTTACCTTTTACTCTGCTTTATGGTTTGGTATTCAGAAAGTTAGAACCTCTAGTCTAACAAAAAAGACATTGAATGCACATGTTTGATCATTGTGTAGTGATCTTGTTCGAGCAGAGTAGATCAAAGATCTAATTTTAATTTAATTAGATTGGATGTTGTTTCTGATTTGTTTACTCTATAACTGGTATGTTTTACAATATGACAGTCATATAAATGGATTATGTAGGTGTGCAGGTATACATTCTTGGAGTATGAAAGGCGTTCACATTGCCGGTTTTAACCGGTAATTACTCCTTTTTTTCTTTCACTACACACCTTCACATTGATCTTTAGTTTGATTTTTGAGACTAAGCTGTTGGCAATGTAAGAGTTATCTTTCTTACGTTACTCAGCTGAAGACTAGTGCATCGATGATGAGCATCATGCATAAAAAATTAAAAGTATTCTATAGTGGATTGTTCTTCACAAGCAAGGTGTTCTTAAATAGAAAAAAAAATTAATTTTGAAAGAAAAAAAATGTTTTAAGGCCTTGAAGAGTTGTTTAACCTTAAATCAGATGGATTTATTAAATTAACCTTAGTCAAATTTTTAGGGGGGCAAAAGTTACCCTTATCAATTTAAGAAAAATTACGTCACATGCTTTATGTAAACAAATGATGAAACTTGGCCCAAGAGCACATGGCCATCACAAATTACTTACGACGTATCTAGATTTCATCTCTTTACATAATCATTACATCACCTGAGAAATCAGGGGGTATGAATGCATTGAGTACACAGAATCAAGTCTAAAAATAAAAGGCCGATCGAAATTTTCCCCTCCTGGTCATGTGATATATATTCACTTTTGCCGAGTCTTGTGACAAAAAAGGTTCACGGGTATTACAGATCACGGTGACATAGGATGTTACCTAATGACATACTTAATTTTTTAAAAAGTACAAAGATTAGAGAGTATGTAAATGCTGAATCTTTATCTCTTTTTTTATTAACCGAATTAATATCCAAGTTCAAGGTGTCCTCAGTTTCTTTTTGCCTTCTGCGTTGTTGCTTACATATACATGTATCAAATGATTCTTTGTTTAAGATAGTCCGATCCTCAGATCTTAAAAATCAGTTGTTGGGTAACTGAAGTACTCACAAAAATGTCTTTGAATTCTCAGAATAATGTGTATTTTTTCAAAGTTCTTCATTAAAGATAATCCTATTATAATGGGAAAATATTAAACTTAACATATTATTTGGAAATGCGAATCAAAGTACCCACTAGGCATTTTCTAAATAAAAATTTATCAATCAATACATTTTACAATATAAAATCATTGGTATCCAGGTGTTTGAAGAAAATTTCATGTTTTTAAAACTCATTCAGTATTTAGTTCTTCTATTGAGTTCACTTGTTATAAAATAAATAGAGTAGGATGTTTGCAGTATCATTGAAAGACATCACAAATCACTTTCATTTTCATACAATGCTAATATTAACCAATATTGGTATCTAAGGATAGATTAAAGGAAATTTGATTTCTGTAAAAATACATTTATTTTTCTACTTCAAGGGGGTTCAAATGTCTTATTTTTACAAGACCGTATCTTGGTTGTCAAAATTTTGAGAATCATCCTGAGATGCATAAGATAAAATTTCTTGCATTAAAAAAAGTCAATTTTATGCAATAGTTGGACCTTTTTAAATTAGATATTAATTGTAAGAGTTATCTTTCCTGGCTGAGGAGCAGACATCCTCAAAGTAAACTTTACATAATTTTTTTTTTGTGAAAATGAAAATGTCAGTCTAATCACAAAATATCTAGGCCTATAGCTGAGTTTTTCCATTTTGAAATCATGTATTGCTTTCGCAGAGATGTTTTGCAGATTCAGTAAATAAATTTTTAGTTTGACATATATTCCTTCAAATTCTTTATGTAGAGTTTACAAAGACAATAGAAACAAAGTTAGCCAAGACAGATGTACTTATATTTGTTAAGATGCTGCACGTTTGTGGGTGCATGTGTGTCCCAAATTATGTTACTATTTCTGTAATGCTATGTATAGTTTTGTCGTGGGAGTTAATGCATATGTTACCTATTACATACAAAGGGTATTCCATGGTCAAGCTAAACCATCCACATAATGCATGTCCCTGAACATCCCTGTGGCTTGACCGATTTCCCCGTGATGCAGAATTGTTATTCATAGAGATGTTACATCAGAAGGACATATTCTTCTGCATCCTTGGAATGATTATATGTAGGAGGGAGTTGGCATGACAAATTTTCCTTAAAAAGATATCCTTGTACGATTTTTGCATTGATTAAAAAAAGTACTTCCAACATAGTTTACCCTGAGGCATGGATTGTGAGAGGAAATCATGCTACCATATTTATATTTCAAGGTTCACAATGCAGGGTTCTTATTATAAGAATGAGCTTAATCTGGGGATGAACTTTAGTTTATCAGCTAAAGTGCAAACTGATTCATACTTTCAGCCAAGTTAAATTTTCTCTGGGAGGAAATCTTCATGAGAATTAAACATTTTTTTTGTGGAGAAAGAATGTTTATGGCGCATGAAATAAGAGTACTTGAACCAGCTAGATTGCACAAAAAAATATTTTATGTTGAATAAATTGGAAAGAAAAGAAAATATTTATCCTGGATGAATTGAATGAAACCCTAAATTTTGAAGCTCATAAATGACAGAGTGTTGTGCACATCTTTTCACCGAGATTGAATCCTTTAATCAAAAAAATGTACAATGCAATCAGTTCAAAAATTAGGACTTTTATAGAGATTTAAATTAATTTAATTTGGTAATTAATTAGACAAAGCAAAGAAAAAGTTTTCAGCTGCTGATCCAACAAAGATGTTGTTGATTATTAATTTTGTGTTGTCCAATTAATGTGTGTATTGCTGGTAATTAATTAGACAAAGCAAGGAAAAGTTTTACAAAACTGTGTGTATACCATGTATATGTGGCAGCGACAGAAAAAATCAAACCGAGCTAAGCTGTAATTTTCTCTGACATTTCTGCTATTTAAGGTGGAATGTCACACCAATTTTTTATTTTATAGATCTTTGAGTCATCCTTTTTAAACAATGGTTTCAGCATTGAAAGGCCGATATTAGCTCTTAATTATTTTATCTGAATTTTTTTGTATTTTTTCAAAGAAAATGAAAAAAATTTTGTGTTGTCTTGTAAAATTTTTGCTGTAAATAAATGCATCACATAAATACCTGTGTGTAATTTTTTTTATAAAAAATTATTTATGAAAATAAAACACACTATTTTTGAATATTTTTTAAACCTGTGGTTAAAAACACCATAAAACTAGTCACAACTAAGGACAACATGTTTGTAAATCATATTTTTAAAGGAAATTGAAACGGTTTTAGTTATTTTTTTTTAATATTTGGACCTAACCCGATCAAAATTAAACTGCATGCACAAAATGAATAAAATGCTAATGTATTGCCTCTTCATGTATTAACAATGAAGAAATCTAATTGTCAGATAATGTTTTAACCCTTATAACAAAACTGTGTGTGTTATTTATTTCCATAATTGTATAATTTTGATGTGGGCTATTTCGTTTCAATTTCTTTTATAAATATGATTAATGAACATGTTCTCCCCAGCTGTGGCTGGTTTTAAGAAGATTTTAACCACAAGTTTAAAAAATATTCACAAATTATCTGTTTTATTTTCATAAATAATTTTTTATAAAAAAAATTAAAAAGTCTAACCAGACTTTCTTTACATATTTTATTAGAGCTAGAAATATTTTTTGCTGTAATGTAATTTTCGTTTTCTTTGAAAAAATACAAAAAAATTCATATAAAATAATTAAGAGCTTTCTCTGACATTTCTGCTTATTAACTGATTAATTAAGTTTTGCTCAATTAATTATTCTTGAGGAGGAAGAAAGAAAAGTGAATATTTATTGGACAAAATCGAGACTTTCTGCTTTTCTATCAGACATCTTTTTTTTTACCCACAGACTGGCAATTTGTTTTAATAACCAATGAATTGAAATGTTTGACAACAGTTCATTGTTTCTGCCTGTCTTCTTATTTATTGTTTTTAATTTTCCGTTAAATAAAATCATGAATAAAAAAGGTGTGTTTAAAATCTAGCTGTGTCAAATCTAGTTTCTTATCACAAATTTTTGTGGTCTTGCAGATTATAGATACAAAACACCATTGAAAATTCACCCCACCTTATGGCTATTACAGAAGTAAACATAAATAAATGTATGACTTAATAGGCCTTAAGGTTAAGGCAGACATTTGCTAGGGGCATTAGTTTTTTTAATACTTATTATATATATATGATATCTAGTTCTATGTCATTCTAATATAGCAGGAATAAATATTGTCCACCAGGATATAAGAGTCCAAAAAATATCCAGATTAACATAGTACAAGTCAATTTATTAATTAAAATATGGCAAAAATAATATGTTAATTAAATTAAAGCACTGCTTTCAACAGAGACAGATTTTCAAAGTTACATAAGAAAATAAAAATGTGTTAAAGTATTGGATCATATGACTGCATGAGAAGATTTAATACCACAGAAAATATTTATAAACTATCGAGATGAATTCTTCTCAGGTAGAAGTCTGTTCTTTGGTACACTTTCTAGTATTTTGATTTTTAAAACAATGTTATCAGACAATATTTATATTGTGTTATTTATAACCAACTCAGATATATGTGATATTAAAATGTTGACCTGCTTCAAAAGTTCACTGCAGTTTTCTTTAAAAGTATTAGTGAATGATTATCCATTTGTCTGTCTGTCTGTTTATTCCAGAATTTAATGTTCTAATTTTTTTTGTAAAACAACCCAGACATTGTATATAGGCGATAGTGACTCAGTTACGTAAGTGTGTTGCAGGAGTTAATTTCAAGTCAAGATCATATGTACAATGTATATAGATCATCTGTCAAGGCAGAAGCTTCAAAAACAAACTTTGTTCATTTTTTGGTGATGAATCAGCCGTTTATGATGGCATATTAAACTGCATTTTAACATGGATATCAAACAAATTTGGCATAACATATTTTTGTACTATTTTGACTTTAACTTTCTGTTGGTATTGGGACAAAGTCTAACTTTGCAGGGTTCTGGTGTATATGCAGTGCATTTTATCTAACTCAGCACCTGCATGTGGAAAGTGATGACAAATTTATATAAACATGGAGGTTTTAAAAATATACATCCACCTGCACTGAGCAGCGGCCATTGACACCAGGACTTCTGCTTCTTCATTCAGAAAGTCGGCATTCTGGGTAAAATAACCCAACCAGGAAGTTTAAAAGTCTGCATTAAGGAGGTCTATCTTATCTGACTGCACAGAGAAGAGTAGTTTAAATTCTGATGGCCTAGATTTTGCTGATTAAATGCTGTCTTTACATAGTCCTTAAGGGAGGTGTTTGGTTTCTTCAATGAAAAGATTTCCCACAGTCCCCAACATTCTTAACATTTTTATCACTGTCTGCAGGTTCCTATGCTTGACTGAGTTGCAACATCTCAGTTCAAGTAGAAAGAAGAATGTTCAACATGGAGAAATTTAACAATTGAATATCCTAGAACAACTTCAACAATACTTTTTGGAAGATTATTGAGACAAGAAAAAGTTATGAAATTATTAATGTACATAGAGAAATTAGCTTCAAGATGCCATTTGATGAGGCTTGCACATTATTTTGTTGTTAAATGTTACTTGACACCTATTGTGCACATAATCGTCTCAGCTAAAAAATAAATTATCCAGCTTTGGCCAAAGTCTAATTAGTCCAACAACACACTGTTTTGTACAAATAATTAGACATTTCTTTCTTTCTACTTGAAACTTTTCAGACTCTAAAGATTTTTTTCTCGCTATAAAAACTGTGGTCATCTCTTTAAAATCTTTCAGACAAGTATCCAATCAACAAAAGAGAAAAGAAAGGAAATATATTCACAGAGGTTCACTGAGAGAGTAATTTAAGGTCATTTGTAATTAATTATAAGTGGGTTATGAAATTTAAGTGCCAATATACACCTGGATATTTTCAAAAAGTGTAACGTACAGTTTAAATTCTTGAAAGGTTGCCCTTTCTTATACATCTTATTACGGTAATTATTTTCTGCCATTTAAAAGGTCAGCTTCTCAAGCAAAAGAAGGTTTGATAAGTTTTAAGGAAAAGCTATTACTTAATCATTATAAAATCAACATTATATAAATTTTGAATTGAATAAGTGGGTTATGTTGTGTTCTAATTACCAGTAAATCAAACTATTAATGTATATAGCTTTAATGATCAAAGACTCTGTTTTTATTTCTTTCTAAGATTGGATTTTTCTTCATGGTTGATTTGTAGCATGTTAAAATTATTATATTTATATATACATGTATGATCATTAGATAATTAAAATTAAATAAACGTCTCAGTCATCACATGGTTTTCTTGAACTGATGCCAAGGTCTTGCATAAGACCAGTACTTAATCAGAATTTACATTTGTTTTGGGATAGAAGTAGGCTGGATTAGTTTAGAGAATTCTTTTTGAGTCGTAGCCAAATCCCTTCACCTCAGAGGTTAGGTCACCTTAAAAATCCTATGGCGCATGAATTAGTTTGTGTTTTTATCCAAAAATAAATAGTTGATATAAATGTACTGTTTTCATGAGTAATTTATTAAATAAAATCAATTTAAAATTTATTAATTTCTGTAATTGAATATAATAATTTTGCAAATCATATAAATTCAATTTTATTATCTCTTACTTTATTGGAGAAAGAAAAAAAATGAGATATTTTAGGAATGGAAATATTGAAGGTAAATTGATCAAGAACAATTTAAGTGCTTGCATGATACTTCCAAATGCCTGTTTAATTGAGATGTGAATGTTCCAGATACTGAAAGTTCATGCAGCTGTATGTTATTGGTTTGGATGGATTGTAATTGGGTTATCATTTACAATGCCCCAATATCAAGATGTTGGAATTTTTGTCTGTCATTAGACATTGAAATCTTAGCATTATTCAAAGTAATTAGTGCATTTTAACAAATTGACAGATAGGAGAGAGGTCAGGGTAGTTTAATCATGGTAAATCATGTATAATCCAGGAAAGAAAAACATTTTCAACGATATCATCAGACAGACATTAAATGCTTAATAACGTGTACTTTACTTAACAATAGCCTCCAAAGAATGTTATAACACAAGCCAGAAAACATTCCAGTATCTCTTCCAGAAATCTGTAGAATCCTCATGCTTCATTGTTTATTTTGTTTTTGTATGGAGGTGTGTTACGTGTATTCAGTCAGAAATCCGGCTTGTAAGACGACCCTGGGAGGAGACCAGGCAAATTTAAACATTCCTATTGGTTTAGGCATTTTCTAGCTGGTTCCCCCCACTAAGAAGTCTCTGATTATATAAGTAACATGGAAAAGAAAATCATTGAACTTAAATAAGTTTAGGAATTTCCTTTTTACTCTTTCTGACCTATACAGTAAACCATTTAAATACAGAAAATGAATGTAGAGTAATTTACTAATTTAGATATTTGTAATGTATACTAATGAAAATTGGAAAATTTTGGATTTTCAGTAAATAATTTCGTCATAACTAAAGTCAAACTTCATTTTAAACTCAATGGGACCAAGAAAATTCTTCGAATTATCAGAGGATTTGAAAAAATATCAAGGATAAAATATTTAAATCAGTGGTTGGGACTTCAAAATCACCACATATCCTATAGGTATTCAAGACATTAGTGTCCCAGATACTGAAGTTCAACTGAAGATATTTTCTTAATTATTGAATATATTTTATTCTTTTATATTGATAGTTAATCTGCATTTTAACAAAAATGTTGGTATATATATCAGTGCACATTTCCATAACAGCTTAGTTAAAGTTAATAAATCAGTTAAAAATTATAGACTCTTAAAAACGCATTGGTACATCTGGGTTGATCATGGATTAGAACCTAAACAATGCGTTTGGTCTGAGCATGCTGGTAATGTAATCCTCTTCTTAAACATGTAGATCCTTGGTTCTTTGGAGGGGACCAGAAAGTGCAGAACTAATCGCAATATTAAGTAATAATTATCAGAAGCAGGTCTATACACACCTGCAGATCAGACGATCAGCTTTTGGTACTTCAAGGAAACGCAATAAATCTGTCTTTACGGGGATCTCATTTGAAATTTAAATTAGAAGCAGGGAAGTGTCTTAAAAGTTATACTATTACAAAGTTCACCTGGTGTGAGACGATGCATTTTATTAAATTAATGCATGCTTTTTAAAAATTAATGCAAGCTTTTTAATTCATGCATGCTTTTTTAAACCTGCTATTCTTAACTGTTGATTTTTTGGTATTGTTGTCCTGAGTTTGTTTTTGTAATTATCGTTAGTTTGATAGATTTCATCCTCTTTAATCTGATTAATTTGATTACACTACAGGTTCAAAGGGAGGTTACGTATAGGATTGTTAAGTCCTCGCATTGTCTTTAATCTTCCTAATGTTTGTAAGCGTGCGATATTAAGTGTCTTTTGATTTGCGTACAAATTAAATTCCTTGGGGTAAATGTTTTGGTTGATAAACCAGAATTTCACACCTCTTTTGGCAGAGATTTTTCTCATCCTTTAAACTCATTGATATACCGGTATAAAGAGCTATATTTTTTTTTCTTCAAAGAATGATGGTTTTGTTTTATATGTCATTTGTGAGAAAGACTTGTTGTTCACTTAATTTGACAATAAACATTTGTCTTATTAATATTTTTTTGGCGATCATTTTTTTTCCCCCTGTCTGCTTAACAAATTTTTTTTTTTAATACATTTTGTTGTATCTGGTAATCGGACTGATTCATGTCAGATGAATTTTTATTCCTAAAAGAATACTTCCAATATTTATTTATTTTTTACAAATGACAGGTGCTTTTTCTGTTATTACATGTTATTACGAGACAAGTCATTTCTATTACTGTACATCCTAATCATTCATGTTGTATCTGTGAACTAACTGTTTGGCCAGTAAATCTGTCCCTCCCCCTCCAGCCAATTAGCACATACCTAACAGCAGGGTGATAATTGGCCATTGAAAATATACACATAAACAAAAGCCACGAGGCTTTGTTTACAATTTTCCTTGCCTTATGAAAACATTCCTCAGATCTAAAAATAGCTGAAGAGATAAGTAAGCCCATGGGACTGTAATGCCATAATGTACGTACTTAATCGTTGGCCATTTGTCAGTAGACTAATATATAAACAAAAGGCCTTTCATTCACTTAGTACCATTGCCAAAAATATCTTGATATACGTTTCTGACAAGCTTAGTTTACTCATATTCACCTGCTTTGCCAAAGAAAGGAATGCGTAGAAGCTTAAGAGGTGTGCGTAGAAAATTGAATGATGCAAGGTGAATTTATGTTAATTAGCTAAACATTGTGTACATTTTACGAGTATTTCCTTCTCCCGCAGTGATTGATTAGAACTAATTAAACGACTGTTGATTAATGAAGAGAAAATAAATTAAAAAACTATATCTGAGTCAGGTAACTTAAAAAGTAACATTAATCACTTCACTCTTGATTTTTTTTTCATAGAATTTCTGTGATAAATTAAACCATAAAAAACAGAGGTACCAGGATTTCTTAAATGATAAAATAAAATGTGGTAATTTCATATCCATACATTTCTTTTAAAGTAAAGTTGAAAGCCTCTATTTCAAATAGTCCAGGAGATGACAGTATCAAAGTTTGTAAACATAGCAACACAGTCATAACAAAATCAGTGTCTTTGGAGACTGATGCTTTTAATGGGTGCCATGGATGAGTCAACTCCTGATGACCATGATGCATGCATCATCCCCAGCATGTGTATTGAGTTATATTGATCAGTGAATGGGTAATAATGATTGGATATAGGCCCTGAACTATATTGGTCATCTATTGATGAAAACCACTACTCACACCAATTAACCTGTATTAGCTATGACCAAACAGCTAATTGTGTGAGAATGATACAGAGTAAAAGGTAGTGAGAGATAAAGCCCACTCATCATCGCTGTGCACCACATGACCTTGGAGATAATTTCTTAAAAGGGCTACTTTGTGTACAAACAATTTAGTGAGAAACCCAAACAGTATACGAGGGTTGTCCCGTAAAATCGTGGACAAGTTGTCTAGTGTGAAAAATAAACATCACTGCGTTCTGAAATTTTCACTATTTTTTAGTACATATTTTAGTAATATACACAGCAAATTTCAGATAAATATATGCATAAATAAACAAATTATGAGATTTTATGCCATGTATTGTATCACCTTACGGAGCAAGGATTATAACGTCAAAGTGTCTAAAACAGCGTCACGTTTTATCTTTGCTGAACATGAAGTTGGATGAGTAACTTAAATTCAGGAATTTCATTGATACACATTCTATAGTCTCCATAAACAGCCGAAGAACCAATTGGCACCCTCATGCGATCTTCTGAAGATTGATTAGTAAGTTACGGACAATATTCTCACCATCATTCAACTAATAGAAAATCTCATATCGGCGGTCTACTGTGACAGCGTCTTTTGCTATTACATTAGGAGTTTGTCAGTATGTTTTGTACTCCCAAGGGACTCAATAAAAAAAAACTTCGCTAAGAAAACTACTAATTCATTTGTATACTTAAGATATGGTGATATTTTTATAATCTTTTTTCATCTATGGTCATTTAAAGTCTCTAAAGGTGTCATTACAACATCGAAATAACACTGAACTGTTCTCCGGTGCGCCGTAACGTCATAAAACGTCGCCATTTTCGGGAGTTGTGTTTACCACTTTCCCATTTCGAATGCTCGAGAAACGGCCAAAAATTAAGCAAATGCCTTAATTATCTTACAAAGACAACAAAATTGATTGTGGAATTGAATTAGGATAATTTTAATCCAAATAATATGTATTTAAAATTTTTATTTTGAATTCAAACTTGTGTTTTCTTTAATCAAACCTTGGATTTTTCAGCGTGCGCCGTAGGGCAATACCTCGTCCACATTCAAGTATAATAAAATCTTTATTTTTGCCTATATCTTATCAAAAACATTATCATGCACTTAAATATGATAAATAAACATTTACTGAAATTTTCAGCTTAATGCGCCCATTACTTTTTGAGAAAAACGCTTTGTCCACGATTTTATGTATATAGTTATATTTTTGATTCCTATAATGTTTTGAAAGTATCATTTTTTACCAATCCTTATTTTTAAAGAGGTTTGGATGATACAGAATGATGAAATGGGATGTTTATGTCTCTCCTTCTTTCAAACTAAATTTATATATACATATTTATATTTTTGTCTCTAAAAATACTTAACTCTTTCATTTAGTAAAAATGTAGCACAGACTTGCTTCAGGAAAATATACAAGTAGATTAGGAAAATCTGAGATTTCCATATGTACTATGAGGATTCAGGTGCTGAGCTTGGACTTAAATCCCAGTATACAGTACTCTAAATTCCTAATGATTTTCAGCTTAACACTGAGACATACAGAATCATGTACAGTATTACAATGATTCCTTCAAATGCTTCCAAAACTGTGTATTGTTTCCATGGTGACATTAGATAACAGATACTCTGTTTACCTTTATTGAGGGTACAGGTGCCCTGAAATGACTTTTGCTTGACTCTGGTCATGGGTTTGAATAGTGAAGATCAGCTATATATATATAAGATAGGATGATGAAAGGACAGATCACATGCTGAGATTTACAATAAGATGCTTGAGGGTTTTTTTTATAAATCGATCGATAGCTAATTAGAAATTGAGGTTGTATTTGTTGTGTTTACCATTTTATTAATTATACAGAAAAACAATTAGTATTGTGTGTTAATTTGTAAGATATGTTCTGTAACGTAAACATTAAATAACTTGAAACAAAATTACAAAACATAAAATTCTTAATTTGAATCTGATTTGTTGATGTTTATGTAAAGACATATTATAACAAGCAGCAAGGAAAGATGATGTTTGTAAGAATTTTGAAAGAATACAAATAAATGTTACGGTTATCTAAAGTATCTTGTGCTTCAATTCTGTCAAAAGCATTTGGAATTATGATGACTGCAAGAATCCAGCATGATTTGATTTAAATGCTATATTCAGACTTGTGTCAAGAATTTATCCTTCTCTTGTATAAACCCAGTTTGACAATGATTTACCTAGATATTTTGTTGTTTTGTTGAAGAGTGAAGACCCCAGACAGACTGATTTTTGATGAACTAGGTAATCACCTCTGATATGCTTTATTCCAAAGGGATAAGAAATGGGCCCTACTGTCTTGAAATTTGATAGGTCCTAATTCCAGGCATAATTTTTCTGCTTAAATATGGCTAATATTATTCATGAATCGGCTGTCTGTTTTTCCATTTATGGCAAACAGAGCTATCCTCAAAAGACCTCAGATGTCTTCATCCCTTAAGACCTGCAGTGTTATTCTGCATCAAATGCCCTATAATCATTGCAGGCCAGCAATTGATTTCTCTCGTCTCACAGTACTTTCATCATGCTGGTTTGTTCTTTTTATGAAAATGCTGTCTCCTTGCTATGTGAATATCAGACAGATTTTTGTACTACGTGTCGTTTCCACTAAAATCGGTAACCAGGTGACACGATTCAGATTAAAGTTGATCAGACCTTTTCTTCAGGCCAACACCTACTTTTTTTTTTTTTTTACACATATTAACATATTTTTGATATTTTTATTGACTAAGAGATAGAGACATGCAGTGTGGCCACTGATTTCTGTCGGTAAAAGTATAGGCATTTGTTGATGAATTGACCCATGGTCATGTGATGTGTCCATGCCCCATGACTACTGATGAACGTAACCGATTTCTCCAGCCGAATAACCTTACCTTGACTGTAGGAACAACACAACTCTTCTTATTGTCTTCATCCAAAAATACAGGCAATAACATAAACATGTATATATATAATATATAAATGTAATAATTTATAAGTGTATCAAGGCTGTTTCGGCATCAAGGTTGTCTCCCCTTTTAAGAAAAATTATGACGGTCTTTAAATTACATCTCTTTGAATAAGATTTTGCAATCATATCAGATGTGTAGAATTCCTGGGATTTTACTAACGTTAAACCTTCCTATCAATATTTGTAAACTGTTACACGACCTTTGGCCACCCACAATAGCGGGGTATTTGGTATTGGTGTAGAGGATTGTGCTACTTAAAGTTCTGTAATGACCAGAGAAAACAAATAAATTCATTCCCCAATTTTGTCGGCTAAAATTAAATTATTTGCCCTAGAGATAGTTTTGACTCACTTCCAAAGAAAAAAGTCTGTTTGTTGTTTGGTTTTAGGAGTATCAGCCTGCTATTGTTAGGTGTAGGAGTAGATATAATTAGCCATTTAAAAATTTGAGACTCTCTTCTTCTCTCGTGAACTTAGCAATAAAAGGTTCATATGAAGTTCATACCTATATACTCATATATATTGGCATCTTTAATTTATGCTAAAGACTTGAAAACAAGTGATAAAATCTATTTTTTAATTTGAAATCATTTTATTTTCACTTTTAAAAATGTTATATCATTGACATTAAATAAAAAAAATATTTGCTCAGCTGAACTTTTATTTTAAAAATTAACATAAAAAGTTTACTACAGGGTAAAATTCAATGTTCATGTTGAAGGATTGCATGTGCCCCATCACACCACTTTATGACAATGCACGCGCTGCATATGATGGACATTGTGTTACAGTGTATCGTGTTTTGATTGATATGTAAAATGCTGTGCTTGGTACGCTGGATTATAAATATTATGATGATGATGAGTAGAAATCTGAAGTGATTACATGTACTACATTATTAAAGGGTTCAGGCTAAGGTGTGCGGGTGTTTTGAATGTTTATATTAGGGTACATGCAAAGGTTTATGTCAAGGGTCTTGTTTACATTGATTCAGTTGTCCACAAATATGTTCTAGAAGTTATAAACATCAGATAGGTCAAATGTCACACATCAAAGGCTGTATATGTTTGAATTAGGTTGCATGAGGGCCAGTAATCCTGGGACCTCTCCTTCGTATTGTAAACACTCCTGATAAGTCCAGAATGTTACAGGTGTATTCAGGTCTCTTCATTGTCTCCAGCCCACTATTCCAACACAAAGAAGACATTTTGTTTTGGAATTTCTTCTGTGTGTCATGAAAAATCCAAAATGTCTTGAAGCAAATCATATGTGTCCAAAAATTATTGCTGAACTACATAATTGACAGCCTATACCAAGACATAAAATAATTCAATATTAATGAACTGTATTTATAATTAATGTGTGTAATAGATCATCTTATACATTTTTAATTTTAGATTAATGACATTTTCATGACACCTAGCCATTCAAATTCAATATGACCTAGCTGTTTTATTTCAGAATTTTTTATGAATGGCAAACGAAGATATAACAAAAAATGTTCTGTCATGGAAATAGTGCACTTACATACTGTAATGAAATTTTCTAAGAATTAATGTTAATAGGTTTTTTTATGACAAGATTCTTTCTTTATCTGAACATATTGATATATTTCCTACTTGTATGTTAGTATGTACTTATTGTACTAGTATCAATACCGATAACGATGAACGAGATGAGAGTCAAGGTGCATGTTGTCACCGTATTCCTCATCAAAGGGGGGCGTTATCTTGTGGGGGCACCTTATCTTGTGGGGGGCACGGTACAAGGTAGGGGTTATCTCCAGACACTTGTACTTTGTTGATATCGTTTGACCTTTTACAATGGGAGATACAGTGTAAACATCCCCTTACATGTGAACTTGTGGCATATTGCATGTCCACTCAAGGTTGTAACAAGTGTTATGTATGAAGTGTTAGGATGCCCCACTTTCATTGTTTTGTTTCAGAAAACGTGAAGTATTTTTTAATACATGTATACATTAAGGGTTCAGTTTAATACCTTGTGACTACAGACTCATAATTTTAAAACCTATTTTTTATAAGTTGTAAAAAAAAATCGATACTGGCCTGAAAAAAACGGACCATGAACAACATTTGGTAATGTTGACAAAATTGACCCAAATAGCCTTGATCATTTGAACTGGCTTATGATAATTCAAACTTAAGATTTGTGGTAATAAATAATGTAAAATTGTTGCGGAATAATTATGGATTAAACAAAAAAAAATCATTGAAAGAATACATTATTTGATATGGATGATGCCCTCTATCATAATAATACCTAGTATATCATTGATACTAGAGAGAATCAACAATATCTTTACTAATATATCAAAATATTTTTGAAGGATTTGTTTTTTTTACTTTTGAAAGAAGTACATGTATATTTGTTTTCTTTGGTGCAGGTTTTAGTATATTCTTAATTGTTTCACAATAATACTACTGGGATTCTATAAGAGAGACCTATACAGTTTACATGTATTAACCTTTATTATACTGGTATGCTAAATCTAATAAACTTTTTAAAACACATATAGTAGTACTGATTATAATGTACTCCCCCCCCCCTAATATATTCTAATTCTTACTTAAACAGATTTGAAAATACAACTTGGACCTGATTTAAATTTGCACTGTATTAACTTTTGCCGCAGCTTAAAGCTATATATGGTGTATCTGAGTTATTTACAGAAAAATCCTATCTCTATGTATAGTAATAAAACAAATAAAATTTGTTTTTCAATTTTGGTTATCTACCCCGGTAAACTTATTAAAAAAATGGCCATATTTTGGTTATCTAAACTTATCAAAAAAACTTGCCATATTTTGCTTTAAGTTTTGCTTGTGTATGATTTTGCAATTTTTGGCTGGTGTTAGGATTTATTATAAAAATGGGCAAACAAAAAGCACAAAATTAGCTCCCCTCGTTGTTTTACCCCAAAACAGCATGTTTCTGCTTTGAATAAATCAAACAAGACACTAAAAATCTCTGTTTACAGTGATTTCCAGCTGAAGTTCATTCAATTTAGTGGTGTTTAGGAGAAAATGTGTATGGTTCAATGTTCTAATGTTTGTCCCATTGTCTTATAGGTGTAATTAGTGTCTTGCTGAATTAGTATTTCAAGAGTATGAAGTTGTCACTTGTATGTATATTTCTATACGTCAAAAACGTAGGGCAATGCTCTCTCAACTTAGGTCAAAATATATATATACATTGTAGTATACAATGAAGGACTTGTTTAATAAATGAATTGTTTGACGAATTAGTTATTGCTTTGTACAGGAATGATGCTAAAATGTTGTTATCATCTTCATTATTAATCTGGAACTTGATGAATAGATAGAAGTTCATTGATGATTAAAGTTTTTTGCTCAAAGATTCATTGCAAAAGAAAAAGATGACAATGCTGTTTGTTACATTGGTATCTAAATTATGCAAGGTTTGAAGAAGGGCGTATATGCAGTTAGCCTTCAAAAGCCAAATGCAGACAATGCTGACGTTCTATTGCAAAACAACTACCCCTTTCATTCACATTATTTAGCAATAAAAAAACAATTTTAAAAGTAAAAGGTTGAATATTAAGAACAGCTTTAGCAATTATATTCGATTCTTGATGAATGGAAAAGTTTGCTTGACGTAATGGTTAAAGGTTCGTAGCAACCATTCAACACTGAGTTAACAAAGAAGTATGACGACAGGGAAATGCATCTTGGTGGGTCTGTAATTTCATGGGTAACAAAAAAATTCTTAGGCACGATTCGGTACAAGGTCCGTTGGGAAAATATATATTACGTACTCAATTCAATAAATAAACTTTGCGGTCTAGGTGATTTCCTCCCCCCCCCCCCCCCCAAAAAAAAATATGGGTACATTTGCAACTGGCCCATTTTCCGATATCATGTTCTAAAATTTAAGGCAATTAATGGTTCAGAATTGTTAGATAATAATTATATATAATCTTGAATGTATTATTTCCTTAATTTGTTTTAAGGTAAGGTTTGCGTCTCCCGCCAACTCATATTTTTTTAAATATGCACACATGCTATATATCAATTTATTCAGGGAGATTAGCTTCATCATTTAATATGATTTTCAAAGATATTGCCCGCCCCATTTTTTTAGTAAAAGACGCCAAATTTAACGTATTTCATATTTTACCTCGAATATTATTTTCATTGAAAAAATTGATTTATTTTATAAATTATCAAACTTTTATAATTAAAATGACCTGAATAAGTATAATTCATGCTTCTATTATTTAAACTTTTAATTTTCCGTTATCAAAAATGTGAAAATTTGGGTAAAAAAGAAGATTTTTCTATTTTAATGGATAAAGTGTAACCGTTGCCATGGCAACAAAAATATAAAAATCAGCGTTTTACATATCTACTGAACTTTTGATCATTTTCAGTAATTTGAACTAAAAAAATATTGTCCCCAATATTATTTCCATGGAAGGCTATATTATGGGTTCAAAACATAAAAGTCAGGTTTTTTCTACACTTTTAAAGACAACATGATTTTGTCATGGTGAGTTTAAATTAAATGTGATATTGTTTTTAGGCATAAATTGGCCAAAAATTCAAAATAAAACTCCTCCTGTGCTACATGATGGTCTAATTTATTCCATGTTAGTATTTATGGCAATTTTTACATCTGAATATTCTGATGAAATGTCTTATAGGAAGTACATGTAATTATATAAACATACTTCGTGTTGCAACTAAACCAATAGCCTATGAATGCTGAATTAGTTATTCCAACATGTAACTTCTAGTCTTTGTAGCAAAATACCTTTATTCAGTAATGGCTGGTGACTGTCATTATACATGTGTTTTTTGAGTGAAATGTATAGCATCCATGAAGCTGCTGTTTTTATAATTAAATGATTTCAATCTTTAAAGTAATGTTTGTTTGCCCTCTCTTGAGGGTAAAATTATTGGGTATGAAGTTGGGGGATAAGAGGAATAAAAAGAAAAAAAAAATCTCAGTCTGGTCATTTTACTTAGTTTTTTTAAAGATGGTATATTTCTAAACATATATATATTAGGTAAAAACGTAGAAATATCAGACAGAACAAAATAAAAATGAATTCTAAGTGACATCAATTCATACTTTAATGAGTTTACAGAGTAGTTCTGATTTCAGAGAAAAGGCAAATTCTGCAAAATATATATATCAAGAACAGGGAAAAAGAAACGATGCTACAGTGATAGATATATCTCCTTGATATCCATAGTTTATATATCAAAATTTCTCCTTTTTAAAATCAAAATACAGGAAAAATTAAAAGATGTAAACAATTAATTTTAAAATAAACTACATGTGTTATGACGAATTATTATTACAATTTCCAAGTGTCATGAAACTGTTACAGATGCAGCTTTATATGTACAAAACTAAAATGTACTTATTTGAATATTAGTTGGTAAGAACATTTAATGATAAAAATATTAATTTTAATTGTTCATTATTAATTTCTTTGCAATTTTACAAACCCTTTTAAGAAACTTGTTACAGGTAGGTAAGAAAAAAGTAACCTTCAATTAATACCTATGATGTATACATTTATTTTACTGAAACAAATTCAAAGATGGACAAACAGAATGCACTGCAATTATCACATACACATATTTTCTAAATATATGGGAAACATGTATATACTAGATAGGATGTTTTTAAAAATCTATAATCTATAGACATATAAAAATATGCATTGGTATAACACGTCAGAAGTTCTTCTCCATTTTGCCATGTCTGGTTGATCAAACTTTCTTTAATATTCTTGAAATGGGATGACCTCTACTTTGATGATGGCAAAATCTTTTAAGGAAACACTGTTTGGTTCTTAATTTCAATTAATGGCCCGTATCTGAAATTATATGTGTTAATTTTTACAATAAGATTTAAGGAATTGCATAAGGAATTGCACTGAGGAAATGAATAAATTTCCAATATAATCAATGAAGAATCAATATGAAATTATTGAAAAAATTTACAGATTGAATTAGTGAAATGCAAATGCTTGAACCAGAAAATTAATGTTCTTGTCATGCACAAGTATCTCTTTTTTATTAATTAGAAAATGAGATATTAATTAAAATCAAACCTCATTTAAAAAAGGTAACTTGAACAATTGAATACCTGTTCCAGTAATGTTATAGATATTAATAGATTATTATGCCTAATAAGCAAGGATTTTATTTTTCATAATTTCTTGAATGAACATGATCATGATGAATGCATTGTGGCAACGCACTTTGAAAAAATTACGCACTTTGAAAAATTTTTTCAAAGTGCGTTAATTTTTGGGACCAGGTTAACGCACTTTGAAAAAAAAATTTTTTTTTCAAAGCAATAAAAGGAGATGAATTCAGGATTTTAAAAGTACCTTTTGATAAGGTTGAATATTAAGAAATGAAATTTAACATAACAGAATCCTTGTGGCCTTAGGCCATTTGGGGTCAAAGAAATAATTCGAAGAAATATATTCTGCCTATCTCTAAGTCAATTCTCAAAATTTAACATATTGGAATGATTCTCAAAATTTTTATAGATATTCATATGAATTTTCTTAAAACTTTACTTATTTGGGATACCAAAGAGAGACAACTCTATAATTTTGGCAAAACTTGTGTTTTTCACTATAAAAATCAACGGAAAACTGAAAATATTTTTAAAACACCCCCCCCCCCCCCCGTGAAACAAAAATTCCTTATTTACAGGTAATATGGACTGTCATTTTACAAATTTATGCCAAAGCTTTTTGTGTTTCAAATTTTTCACCAATTTTAAAGCTATTTAATACTAAATTATTGTATTTTATTAATTTATATATGCTTTATTTATTTGCGTAAAACATGAGAAAAGATATTAGATACATGTTATCATATTTATGACTATTTCAAAATATGGCGATTCTTGAAAGTTCATCACTATATCCCATCATACGTTGCGAGGGGATAATACTGTTGTCTATTTCTAAAATATAAGTCTAATTTCTTTTGTTTCATGAAATTTTTTTCAAAGTGCGTTAAATGTTTACATGGTGTAAAATTATGGTACAGTAACACTTTGAAAAAAATTTTCAAAGTGCGTTGATTTGGTCCCAAATTCAACGCACTTTGAAAAAATTTTTCAAAGTGCGTTAACCTGGTCCCAAAAATTAACGCACTTTGAAAAAATTTTTCAAAGTGCGTTATTTTTCAAAGTGCGTTGTAACAATGCATTTTTATTTTTTTGGCAATGTTGGGATATTAGTCAAAATATATATATAATCGTTTTTAAATCTCAAAATCATCATAACTAAAAATGAAACTTTACTATCAACAATCAAACTGTCAACATCATCATTGGACATGGCCAAATGCACCGTGACTTTTCTTCTCCCCCCCCCCCCTTTTCTTTTTTTCTTTCCCATTCTCAAAAATTTTAGTGTAGTGGTGAAGCGAGAAACACACAACAGCACAATCAACAATGCGTCATTTTCTTCTGATCGGAATTGCCGTGCATGTTTCTAAAATTTATTAGGCAATTAATGGCTTCCAGAATTGATTTTTTATAAGATTCTTCTAAAAACGTAATTATATATAATCTTGAATGTATTATTTCCTTGATTTGTTTTAAACGATTTCTGTTTGTAGCTTTACTACTAGTATTTGTCAGAATGCATGGAGTTTGGTCCGGACCAGTTCGTTCGAAATTTAGAGAGAAAATCTTGTACACAGACCCCAGAAATATTTTTACCTTTTACGTAAATTTTTTTTATGGAGTAGTGAACTTAATATACTCGTCTATAAGTGCTGTAAATATCGGTCATAAGTGATCATGATAAACTTGCATGGATTTGGCGGTCTTGGAAGAAGAGCTACAAGACTACTGACCCTGTATCGACTTCACAGACATTCCGTTCTATATTTAACCACAGATATAAATAACTCAAAATAATAATATAATAATGAAATAATAAGATCTAGCGTATTATCAAGTTGGAGATATAAATAGAATTTTGAATTATGAAACATATGAATTATATGATTATATGTAATGCCAAAGAAAAAAGTAATAATCGTAAGTTATATATTTACCAAATTTGGAAGTTTTTAATTTTTAATTTTTATTTTTTATCATTGCTTCCTAAACGGATGAACATAAATAAAAGGTACAGGTTGTTGACTTTAATGTACATAGTCAGTATTTACGTAATTTTACGTCGTTGAGTTAATTGCAAGTGTCATTGACCATATAATTAACATCTTAATTTTTGGTGCGTTTTCTCAGTCTGCAAAATGATGTGACTTCCTTATGCGGATACACACGACACCTTTTCCTTTGACTTTTAATCTATTTTGATTGTTTAACTTTATACTATATTAATAGAGGATTCTCTTTTAAAATAGCTCTATGAATTATAACCGACGGAACTGTGACTTTGACTTTCTGGGTCTTTGTGTCTTTTTTTGTATGTCACAAAGTAACTTTGGGACGAAAAAAAAGTTGACGTGTATTTGATGATACATCAGACAGTTGCTTTGTTCACATAAAGGTTTGTATTAATAAAGTATCCTGTTCAAAGCTACATCTTGCCGTGTTCTTTAGATGTTGGCATGGCGGGTATAATTAAAAGTTTTAAAATGAAGCACGAGTTACGGATCAATGGAAAAAGAACCGGACATTAAACATATATTTGTCAGATTTTAATCACACTCAAAAACTACGCACTAAACAATGTTTTCTTTCTACATTCTTGTATCATTTATCAAGACAAAGTATGTGCAAATGTCATTTTAGGCAAGGTACATTGTCAATAATGTATTTTTTTACGTTTTAAAAAAAGTTTTATAAAAACACCGGAATTACACTTTTGTTTGTCCGAAGGCACAGGTGTAAAGCATCGGCCCTGTCCACGTGGTAGACGGGGGGTGATGGACGTAGGTCACTGTTGGTTTTACTACCTGACTGAACGTCACATAGATAGCTATTCAGGTAACAAAGTTGACACAGTAACCCACATTAGTAACTAGATAGTCTCTCTGTTTAATTAATTGACTGAATACGATAGATTTTTTCCCCTCATACGTATAATTGAAATGTCGATTTTTGGATGTTTGGGAAGGTGGATACATGAATGATGACTGAATATGTACTTATATAATACACACACACACACACACACACACAAAAAATTACTGTGGAATTATAGAATTCCTCTCATTAGAAGATATGTACGTCATTTGTTTTTCATTTGTCCCGTACACCTACACTACTAAGTAATTGAAGAGCTTACTATGGGGTGTATTTCAGTAAATTAATGAGTTGTCTTCGTGCATTTTCTTGGTTAAAAAACTATACATCCGTCTGCCGTGGTACCAGTCTGAGACAGACAAAGATAAGCGCGCGCTTTGAAGATCTGTCATCGTCTGCTGGTTTGGAACATTCAAAGAATATCAAGAATGTGTTGCGCTTGCAACTTTCCCCGAAAATACGTTACAGTGTAAAAGAGCTTGCGTTTGTGTGTTTGCATGCTGCTTATTGAGCAATATATCTGATAATCGTTTTGATTCTCCACAAGTTGAATCCTATTTATGAAAATGACACTTACTACTTTAATGTGTAATAAAATATTTATAAACTTTTTTGCTCCAAAAGTACCATTCCTTGAATAACTTCTCCGAAGGGAACCAGAAGATAAGTGCACGCCTACGTCATTTCCTTTGCTTGTTTTGAAGGTGCGTGTGGGTGTATGTTTTTATTCCCCCCAAAATCGATAAGATTGCACTATATACAATATTTTATCAAATTATCTTAAATAATAACGATTTTGTTAAAACTGAATATTTCGTGTGTTGTTCTGTGAACTCTTTCGTAATAATCTATAACTTTTATGTAGGATGAGATGCGCGATTTAATTGGTCTCGCCGGAATCAGAACGTCTAGAAACATTGGGACCATTATATTGCGTGTTGCTTTTAGCCTTACTATACTCGTAGTACGTATTGGTAGTAGAGTAGATCGATACAGCATCGCAGACATTTTTACCTTATAAGGAGAGAATGTTATCGAACATTCCAAGAATATTGATGCTGTAGACCGACGCCCTGTCTGGAAAATGTAGCCCATCATTTGGCGACGTAGTAAAATGTAGTATTCTGGTGACCATCATTAGCTTTATTTTGTGTTTAGATCGATCATGTATATTTCGTTGTAGAAAACACTAATTTGTATTTATTTGACATTTAGGTTTGAAGAGTAAATAGTTTTGCTGTTTAGAGTCTTTGCAATTAAAGAACGACTGCTATCCAGTTTTTGATTGAAATAATGATTTGTGTTTCTTCGATTATGATAACATTTTATTTTTGTTTTCTTCAATTTAACAAATATAATCAGTTTTACACTAAAAAAAAGTCTTGTTTATAGTATTTTTACATAATGCATGTGTATTTGAAATCTGCGTTCCCCATGTCTTTAAAATTGATAATTTGGCGATAAATAGTTGAAACAGGGCGTTGCTTATTCGGAGTTATAGTGCAATTTTGTAAACAGTCTTAAATTTCTCAGATTTATCAGAGTTATAAAATTTTGAAGAATGTTACACAATTGTTTGATATTTGTTTTCATGTTCAGCCAAACATAACTCGTATTTGTCATGAATAATATGGAATACTTAAATGCAGTAATTGTTATTGCCAAATCGAGACGTGCGCTCAGCTATTTAAAGATAAAACAACTACATGTATATACTTATTTTCTGTGTATATTTTCAAACAAAAAAGCCAGTATCGCACTGTTAAATGAAAATTTGTAATTTTGTCGTGTATTTGCGATTTATTTTTGGCCACTGCACCAAATGAAGTTCTGTTACCTGCCCGATCAATAATCGTAATTAATGAACGTGTGCAAATATTTCAGCGCGGCGTAAACTGCGTCTATTTTCTAGAGTGCATGTACTAGACTACTTAAAACAATACATGTATTACCAATTCAGTAAAATTGTAATCAACGTTCCATATATTTCCTCAGCCTAAGGTTTAAGGAAGATGAAACATTTGTTTTGAGAATTTTTTAAAAAGTCTATTCATGTTTTTTTTTTGGCAGTTTGCCCATTAGGCCATTTCGAGGAACGCGGTCAGAATCGATAATTAAGTATGGAAAAATATTGAGCCTTAAATTTTTAAAAGGTTTGACGTCACTCAGTAACAGTGCCCTTGTTTGGGGAAACGTGTTGTCAAAGCTAAAGAGGACCAAAGATTACAAGAGTTGTAATGGATATATTGGAGAATTCCAGGCACTGGGTCAGACTAAGTCTAAGCAAACACATGTTCGATTAATATCGAGAAGCTACCCTTTTTGTTCCATTTGTGATCAAAAAAGCTATGTTTGATCTTGTAAATAATAAAAAATAAAGAAGGGACGGTGGGAATTTTGGGGGGGTAATTGGCTAGGTGCTTTGATAGTGCGGTGGGGTCATGAGACTTTACAAATATGTTCATATTAGAGAAAAGGAGATACTGGTCAAGACCGTCACATTTATTACTTGAATAGCTTTACAACTGAACAGATGAAGACTACAAAATTTCGACTCGTGGACCGGATACTGAAATGTACCGATCAACTAAAAATAAATAGTCTAGTTAGTCTAGTTTGTGTGAGTAGGTTGCTGCACCGCGTGCCCAACATTCCCGCCCTCTTATCAGTCCAACTTCGTGATATTTTCATCTAATTTACAGAATAAAGCGTGTTTGCGTTTCATGCAAACGTAGATTAACAGTTTTAAAAAATCTGTAACGATCCCAAGGGAGAAATCGATTTTGGCGCCAATCTAATGGAATGCATATTCTGGAGTATATCGATTGGCACTGGCATTAAAGCATATTTTTCTTCTGGCATTACGACATTTCGCTATCCTTGATTTTACTAATAACAAAATTTTTTTTTGTATTAAGAGCTGCAGCAAAGCTTTGTTTCGGCCTTCAGTAAGGTTTAATGACTTGTAAATGTGGTGATTCAAATACTAACTTGATTTAGGTTCTAAATTTGTATTTTTTTAAAAAATTAATCAAATAAATAACATAAACTAGCAGTTAATTTTATGTCAAAAAATGATACACATAGAAAGAGAGAAAGAAAAAAATTCTCAAAGAAATATCAAATTTTGTTCATCGATCCTCGGGAGCCACGTGGTTTGGGGAGCCGCCGACCGGCCGTTGAACTCTGACGGTGAACTTGAAGGGGAGGGGTGATCTGTATGTCAGCGACGGTACACGCCACTACATCAGCATAATTCTCTCAAAAATTATTACTGCGGCGCAAGTTTTAATGCTTAAAAAATACACCTAAATATGAACCTTTGTTTTAAGGTTCTATGTAAACTGCAGCATTTCAATGGGTGTAACATGCAACCCAAAGATAATCAAATTTATAGACAAGAAAACAAGTTATTTTTAGTAATTGTACATAAAATGCATCAATGTAAATGGAACTTTAACTTATTATCGAAGCAGAAAGTTCGCGGAAAATCGCTTTCCTCCTATTGCTTGTTTAATGATGCATTAACAAACTGTATAGAAATCTAAAATATTTTTGTTTATATTATGTGTCGATTTTACTGCATGAAGTACTTCTGTTTAGAGAGGACGTGTTGATTATTTGTTTATTTTTCCCCTCGTTTGTTTTGAATCTTACCATCGAGATTGAAAAGTATGCAACGACTTGAAAAAAAATAAAAATAATAGCAAGCGTAATAATAATGTAAATGTACTCTACAAAAATTTATATTTAATTAATCAATTTTAAATTTGTATATGACAATACATTTTCACGGAATTTGAATATAATGATAAATATCCTTTTTATTGGACAACATTAAGCATTCTTGAATGATAGAAAGTGCGGGTGTCACCTTAATGCTGATGAAGAGTCAGTCACCTTCCAGCGATAATGCTATCGATTAGGATCACTTTCTTATTCAGTGCTGGCAAACATATATTTTGTCTCCGCTCTAGCATTCTGTCTATCTTATTATAAAGCTTCGAATTACAAAAGAAAAAAAAAGTTCATCGAAAGGTCACATTGAGGATATTGTATTAAATGTTACATATAATGCAGGTCGCAAATGTCATCTCTAATGCGGAAATTCGAAGTAGTTATTTCGTGTAAATGTGTAGTAAGTGTCACATAAAACATCGGTCAAATATGTTTTATTTCATGTAACATTATTTAAAATCTACAATTATTTTAAATTTATATTTACAATAGGATGTGCTTTATTATTTTCTAAAAACATCTTTTTAAATATATGCTTCCTGCATGTAAAACTTTATTTGAATTCCAAGAAGAAGCCTTCTTTAGAGCTCGGATTTTCAATGAATAACTTTTTACTTGAGTGCTCTGATTCGAGTTTATCAGTAAGTTTATCAGGCAATCAACTAAAAACTTGTTCATTCAACCAAGTCCCAAGAATCTTCATGTTGGAATTTTCCAAGATAAATCTGTAGCATTATCTATGAAACACTTTTATCTTTGTAGAGATTCCTATGAATCATAAATTCAATTTGAAAAAAAAAATACTTGCACTGTAATATAATAAAAAAGATCAAGTTTTTTTATGTATCTTTTATATTATACAAGTTCATTCTCCTGGGTGAACCAAAGAGATAACAAGTTATGTTTCAACAAGAACACATTGCATTGTTTGGTGCATTGATGATCATGATCCCATTCATTCAAAAATTTTCAAACACGGGTCGCATACTAGAACGGCGTTGCCCCTAACAACCGTCTACCCAATAAGGTTACGGCACATTCCCGCCATTTTTCCATTTTACAGGTCAAAGTAAAAGGATATCTTTTTTAAAAAAGAAACATGACTTTTTGAAAGGAAAAAAAAGAATAACTTTTTTCCTTGTGATTATAAAAAGTTTGGTTTTTTTAAAGCTCCATACTCGAAAGCACAATGGTTAGATCAGAGCGTACCGAGTGTTCCAAAAATAGTACATTTATCGTATCAATGAATATTCAACAGGGAAATTTACCAGCTAGAGTGAGCTATCGATTTTCCGCATGCGACCCATGTTTAACAACATCTAAGGTCAATTTCAAACACACTTTAAATTACTTTTCTCTTTCACACAATAAATAATTTACAGTTTTCCTTTCTTATATACATGAATTGAAATGAACAAAGAATGAATTGGAAAAATTTAAATTATAGCGTTATTTACATAGGTCTAGTTCTCGCTCTCCAGATAAACTCCGAGTACAGGAATCAGCATACATCCCTCTTAGATGTCAATAATCTGTCCAAATTAACATTTTTCACCGGAATGTTACTAAAATGTCAATCACTGTAGCTTTGCTGGATTTTGAAAAGTCCAGAAGCCTCGCCAAGACTTCGAACATTTTGGGATTTTTCGTCAAGTTAAACCCAGAATTGAATGTTTCCTTGAATCGTCACTGATCGTTTTTGGCTTTACCGCTTTTATATCAAGTTTCGTCTTGGCATCACATTGAAACGGAAACTAAACACTAGTATGTGTTTTTCCCGTTCTGCCGTCGTAGAGAAACTTTCGCCACATCATCAGCACGTGGGCTTCTTCTTGCGAACATGGGGAACGTATCCTCGGGTTTGGCACATATTTGAAAGTTAACTTATAGTCCTTTATATTGTCGTCAAGATTTAATCTGGATGTTGATCTTTTCGACAGACTTCAAGTCCGACTCACATATACTGACACTTTCACAGTTAGGTTCAGATTCGCTGACACTGGAACTGTCAGATTCGCTGTGAGTGTAAGAGTCATTGTCTTCCTCGTCACTGTCCTCATATTCCTCCTCATCAGGTCTCTCCTGAATCGGATCTAAGTTGGACATCGCAGAGATGGTTCTCTGGCGTTTTCTTTGTTCCAGAGTCTTGGGCTTTCTCTTGGATTTTCCACTCTTGCTCTTTCCTGTTTTCTGTTTAAAGAATTTGATGACCGAGCTGAAGATTCCCCCTTTCTTCTCATCTTTTACATCAAGATCGTCTCTGGAATATAACATTCTTTGGATAGGACTTGTAAGTCCGAGATTGGGAAGCGAGGCAGTTGCTCCCAATTTAGATTCGCACAAAGTAGGCTTAGAAGTAGTCCCATCAGTTCTTATGGTGTACGTATAAGTAGCACCACTTCTGTCCTTTAAGGTCACCAGGTAGGTCTTCATCTTTCGCTTCTTGTCATTTTTTCCGGACTTGGCTTGTTTTTGTTTAGCCAAAGCAATCGCCTTTTTCTGATGTTGTCCAGTAACAAACGGCATATAGCCTCGGGAAGCGTTAGGAAACATAGCCATGTTGAATTCACTAAGTTGTAGTAGTCAGATAGTAATTTCAGAAACAAACGAAGTGTTTGTAAATAAATACTTTAGTCAGACTAGGATGATGCGTTTACCTCGAGCGACCAACACAAACTAAATCTATCCACGTGTTGCCGTTGTAATTGTATTCCGCCAATACAATCTAGGACAAGAGACCGTTCTTGGCAAAGTTTCAATTGACGTCTGTCTGGTATCTGGAACATTCCATTCGAATTTGAGGGAGATATGGTTTCGAAATTTAACATATACAAATAAACTCTGCAAGAAAAAGCAATAAAATTAGTCTGTATATGAAAGTTTTAATATAAGTAAATACATTATGTATATTAGTTTCAGAAAAGAAGATTAAATTGTGGTAGTTTGAACACGAAACATGAACTCTTGTTATAGGAAAATTGTACGTTTTGTGGACGAGTCCAAAGTAACTTGGCCCAACGCCAATCGTGTATTCGCGCCTTGGCAGGCCAGCTTTGTTTAGTCACATGGTATGGATTGAATCTGGAACGTTCCATTTGGCAAAATAGGGATGTGAAAGAAAATAGCGTTGCATGTTTTAATGCATTTCTTTTGATTTAAAGACCAATCAGATATGTACCTTGTAAATATACAATGTTTACAATAGAAAAAGTTTCTTACATTGCATATTTAGGTTTTTACATGAGTTTTTGGGACCCTGAACATTGTAAACATTGAAAAGTAATACAACTTGATCACCCTGAGTAAGAAGTAAACAAACCACGTCCTTATCAACTTGAATGGAATGCCAATGGGATTGTTGCAGTGATCAACCAATCAGATTAAAGCATATCATTCAAGAGGAAACGTCCCGTTGTCTGTAGTAACCCGTAAGGATAGTTTCAATCTATTGATTTTGGCGCGCTTGTTAAAACTTGTGTACAATAAACTACGATGTTGAGAAAGTTTGAAGTTTTATTACCTGTTCATATAAGATTGCACCTAGTGACTGGCGCGTCTATAAAATTTGTTCAAAACGACCTCTACAGAAAGTCTTGTATTTTGTGTGTTTTTCTCTGTGGCAAATTAGAAATTATATAAACTGTTAATTTATAAAATTTAATTATAGATCATCTGAATAATAATAATGAAAAACAATTTGAATGGCATTATTCAAAGTACTTTCAATAAAAACAAGAGTATTACTATAATTTAAAAGTGTCCACTTTTCATTTTCAAACAAATTAACTTAAAGAGTTTAAAGTTATTATGTTTGAATGACATTTTGTTTCAAAATTTATTATTGAACCAGGTGTTGTACATAGAGAGTACTTAGCATGCAATGGTACTGATGGGGGTATCCTTTTATTGAAGGGAATTTCCCACTCTCACCATAAAAAAATTCTATTGGACAGTCACATCTGGTAGCAAATGTTTTTAACTTCCCAGTTCATTTAATAAATGAATAACAAGTAAATTTATAAGGAAACAGTTATTAAAGTAGGAAAGATAATATTTTGTAATACTTGAGAGTTGTTTTCAATTGCTACACACTGCAAATAGTAGCATTGTTCTTCCAGGAAAGAGTTTATCATTAAATAATGTGCAACCAGCAAACAAAATAAAAACATGCATGTATTCCAATATTTAACCAAACATTCTCATACGGTATAATGGTTATTTTGCAAGGGGGGATTTTTTTCAATTTTATTGTATATAAATCATCTGAAAATCAAAAACCTCCCAGCAGCCTGAGGATTGTCAGACCACCTTGAAGAAATTTTTAAAAGACTTTATTTCCAAGTAACCAATATTTACAAGTTTAGACTGTACGGGTGTGATTAATGATGTTTAACTAGGCCCAGAAAAGCTAAACACTCCAAAACTCGAATGTCTGGTTTACTCTTTCTTTCATTCAAGTTTCTCTCCCAGGATAAGAGCTGCTATTTTAGGGTTAAAATCAGATATGATGTTGTGTTATTTGAAGGGTATTTCAGGGTGCATTTAATATGTTTTTGGCAAAATTCCTAAACCTCTTTAGTGATAATCACATGCTGTGTTGTACAGTGTGCATTTATTTCTCCTAGCTGCACAAGAACGTGTTCTGGTCATGGGACTTAAAACAGTCTATATCAGTCTATATGGAAGTTTATATGTTATATGTTCAAAGTTCTAAATAGAGAACCCTGTGAAAATCATGATTGTCACACATGGCTTTGATGATCATCCCTTCATGAAGTAAGACTCTGTAAGAAAAATAATCCCCATTTCCTACTTGTTAAGAAAAGATTATGACAAATGTGTGCTAGTTAGACAACAGGGCCTAAAATAAACAAATACATAAGAAGAAGACCAGGGGATCGGCTTTTAAGTTATTTTTTAATACAATTTTTAATATCTACACAGGAATTCTGAAGCATCATTCAAATTTTAAATGTTCTGTTAAAAGTAGCAGAATTAAAATATACTTGATGTTATCTACACTCCAGGGCTGGGAAAGGAAAACCAAAAGGGGACACACTTCCTCAAAAGAGTAAAAATTATCTCTGCATGTCTATCAATTGTTAATTTTTATTAATAAATATTAATATTAGTTAACAATAACCTATTCTTTGCTATTGCATTTTTCAAAATATGTATTGAAGGTTATTTAGTGGTTTAAAATAAAGATAAAATTTGTAAAAAGTTTCATTAATAAAAAAATTAAAAATGAATATACATTTGTAAATCTAAGTTGTCTTTGAGCCAATCACTTGATTTTTAATTATTTTGAGGACTTGACATTCCTTTAAATACAATAACATAAAAATAGTAACAAACGTGACCAGTGATCTTTTTCTTTACTTTAAAAATTCCATTTAAAGACTGAATCCAAAGTTTAAATATCAGATAACCAATATGCTTATTATAAGTTCCTAGTAAACATCAATTGAATTTGTTATTACACATGTTTGAACTTTGTAATTGAATTTCACTTCCAATTTCTGAAGAGTACATGATCTTTAAAAAGCAAAATGTTATATAATATCATTGAATTAGTTATCTCTGCTTTATTAAATCTAATATATATGGATCTCTTGTTCTATAATCTTATCAGAAAATGCAGGAAGACACTCGAACTTTAAAGCTTTTTGGAAAACTATTTTATGCCATGCGAATAAAGATTTTGAACAATAATGTGACCTGCTTTTGCACACTCATATAAACAAGGCTGTGTTCCTGGAATTCTGTATCTGGGATGCCTTCCGCTACAGCTAAAGGACCTCTTCCTATAGCCACTTCCTCCAGACGTCATCAGGATTATCTAACACCGCGACAGGGGACTTTGGAGGAAACCTTAAGACGGATACACTAAAACCAGGCCCGCATAGCTTACGAAAATGTCACTGTAGGAAATACAAAGATTTTACATCAGACATTTTACATTAGAATTGTCATAGCTTTATAACTGATGTGGCTTGTTTCAAGGTATACCTTGGTTCTGAGAATTCAACAAAAAATTGTGAATCAAAATAAACATAAATCTCCAGAGTTAACACCATAGTGAATCTGATGAATGGAAATTTCCGGGGTATATGAAAAATATTTTTGGCTCAATATGCCAATGAATTTATAAACTTCTTCTTGAAACATGAAAATCACAATTTGTTTGTCTTCTTTGCATAATTGCCCTATGGCAGTACGTTACATGTAATATGTGGATGACTTTCATATATAAAAGAACATGTAACAGAACAATGTAATATGCTGATGACATTTATATACAAAAGAACAGTCATAAAGCAGCAGGTTTTGTTTTTATGGTACATATGTACTCCTGCACTTTTAACAAAGTCATCAGCAACCAACAACAAATTCCATTTTTATACCTACCATTGGAATTTTTTTAAAAACAAATTTTGCTATCTTTTCTGTTTGAGGCAAATGTTTGCAAAGAATTTTCAATCAAAAATATTTCAATTTATATTAATATATGCAGAATTTAGAATTTGAAAATAAATCTTCCATACATAATTGTTGGAAATAAGGTATGAGTGCTTTAAAAGTATATGAAATAGGATACAATATGGATACAATATGGGCTGCACATTTGCAGTCATTGAATTCAGTTCAGGAAAGATTGAGATACTGGATAGGAATACAAGTAATACAATGGATCATGGTTCACAACAAATGTAAGACAAACAAGCAAGGAATATAGAGAAATGCCACTTATAAATAGCCAGAAACAATAATCATATATAGCAGGCAAGGACAATACCAGACAGATGTTGGCTGAGCGGGGAAAGAGAAACGAAGTACTCAAGGTCATTGCAGTCTCCTTTGATTAAATGTATATCTTACACTGCTGTAAGCATAATGCCAGTACTTTTCTTTAATGTCATACTCATTACATTAGTCTTCTAGAATTACATGTGCAAAGACAGAAAATATATAATTATATTAAAGATGGCAATTAATCTGATAGAAAAATTGAGAACAATAGCAGTTAGTATATAAATGATGAGAAGAAAATTGTTGCTATGAATGCATCCCTATAGGGTACATAAACCTTGATTAGTATTCAGACTTATGGTGAAGACATATATATATCTTTTTTAAAAAATATATAACATTTAAATTGAAGGTAAAAAAATAGCATGGTTTGCCCCGGGCGCTTAGAAAATTGCAAAAAGGGCAGTGAATTTTTTTTCCTTCAAAAAATTTTTGAAAAAAGAAATAAATTCAAAGAATCACTAAAATAATGTCTAACTTTACTTTAAATGAAAATTTTTCCAAAAAAATTGAAGGTTTATTTTAATCACTTATATTGAAAAAGACCTAGTTGTTGATTATACGGTAGTTGTTGAATGGATGAGAAAATTCTTAAATAGTTGTTGAATGGATGAGAAAATTCTGAGATGAATAAAAAAAAATTATGTTATCTTTTATCTTTTGGAGAAAAAAAGTAAGTCAGACCATTACAGTCAGTTGGTCAGAAAAGTGCAAACACAATTTTTTTTGTAAAAGATGACCTGATTAGTAAATTATGGGGACTTGACACAGCAGCTTTAGTTGCTTGTGAATCATATAATTGATCAATTGCAGCATTTCATATTGGAGCATGCTGCATACAAGATTTTATTTTGAAAAAAAACCTAAAAAGTATACATTGTATTCTTTGTTTTAACCTTTATGACCAATTAGTTGGTCAACTTCAATTTCCATCCCTAATGTATATATCGATCACTTTATATATGCTTGTCCTTAAAGAGATATGTGGTATCCTTGAAAAAAATTTATTCACCAATTTGCAAAAAATGATTTATTAAAAATATTTGCAGATGTAATTTAGAAAACAACGACTTTAGATACATGAAATATGCAGATAGCAAACAGTAGTAAACAACTTCAAAAGTTCACTGAAACAATACCAATGGGTATCACAGCAACCAAAGACTTAGCTCTGAAAACATCAGAGGTGGAAACCTATCAGATAATGGTCATTAACTTTTTTTCTGAAAAATTTCATTGGTCTTGTCAATGTCTCATCATGGTCATTACCTTTGCAAGTTTTTTGCTCTGAAAAAGGTGTCAAATTTTGCTGACAAGGTAATTGCATAAAAGTAAATGTGTGAATGACCATAAATACATTAATTTTTTTGTCAAGTTTAGTATGAAAATATAGTTCAAGCATCTGTTTTGGGAAGAGGTCAGAAAATTTCTCCCTTGACTTGTGATGACCGTATTGCTGAACTCAAGAGATCCAAAGGACTGCTCATATCAGTGCACTTCCAAGTGTCAATGACTTGATAGAATTCTATCAGGTTTCACAAACTTTGAAGCAAATTCAGGTGCACAACTTAAGGGATAATGAACCATCAGGGCTCCCCATTGTTAAAAAGGGCAGACATGTTCTTTTTGCCTTGACCTGGAGAAGAAGCTATTTGATTGGCCATGTTCGACATATCTTTGTGATGTGATTGGTTGAAAAGATACGGATATGTTTTCCTTTATTTTTAAATGAATAGTTAATGAACACCAAGGGGTCGTAGTACAATAATGTAGAAGAGTCGAAGTATCACATTCGGTTATTGACCGCAGCAGATTTTTGTTTACAAATGCAAGAAACAGAACATTGCTTTGTTTTGGAAACAGCTAGAATCTTAAAGAGCAAGATACGAGGAATAATAATTGCTCTTTTATGCATTGCTTGTTTTTACATGACACTTTGAAACATATACCAGATATAAGTATGAAAAACAAATAGCCTAAGTTTTATTCACCAACCATTGCCTTCCCTTTATTGTTGTAGTTTCTGGTGCATTTCTCTTTTATGTTATTTTTCTATATACCCTTCCCAATCCTAAGAGGTTACAAAGATGTAGGTTATTTTGCTGATCACAGGTGGTTAAAGAAAACAGTGTTAATAATGTTTTAAGAAGGTGTGTTGATGGCTGAATTTCATTAAAAATTTCTGCTTTTGTGGTTACTATAACAATATAACAAACTCTCAGGCAAAGTTTAATTTGGGTGTGAACTAATGATTTGTAAAAATTTTTACATATGTTTGTTATTAATTAAGAATATTATTATCAATATCCCCTTCTCTCATTATCCATCCTTGAAAGATGTTTTAATAAATAAAGGTATCTCATTTCTATATAATCTGCTGATGATGTACATGTATAAAGTTAGTATAACATCTCAATACATGGTTTAGTATAAAGTTATGCATTTCTAATTATGTCTGACTGTAGGTATAGTTTTTGCATTAGAAACAATAATCAAAATGATTCAGTATTTGAAAGTGTTAAGAAATTTTCATGAAATCAATTGCCAAAAGGGAAAGGCAGATCTGCCAACCCTTACAATTTTGGCGTAAGTCTTACGAAATTAGCGTCCAAAATACGCCTTACGATATATTCTTTTTGTTTTATGATACCAGAATTTTCATAACTGGTCCTCTAGAGTTTCTACTGTTATAATTAAATATTCATAATCCTTACATATTGCTTGCTTGTATCATCGTTTCGGTTTAAGATGGCCGATCGCATTTATGTCAATGTTTTAAAGTGAAAAATTGGAAACGTGCCTTAAATTGCTCCGATTGATGTCCATTTACAAAACATTTTCAGCGGTAAGGGGCTGAGGCAGTCCTCGGACCATGCGTTACTATTTTTCATTTCCGAATGTTGGCAGCTCTGGAAAGGGGCTGCTAAATTTATAGTTATAGAATTAAAGATAAGTCTATATAAAATATATAATTTTGATATACATGTGTCTTTAAAATGCTGCACCTTCCTTCTTCCTTTTTGATGTAATTTGATGTAATTTCCTCATTTGTAAATCAGAATACCCATACCTGCCTTGCTTGAACTTTTCAGTAATACAGAAGGGAAATGTTTAAAGAATGTGTGCCAATAAACTTTAAGTCAGGCCCAGTAAAGCTTCTTCCTTTTTAAAATTTTTAATTTTTAGAATCATTTGTGCTCATGCATGTATCTCAGCAACTATGACTTAACTGTATTTCGTTATTACAAATTGTAGGACATATCTAAGATTTTGTTAGCATATTTCATATGTGTGATTTTTATCAAGTAATTGATTTTCAAATCTGATTGATTGTTGTTTCCTGCTAGATTGAAGATCAATCAAGAATTTGATTTGATAGGCTCTAAGTTATATGTAGTTCATACTTTATTTCAATGAATGAAACTCAGATCATCAGCAATATGTCTATTTCCATGAGAAAAACATGATTTTACAAAGTGTTGAGAATTGAAAGAAAAAATTGGCATTGACTAGCAAATTATCTCGAAGGATTACCCTGAGTTTAACAAAAGTCATGGGATGCTGAAATCATTATGTACCTCATTAAAAAGTTAAGTTTATAGTTCTTCAAGTGCGCAAACTTATTAAATGTGTCGAGTGACTAATGCATGCAGTGAGTGTTAAAAAAAAAAGCAACAGAAATTTCAGATTCAAAAAGAGGAGAAATATTGAACGTAATCTATTATTGATGTTTCTCGCCCTCTTCATGTTGACAAAGTCCAGGATTAGAAACTGCACTCAGACAGACTGATGTTAATATGCCTGCATGTATAAAGACTACATTGTCATTATCCTGCTTCTAACGCCTCTAACAGGAAATGCACCTTAATTACAATGTGTATCTAGAGTTGTGACAAGCTTTACACATCCATAATCAAGTGGGGACCTAAGGTTTCGTTTTTATTTGGAATTTAGAGAATCTGAGAGTTTATTGTTAGTTTTGACAGTAATCGCTTGCATGCATGTTCTCTTAGGTCATGCTTCAGAATAATTTGTGCAATTTAATGCTAAATATTTACACATGATTTGAATATTGAAGAACAGGTTTTTACTGCTATTTCCTTTGCAACTCATGTATTGTTATTTCAGTATAACAGTGATTTTATTGTCTGACTATTACATACATTTCACATTTTTCCTTGTCTAAAGATGAACCAAATTCAACTACTATTGACAAAAATTAAAACTGATGAAAAATTGAACAAATTAGAAGCAATATTGCAAAAACAAATTTATTTGATAAATCCTGATTAATTCAAGATCTTCAGGATGGCTAAAACATGGAATTGGAAAACTAATACCTTACATTTTGTACTGATAATTTGTAAAGTTTGCTTCATTGTAATCCATAAAATGCATCCCGCATATATGTGGTAAAGGGATTGAACAACTTGCATAATTTGTAATACAATTGCCACTGAATATTGGAACAGAGGACTTCAATAGAGGACAATTTTTGACCTCGGTTGTCTGGAGTAGGTCATTGCCCACCTGTTTGCCTCTGGATTCCTGTATAGGAGCAGGTGTAAAGTTTGTCAAGTCATCCAGTCTATTTTGCAGATGCTCAGTTTGATTGGTGCATGGCTGAATGTTAGCACAATATTGGATAATTTTTGACAAGGTGGCACTCAGGTTGATATGGTTTCTGGGCAGTACATTTTACAAGTTTTATCAATTTATCTGGTGTGTGATGATCATACACCCACATTTCCTTAAATTATTGATCAAAAATTTGTCAAAGCCCCATATTTGTAAACAGCATGTAATTTTCTGCAGTTGGTAATTAAGTGGCTCAAATCAATTGTTAGAGTATACAATTACTAGATTTGTCATTGGATTGTTAGCTATTGAAAATCCAGGAAGCTCTGTTTATAACAATGAGAAAATTCCACACCAGGAAACCATGTGCCAAACTTATAGAGAAGAAATTGATATTTATATTGCACTTCCTGTTGGAATAATGACAAATTCAAAAAAGAAATCCGTCTGACATGTGATACCTAATATAGTATTAATGTTAAAAGTTTCCTCATTTTTAAAAGTTTTTGTTTACATTTTTAAGTTTGTTTGTAAACATAAAGTAGGGGTTTCCCCAAAGGACTAGGTTTTTTTTCCCACTAACATAGTCGGAAATCCTAGTCTATGTAATTTTCCTTGAAAAAATTTTTAAAACACACACATATTGTTCTCTATTTTTTTTATGTTTTCATTATGTTTTTATTTTTTAACATTTATGGAAAGTGAGTAAAAATGAATGTAAACCTTAAAACTTTAAGAGAATTAAAAATATATCTACAGATGGATTGATATGTATTGCCTTTGGCAGTTGTACTTAGTGTGTACATGTAGACCTTCCTCTGTTGATGAGGTTCAGTTGTACTTTCTGTGAAAAGCAAGCTTTTCCTCTTAAATCAATTTCTTTTGAAAATACATGTACTTCAGATTAGGATTGTTTACTTCATTTGTACTTTAATTCATTCAGAAAATTTATTTCTGTAAGATATACTAGTCTTTGATTGAAACAAAACAAATAGGAAGAAAAGTTTTTTGGTTTTTGTTTGTTTTTTGAACAAAAGGAAAAGCAGACATGTTTGTCTGGAATTATTCCTATATTTATGTCTTAATATTTTGAGGGCATTGCCTTTTGGGGATATGATTTTTCATGGGCAAAAAAATATTGTCCAAAACATAGTTTGACATCATGACTTTTTGAAATTGTACTTTAGAGTTACTTTAATTTTTTTATTAAAAGAAACAGAAAAACTGGGATTTTTATTATTAAAAAAGAGAAAAAAAAATTATCAATGATAAATGTTGCCATGTAATCCTGGAATGTGTATGGACAGGTTTTGTGACTTGCAGAGTCCTTAGGTTGAATTAGTTCAGCAATTAACAATTAATTCACACTAGGGGCATTATAAATATTCATTTAACCCTATTCTTTTGCTACTCCAATTTCTAAAAACGGCAAAGTACAAGGAGTTTTAAGTGCTATATTCAAATGTACTCAAATGAAATACATTCCTGATATTTTGAAATGCGTACATAGAGTAATTTGAAAATAAATTATACTTTAAAAGATTTATACATTTATTTGAATTTACGTATGTCTTTAAGCTTATTCTGCTCACAAACAAAAAAATTCTGTAGCCCTATATACCATATATTTAAATGTATATTTGTTACGTACACCAAACTAAATAATTCAATATTTATTCTTGCATCAATTCAAAGAGGAATGATAAAATTTCAAATTAAATAAAACTCTGACGCATTTATCAGTCCAATAAAAGTTGTACATGTGTTAACAGGATTGGTTATATATTGCTTGTCTCAATGTGATTGATGCAGACTTTTATTTACATTTTGTTTGTTTGTAAACACAATTGTTTGTATACGTTTTTAAAAACCGGATCTTTTTTAATTGTCACTTTAGTATGTCAATATGTCATGTGTTTCTCCTTGGGAAATCGCCACGTAGACACCAAGGTTAATGATTCAGTGATTCAATGATGTCTGAAAATTCGCTGTACATCAGTCAGCTAGGCAAGAAAAAAAAAGAGACATTTGAAAATTTTATTTCAGTAAGCCTCAAAGGTAAAATGCAAATCAATATAAAAAAATGAAGTCAACTTCATCTCGTCTTTTATAAGCTTTATGATAATGATATGAAGATTATACTGTTAAATTTCTTTCATGAATGGTGACAGTGACCAAAGTTTATATTCGGGAACACCCATTCATTGCACTGTAGAGTTATCAAAGTATTTTGTATGAATGAACAGGTAAATTATTCTTCAGGTAAGAATGTCCCAGTAAAGGGCACACAATATATGGAACTTTGTGGTGGCCCATCCTAAAGGAGTGACGAAAAATAAGTTCTGTGTACTCAAGCGGGGTATTTTGAATGAAGTTTAAGAGCTTGAAGTGGGGAGTTACATCCCCTGAACAGTCGGTTGTTATTTGTATGACATAACAATTAGGTTAATCAGTTCTTAGTAGATAATAAGGTATCTTTGAATACAAAGGATTTTCTTGACCTTTAAGATTTACACTTCTATGTCCAGGAAGTTGTTACAAATGTGTACATTTTATGAGTTTACATTCTCTCCAACTGTATACTTTGATACGAAGAGTTAGTTCTTCAGAACTTCATTGTAACAAAATTTAATGAATTTAATTAAATGTAAAGATTTTAATTAAATTTTTTTTTGTTTGCTTGATATTTTCATCCAAATTAGGCAAAGTTCTAGATTTTACACATTGTACTTGTATGAATGTAAATTATGTAGTGACATTGCTGAAAGACGCCCAGTCAAGGAACATGCTACAGTCATGGAAATACCATACAAAGTTCACAGGGTATGCAAAGATCTGTATTACATTAACGGTATTAATTAACCAACAAACACAATAACATAATTCATATACAAATAGAGGTCTGCTGGTATATTAGAATTACATTTCACATGATTTTGCCATTCATAACTAAAAATAACCATGATTTTAATGTGTGTGATCAAGGTAAAGTACCCCAAAACATGCTCGTGTTGGTCGTGTTTGCACGTCATACAAATTTTTTTATGTCTTTACCACCAAGAGACACTGTACACCTATAGGTAAAATTAATATTCAGTCGATTCAAATGCGATTCCATTTTATATATTTCATTAATTAAAATGCATTCAATCAAGCTTTTTTCTTTTAAAAAAGATGGACCAATCTGTTGGTTTTGAAAGTCATTGAGATTTGTGTCGTGTTTGATGGATTGTTCCCTAGCCCCCTCATGACAATAGTGGGGGTAATGCACTCCATGAATTCAGTTTTAAAGTCATGAACTTTACTAGAATGTATATCATGGCCAACAACTTCATTCTATTTTATACGTTTTTTAATCCTTGTGTGAGTTGTCCAAGAATTAGATAGATGAGATGATTTAATTCACTATCTCTCTGGCCTTCAATAATAAAAGATGGTTTTCCCAGAATTCCATCCCAGCAGCCACCTGTTATACGCCTTGTTTAATTTTTATTGTTGACATTCAGTCGTAGTTTACTATAATTTATGAAATGTCAATAATTGACTTTTTCCCAGAATCCAAGAATGGCCTCCATACAAATACTGGGTCTTGTATCTTCTTTAAAATGTGAAATGATTAATTCTTATAATTCTGAACTATAAGAAGCTTTGTATTTAAATCAAGAAATCTCATTTCTGTTTAAATCTTTTCTTTCTACAATGAAAGGATAGGAATTAAGCCACAATTTACTATAATTCCTAATCATCAATAAATTTCTGGGAATTAGAGAAATATTCCTCACCCTGACCGGGTCATACCTGTCACTTCCTGTGATGAGTCTTAGAACCTCCAAGTGTTTTATGCTCCTCAATCCCAGAGGCAGGTGCTTGTATGTACACATCAAGTACTGTAAGGCCATGGCCAACGAAATACTTCATGTACAAGTTGTGGCATACATTTTGAATATTAGATACTTTAAAATATTTGCAACCATTTTATTTTTAATGCAGCAACCCCGAAGGAAAAAAAATGATTGTGCAGAATTTATATCCTTTTGTCACATTTGCGGTACTATTTTTACATATTTTATTTGTTTTGATAGATTTAAATAATTTATTAATACTTTTTTAATTTTGCAGATTGATAATGATGAAAACTGCTTAATTTCTATTTAATACAGTATATTCATTTGTTATTGTTGTTGTTTGGAATAGATTTATTTTTAGTTGAAGTTGCTGACTTCAAATTCCAGGAATATCCACCATTAGCTCTGGTTCCCAGAAACAATACGAGACAAATTTGATTTTAATTCATCGCACTGTCTCTGGTCTTATTGTTTATAAATAGCACATTCTTTTTCTCAAATTCATACACTTTCTGTTCACCGAAGCACCGACTATCTTTATGCATAAAAACTTATTTTAGTATCTTCAGTTTAGCATGGAATGTCTATTATCAAGAGGTTAGTTAGATTTATGGAGGAAATTGTCACAGCTTTGACAAATGACTTCACACTGCATTGTCTCTCGTTAAGGTGTGTCAACCGTGACCCTGGCCGTTGATTAGCCTCCTGACCCACTGACTCTGTTGTTCACGTGTAACTAATGTATACGCATCGTATTTTATGAAAGACTTCACAAAAATCTATCTATTTTAGGAAAGAGAGTATAGTGTTCAACTCTTGTACTCCTAAATATAGAGAGAGCTCTTTAAGAAATTAATTAACCATGCCTGAAGATTAGCCAGGCTGAACAGGCCATGTAATCAGTTGTAAAGATGGAGGGGAAGTAGACTTCTTGGTTTTCTTTCAGATGGCTCCCTAGATGACCTGAACCGAATTTGTCTGCTAGTTTCCAATTCTGGAGCCATTAAACCATCAATGGTTGGTGGCTCAAATATCACCTAACTGTATTGCATTTTTATAACCTTGCTCTAAAATAGTGACCGAGTGGCTTTACTGCACCCAAAGCATTGTCTGGCATATTGAATAACAGTTTAAAGTAATTTTCCTCTCAATAGCTTACAACCCTCAACTGGTGGAATTAGTTTTCACACCACTGCATCAATTTTCAATGGCTTTCTTTTTAAAGAATGAAGTATTCTATAATAAATATATTCCTTGCAGTGATAAAGTGCAAACTGCTCAAGACTTCTGCATGGAAAAGTCACTACTTCAGACAAGAAAAAAGTAACAAGGTTAATCGTAATTGGCCAGACGGGACCACCCACTGATTTATAACACTGAGAATCAAAAGTCTTAGACAGATTTTAACCAGCAGTTAGGGAGGGACAGCTTTCCAGGTCACCAGGAATCCAACAATAATTACAATCCAGCCATGTCTTCTCACGAAATTCTTGTAACATTTCTTTGAACTCCCTTTCCACTCAAGTATTCTTATCCTGGATTTTCAGAGATTAATGAGCATTTTAAATGTTAGTTTTCATTAATTACTACAACAAACTTTATCCCCACCTTGTGTGTTGGCAAACAAAAGGCATTACTTTGCTGAATAAGAAAATATGTGCAAATGACGAATATTTAGTAACATTAAGCCAGCCCACGTTTGTGTATGCTAGCAATTTTGTTGTGTCTGGATGCCTTCATAATGATTAAACAATAGACAATTCCTTTTTGGTTCTTCATCATAAATTTCTGGTCTTAAAACATCATTTTATTACTATTTGCAATTTTTCTACTGTTGAGGTTTCATATAACAGTAAATACAGAAGTTACATAATTGAGCCTCATTTTTCAAAATATTTCCCTTTAATGACCTAAATTTTTTTCTCAGAACTAGAAATATAGGTTTTCTGACAGTTATTGTACTCCAAAAATAGATGGATATAAACACATTTGTTTTGTTTTTGTTTGAGAATATAATTCCTGATTTAACTCTAGAGCTTACTTTAGTGGATTTTGCTGCATGCATGGATTTCTGGAATGTTGGCAATATGCATTATCATTAGAATGTTTATTCCACATCATAATTACGTCAAAGACAATAAGAGATGGCAGCTTAGCGCATACATAAAGCAGAATTCTGGTGTCTATCGTACTTAGCCATCTTAATTAACAGTCAGCTCTCTGGAAAATGACTCACAAACAAAATATAATTATTAATAATACCTGCAATTTCTGCATCCTTCTTAGTTAAATTACCTCATTTAAGTAGTGTATACAGTATATTTTTACTGCATTAAGTCTCAGGAAATGAAGTTGAGTTTTCAGAAATTGGGACACTTGTTTATTGTTGTTTTCTTGTTAGGTATTATCCATGCAAAATGAAAGCTGAGGTGTCACATAATTTATCATAGACCAAAAAGTTTATATAAACTCCTCATATTTCTCTCTGTTTGGAGACAGTCAAGTGGTGCATTGGCATTTACCAGTAACAACAGGACATGCAGGCCCACACCACTTGAGTGTTTTTTTTTTCCCATAAAAAAATGCCAGCAGTTCAAAGCAAAGCAAACCATCATTACTACCTTTATATGTTTGATAACAATATGTGATAGCCTTACAAACAGACAGTTCGTAACCAGAACTGGAAAATATTGATCTTTTAATGTCTATAATTCCCTGTTAGCAATCTCCAGAGAAAAAAAGGCTATAACCTTGACTGACTTTCAAAGTTATGGTTAAAAAGTATACCATTTCCACAGGCTGAAAAATTTGTAATATATGGTGGCTCTGCAGCGAAACACGAAGGGATATAATGACAGTAGATATAATGAGCTTGACGCAAAGATAATGACTACATGTACATATAATATATGTCCTTCATGATGTTGTGGTCAACTTCATCTTCAAGTATATTGCAACCTTAGGCTTTAGTATTTGTTAAGCACTCTGCTCTCTTCTTTAGAAAAAAATATTATTAAATATTTTCATGTTTATTAATCAAGCAATTTTCTGTGTATCAGAAGAAATTGATGAAGAAATGTAACGATTCTAAGATTTAAACCTTTTCATTTAGTAGGACTACATATCATCTCAAAAGAATTTTGTATTGCAATATATGGAAATATTTTTAACTGTACTGTGAGATTAGCTACATTGTATTGCAGTTTTTAAAATAACTTTAAAAAAATTATCTTTTCTTATTTTTTTAACCTCTATATATTAGCAGAATTTCTAAAAATGTTTTAAGTCTGAACAAAAAAAATCTTGTTGTTTTACCATATAGTTTTGCAAAGAAATGCAACCATAGAACAGTATATAACTTTAATATTTAATTGGTACAATTGAAAACGTCTCTGACATCATTCATATTTTAGTTTAGAAAACCCAAGCATTTTACTGGTATACCAGCACTGAAAACCATATTGCAATACATTTGGTTTGGTCAACGAATCACAGTATACCGAAATGTCAATATTAATGCACAGAGCCCTTTCATTTACCGGTAGATCACGTTTTTATTGAAAATTTATCAAACCAAATAGGAAAGGTACTTATAAGGTGATCATGACCCATTGACATGAAATGACTCTGTTTTTAGTCTGTATTCTGGATGCCTACAAGCAACACAAGTCATTTCCTCTGTGCAACATATGACAGTACTCAATGTTTTATGACTTAACACAAAGGTTGGCCGTGAACATATTTTTTTATTTGAACCTCAAACTTGAATTTGGTTCTTTCTCTTTAATGTATGTCAGTGGGCCATTTTATTCTGGTATCAAACAGGATGAAATATTGTTATATTTCTAGACAAATCAGTGTCTGCACTTTGATAAGTTACTATTTCTTGTACTTCACACTTGAAACAAAACTTTCTGTCATACCTGCACTTAACGCAGCTTAAAGGATCAATTTCAAAAGACGTACGTTCAAGATTTTTTTGTATTTAAAATGTTCCTTCAAAAGATTTTTGAGAGAAGAAAATTTTATCATTGCACCCTCTGAGTTGCCTTACTTATTTCAAATATTACCAGGTAATATATTCACCCTTTCTTGTATGATTTACCCTTAGAACTAATGTAACTCTTCTTTGTATGGAGGTATAAGAAGTCAAAGTACATGTATATAAGGTCATCATAGGACAACCTTTAAGTAAACTCAGGTGGATCATTTACAAGTTAATTAACAAAGATTTCCCGGCTTTTATCTTACATTGGGATTGATAGATGAATCTAAAATCAGCTTTCCTTTCCTATTTTAGACTCCTTATCTTCAGTTTAGGAATAGGTAAAGATTGAGACATGCTTAAAAGGGGAATGGTCTGCATCTATTTATTACTTCATAAAATAATGCACTGACAATATGTAAGAAATGTGTGATACCAAAATAAATCAAAGCTGGATTGTTATATAATGTTAAACTTGACTGTTTATATGACAAATTGGTGCACAGTGGACCATGTTTTAACTGTTAATTAATGCAGGATTGAGAGTTTGACAAATTGGTGTGCCTTGATAATTTAATGAAGAATTTCCATTAGCTTTTATCAAGCTTTTTTCACAGTGAATGTTTTGGCATACATGTACTTTAATTAATTACAAAGCAGATTTTCAGGTCTATAACATAAACCTATGCCATAAATCACAGTTGTTATTATACATGATATTTCTTCCTTTCTGGGGCCTACAAGACTTTGTACTTTAGTGTATAAGAACCAGGATCTGACCGCTCACTAACTTGTACTACTGCATGCCTACAGTGTTTATATTGACTGTTGTCCTCAGTACTACTGTGAACTGTCAGAGTCATCAGGATTTACACCTTTATAAACATAATCAGATAGCGGGCACTTTTTTTTTTCATTTTTGTAGACTTTTTATAGAAAAGTACAGGAATCTTGATTAAGTCTGCTCTTCACTTTGCAGAAAAATAGGTAGCAAGTGCTAGACGTACTTGTGAATCAGATTTCATAATTTTATCACTCTGGGTTTTTTTTAAAGCAGCTTTAAGAAAATAGACTTTCTCTGGTAGGCAGTCTGTACATGCTTTAGAGTAAATGGTTTATTACCATCAGGAATATGCCACAACATCTAGAGTGCTAGGACAATTTTGTGAATGAAACATAATAATGTCTAAATTATGGGATTCCGCGTGCTTTCTGCTCTGTTGAGTACATGAAGTGATGGAGGATTAGGGTTTATCCCCTTTAATTGACCTTTACTCTGTACTTCTACTTATGTGTCATTTATAGGAGTGGGATTGTAGATACAATTCATGGTTTTCCATTTCATTCCACACGGATGCTCATAGTGATTTATACATGTATATAAAACCATAGCATCATGTGATTGTAAAAAATTATATACAACACCAGAAGTACACTGTTTATCAATGTTGATAATTAAACATTTTCTTAAAGATGAATAAAATTTCAACAAGTTAACCTCTTTAAAAAATTACATTATTTAAAAAAAATATGCTTCTTGCAAAGTAGGGTTGTTTTAATTCAATTTTATTTCATACAATGAAAGATTGTTCATTCAGTCTTGGTTTGCTAATTTCTTTGATTGCTCAACAATTGATATTACCAAAACGTCCTGAAACATGCATGACTGCCTTTTTTTAAGCATCAAATGCAGGAAATGTGAACTAACTTCAGAAAAAAACCTGACAGCTTTTACAGCTATTTCCTTCACACTTGTCAAATTCTGATTTAAGTTTTTTCACAACATTCATGATCCAAGCATAGCAATTGTAGCACTTCAAATGCCAATCTGTAGCATGGAAATAGAACTGGAAAGCTATTCTTGGACTACAACAATTCTTTTTCTCATGCCACATGCAAATGAAAAATATGAATTTTGTGTAGGAAGACATAAAACAAGTTCAGGGATTTTATTGTTATGCTGAGTGTCCTCTGCAACTGAAGCAGCCTGTAATTATTTTCTTTTTCTGGTTTTCCCATCACAATTTTTTATCTTTTTCTTTTTGGACTCTAGTCTTTGATTTTTATCACCAAACTTTCTAATTTTTTTTATCAAAGAGATTTCATTCCAAAACACTTTAATGTCTAAGCTCTGGTTAATTAAAACACAGCTGCATTGCAATGGAAGAAAACATATGGGAATATACAGAACTGAACTTCTTGTGCTTTTTAAGATAAAACACAACAGGTTTGGCCTACAATTCTTTTGTTGTAGAGCAGCAAGCAAAAGTAATCACTATCAGGGTTTATCGCAATCTGCATGACCTCACATGCATGAAGGAAATTGAATCGATTTGATCATCTATCAAAGTGCCTCACCGAGAAGGCACTGAATAAGTTCACCCACTGGGTGCAACGTCTGACCCACTGACACAAATACCAGGCCACATGCCCAGTGTCAGACACACATTTAAATCAGGTGAACTGCCCCATGCTTTTCCATCTGGGTTGAATTTTCTGCCAGTTGATGCTAAACTGAATTGTTTATGCTCAGTGAGATGAAATTAAGACTCAGGTTCTCCAAGGTGCCATGTCATGGTTGAAAGTGTTTATTTATACATGAGATGATTCACTTCAAAATGATTCACGGCATATGTTAGATTACTAGTAAGATTGAGGCATACTTGAAATATCTGTGAAAAAATATATGCACTCAGTTGTAAGCTGTAAATGGAAGTTGTGACGGTGCATAGTCATAATAGGCTATTGATATTTTTCCATTGGGGTAGTAAAGGTAATGGAAGATTTTCACAGATGAAAGAGGTCTGCAGTTTTCTACATGACAGAAAATTAAATTTCCCCTCTCATGCAAGCTGTTCTTTTTGATGTCGTTGTTTTAAGTCTTTGATGTTTTTTTTATCAATAAGAAAAAAATTACATCAAAAGAATAAATTCATTCTACTCATGACTTGGTTCATTAAAATTAAAAAAAATGATCTTTTATGTAACATGCTTTTATCTTAAATCTAGCAGTTACCAAATGGCTAAATGGAATGTTCTATAAAATGGGTTCATTGCAGACATTGTGCATACCTGTGCATTCCAGTTTATATTTTCAAAATATTTGTCTCAATTCTCTATTCTGTGAAGTTCTATGGAACTTTGATCGATAGCCAAGTTTACTTTATACACATTGATAATTTCATTCATTAATTTGTAATCACTGAATGAAATGGATTCTTCTTTCTAGACTATACAGGCGATATATAGTGTAATAAATTGCATCAAATAATTATTTTTTAAAGTTTTGAATTTTGCAAAAGTATATAGCTGTAAAAAGATCTTTAATCTTTTTTGGTTTAATCTTGTTAGGAGTATAAATAACAGTTCCCCCCCAAAATGTGTGATGTTTAAAGAGATCTTACATGTAACAAGAAAGATAACTCTGAATTTTTGTTTTCATTGCAGGTATTGGAACAAACTGACTTTAATAAGAGACACAAGACAGTGAGCTTAAAACCATTCAACTTTGCTTGTATGCTTAAATTCTCCAAGGCACAGCTACAAGAAAAAGCATTCAGGGTAAATAAAACAAAAACTTTATATTTCCTACACCTTTAAACCCCCCCCCCTCCAAATAAAATTATAATTGATAAAAGAAAGTGATGGAGCTTCTGTTACTAGATGAAAATAAAGTATTTGTTTGCCCTTCTGTCACTGTGATAGATGAATGTATCAGGTTTTAGATTAGCTGTGTATATAATATCAATTTTTACACAGTGCGGAAAAAATAAAAACACTCAGATTACCCCTGATTAATTGTAGGATGGCCTGATTGACCAGTTATACGAGATCCTATTGGATCAGCTGCACATCCATGCCAGCTCTATTGGATTTCCAGAACTGGCTCTCCCTGGGATAATTCAGGTACGAATCGCTTCTTCATGTTAGACAGGCGGGATTAAATCAACCTAGTGAAAGTCAGTGTGATTTAACTAACAAGTACAGAGAAACCCATTTTATGATTTTATATTAGCTGCTAAGTATGAGGTGTACTTTAGCTAAAGGTAAATATTGTCTTTGTGTTTGAACAGTTTCGGGCAATTTTCATAAGAGTGCATGTGTACATATACAGAATAGGTGCATTATACATGCATAATCAAAAGTGTATACACATACATTATAAATGTAAATATGGGCATAATTAAAGTGCATGGGTTAATCATATGCAGAAAATTAGTAAATCACTGTATATTTGGATTTACTTTAATTTATATGTTCAATAATTATAAAAGTGCAATTATACGATTAGAAGTACTTCGAGTCTATTTTTTTCTAGCTGAGAGATTTCATGAAGAAATGTAAGATTGCAAACTACTGTAAGCAGATCAAGCAAATTGTGGAAAAAGTGGATGAGAACATCAAATTTATAACCAACAGAAGAAAGTCCACTAACATAAGGCTGTCAGATACAAAGGCCGTGGTATGTACATTGTCCAGTCATGTGTACCGCTAAATGTTTTAGCTAAAAATATAGGATATAGCCATTAAATAGATTGAAGGGGAAAAGGGGGAAATGAATGTAAATGACAAAAAAAGTGACTTTTTTTCTAACATTTGTTACTGATACTTCATATAGACAGTAAAAAATTGCCTTAAATGAATATTTCTGAAATTGTTGCTAATTAAAGTTCATGTGAAAATAAAACACTACAAAAAGAGAATCAGTATAATTCTTCCACATGATTTTTGTATGCAGAAAAGAAGCAAAATTTGTGTGGATTTTTTCATAAAATTCTGTATAAATTTCATTTGAAACTTTTTTTTCCCTGTAAAGGCCACACAAGGCATAGGACATGAGGCAGATTTAGCTGTGTACATATATGTACATTTAGATGTAAAGTTAGATGATGTTTATTTTCTGTAGGAAGCATGGGAGAGAGAATGCAAAGAGGCCGGAACTCCGCTGGGCAAATTTTACAGCAACTGGAGGAAACTACGAGACAGAGAACTGCAGCACCAGATAGCCCAGAAAGACCTGGTACACAGCTTATATAACACTGCTATAAATAAAAGTACAATAAATAAAAAATATGTAAAATTGTTTATTCTAATGAGTGCCTTGACTTTGTTGATACACAGATAGTTGGCATGGATGAGATGCCTCGGATAGAGAGAGAAAGAGGCCCAGCCAAGGCATCAGAGGAGGACAAGAAGGAATTCAGTGCCTTGTTTGATGAGGAATCGGATACTGATGATGAAACCAGGTAAATTAAGGTTCATCAGTACTATGATAAGAGAGATAACTCTTAAAGACATCAATGTCTACTATTCCTTTAGAAAATTGACAAATTGAAATGCTTTTTTTGGGTTCAATTTTGCCCGGCAAGCTATGCTATATTTGTTTGTATTTTACTTTTAAAAATATTAATACTTTTCTTTTGAAAAATAATAATAGTTAGAGCAACATTTCATTTCGGTGGGCAGAGGGTTTATGAACCTCTCCAGTAATCACAAAGTACTCAAACAAAAATTGTAAATTGGAGAAATATTGTTGGATTGAGATTCAGTTACACCATATGAATTCAAAGAGATATATAATCAACAAAGTGTATATTATAAAATGCCATCAAAACCTCCAAGCACTACTTTTCTGAACTTGCCTGCCTGGGGTTCCATCTCCTGCATTTTAAACCCTGTCCTAGTCTATGATGATTATTATTAATTTTTTCAATATTTCCAAGTTATTACAAACTGAGAACTATGCCTAGGTCGGGGAGGTACTAGTAGGCATATAGATGAGACAAATATTAAATTCTGATGCCTCCTAGCTGGCAAAGCAGGAGCAACTAATAAAGGCCATAACATTTACTACTTACACAAATCATAAATGTCATTACTTCCCAATATGATGTTTGATGAACTTTTCGTAATATCATAGTACTGTAAGATTTGTGTGTGCGTATGTTTGTACTTACAGCAAGCACAAAAGAGCAAACATTTTATTCTCTTTGGGTTTTTAGCTCTACTGGTCAGAGACCAGAAGAGCTTATGCGATAGTAATGCATTCGTCATCTGTCCGTCTAGCTGTCCGTCTGTCTGTAAACAATTTTTCAAAATGCTACTCCTCCTACAGTTTTGGTCTGATTTCAATATAACTTGGCATACAAGTAGACTACACTAAGATACATGATTCCGTTTTTCGGTTTTTGATTTCGATGAACGGTGTTGCCGTGGTTACTAAAAATAGAAATTTCTGTGAAAAACATTCAAATTGCTACTCTTCCAACAGTTTGGTCTGATTTAAGTATAACTTGGCACACAAGTAGACTACACTATTGTACATAATTCTGTATATCGGTTTTTGATTTTGATGAATTGTGTTGCCATAGTTACTTATAATAGAAATATCTGTGAAAAACATTCAAAATGCTAATCCTCCTACAGTTTGAGTCTGATTTCAATATAACTTGGCACACAAGTAGACTACACTATGATACATAATTCAGTTTATTGGTTTTTGATTTCAATAAACGGTGTTGTCTTGGTTACTAAAATAGAAATTTTTGTAAAAAACATTCAAAATGCTACTCCTCCTACATTTTGTGTCTGATTATAATATAATTTGGCATGCAAGTAGACTACATTAAGATACGTAATTATCAGTTTTGTGTTTATAGTAATTTTCATTGAAAATTCTATAAAAATTTTTTAAAAGCTACTCCTACAGTTGTAGTCTTATTGCAGTCTTGCCACAAAAAGAGACTTAAGGATCATTATTCTATTTATTGCTTTTGTAAAGTTTTAAGTCCCAACTGCTACTTTCCTCTTCCTTTATTATAAGTACAAACCAGTAGAGCTACAGTCTTGACAGAGACTTCTGGTTTGGTAACAGTTTAAACCTTGAAATTTAAACAGTGAAACCTTGAAATTTTGAAGCTTTGCAGAGTTATTTAAATATCAGAAAGCCATGGTTACTTTGTTAAAATCTTTTTAGGTTCCTTCCCAAAAACGAAAGACCTGCTAAAAAACAAAAGACAAGTCATGGAGACAGTTCTGATGAGAGCCAAGACTATAGGTATGGAGATGACCAATTCCTTAAAATAAACATTTTTATTACATGGTTTTCTCTCTTCTTGATGGTGCAAGTTGATAGGCACAAGAGAAATCCATTGTATTAAGTGGTCTGGGTTTCACAACATAGTCTGCTTTATACAATGTAGTATGTAAATATTGATATTTAGTTATAAAATATGCCTCCTGCATGTCTAACTTTGTCTGTCACATTAACTTAGAAAATTAAATTGTATGAGTTCTTGGACCAAAATAAACAAAACAGATTAAATTTTATATAATATAAATAAACTTTATTATCACTTTATATGCATTGGTGTCTGGATATTATGCAGCTTTTCTACCCAGATAATGTTTTATTTTCTAATACATGTAAGTAAATACTAATTTGTGTTTTATCTTCAGTGATTTTGACAGTGATGAACTTGAAATACTAGCCAGATCAGGGGATGAAGAATCTGATCGAGATAGTGAAGAAGATGCTGAAGTTGATGATGATGATGATGACATTGGTGATGAAGATGAGGGTGATGAAGAGGAAGATGATGGATCCCAAAGTGATGAACAAGATGATATTGATGAAAAAGAAGATATTGTTCAGAACTTTGAATTATCAGACTCTGATTAATGGTATTAACATTGTTTTAAATAAAAGGATGAAATTTTCAAGGTTCATGTTCATTTATTGTTGATTTTTTTTAAGGGTGGGGGGATAATTTGCAGAAGTTTATTGTTATACAAAGGTATAGTACGAAAATGGGATAAAAATATATCATGAATAGCTAGTTAAACCCACAACAGAACATACCCAGAAGTGTGCTTTGTATTATTATTTTTCACTATTGTTAAAAGAAAGAAATAAACACAGGGAAGCTATCATGATGAGAAGTACAGTAATATGTCCTGGTGTCATAGTCATGCCACGGGGCTCCTCAGATAAGATAGAAGTACACACCCACACACACATCAAACGTGATGATGGAACAGATAATCCAGTTAATAGATATCTACTGATCATTTAATATGACTCTCATCTTTACATCTCTTCATATGATATTTGATGGGAAAATTCTCATCTTTTTTACCATTTCAATCTCTCCATATAAAGATATATTGATCAAATTTTAAAACTAAAATTTTTGAATTTTTTCTTTGTCAAATGATAGTTCACAGCTAAAGATACCGTATCTAAAAAAATAAGTTAAATCTGGTGGTTAATTTGGGATTAATTTGTTGACCCTCCAGCCTCCTTAAGGATGCTTTCTGTACATTGTAACTAGAAAATTTAAGTTTTCAATGATTTGTCATTTCATCTGCCGTTTGATTTAAAATTGAGTAACTTGGTAACCATAACATTGCTGAGTTATATACTGTAGATCACTAAATTTTCGCGACACCTTATTTTCGCTAGGTAGTCATTGACTCCTGATTAGCGAGACAAAATTTTCGTGAATTGTGGTTATTGCTCTATATATTCATAAGGAATACTATTATACGCGAGAATTAAATTTTTGCGAGCACACTGTCTCGCGTAATTACGCAAAAATAAAGTTCTCGCGAATAAAAAGTGATTCACAGTATTCAGATACTGTATTTGTATGTTGTTTTTTTTTAAGTAAGCAACATCAATTCTTTAGTGTTCATCATAATCTTTGATCAATTTTCTTGGGGGAGAATGATAGGTACCCTTTGTAGACAGTAAAATAGACAATAAAATAAATGAAATAAATTAGACAATAAAATAAATTAACGTAATAATTTAACTTTTATGAAATTTTAACGAAGAATATCAATGGTCATTTATAATTAAAACATTCCTGTTGAAAATATTTAAATTACCTATTTGTTGCTATACGGAGAGATTTCCGAAATGTTGCCGATTCTGATTAGTAAATTGATTTATTGTGACATGATGCCGTCGCAACTTCCCAAAAAATAAAAAAAACGTAAACGTCACACTAAAAATTCTGCAATAAAAGTGCAGGATAATGCCACCAATACAAATGAGTTGCTGATTTTGGATTAATGAAATCGGAATAATTTTCTATTGATTTTTTTCTTCATATAAAAACAATTCTTGACTATTTGGGGGCAAAGCTATGATTATAATAACTTTAAAAACAAAACAACTCTCAAAACAAGATGTGTTTGTCATGTGAAACACTATGCACACGGCGACAACAAAGTTCCAAACAACTATTTTTGTCATATAGGTCACAGTCAAGGTCACAAGGTCATTGACCTTGGTGTCATTTGAAAGAAGTTCATTAGTGGAGTTAATCCGAAATATCTGACGTTTTCCAGGCTTTTTGACGATTTTGATATTTTACATGCCAGGAAAACGTCAGAACCGGCGCCATTACGAAAGCTGGAAATTTTGCGCCGGTTCTGACGTTTTCCTGGCACGTAAAATATCAAAATCGTAAAAAAGCCTGGAAAAAGTCAGATATTTCGGACTATAGTGGAGTATGTATAGCAAATATGAAGTTTCTATCTCTTATGGTTCAAAAAATATGGCGAAAGTTCAAAAGCTTTTTTTTAGCATAAAGGTCACAATCAAGGTCACAGGTCATTGATCTTGGTGTCATTTGAAAGAACTTAATTAGTGGAGTATGCATGCCAAAAATGAAGTCTCTATCTCTGATGGTTCAAAAGTTATGGCGAAGGTTAAAGTTGACAACAGACAGGACAAAAACAATAGACGCCTTGGATCTATCAATACGGGCGCATAAAAAAACGACTTAGGACCTTGGAACCCGATGGAGAAATTTTCATGGATAGAAAGCTATATTTTCACAATTTCAAAAGTAACAGAGGGGACATACTTCATAAACAGAAACAAATCTAAATCTAATATAGAGACTGAAGTAAGTCTACATGCACGTGTTCATTTAAAAGTTACCACACGATAATTAATCTAGATGCCAGGGTAAGAATTACCCGCACTTTTGGTAGTATATATCTAATATGGTAATTTTCAGGAACTGAATTTTTAGTTTCTAATTTTAAGAAGACGGCTATACTGCGATTGATTTAGCTGAGGATGAACGCGAGACATCTCATACGGAAGGATTACGAGACTACCAATCAAGTTTATTTTGATTTGCAAAGATTAAAGAAAGATTACCAATATATATATATATATATATATATGCTTATTTTGGTATCAAGAAACGTGAAATTTCTCATGAAATGATGAAGTTTTAGTAAGGGAAATGAGACGTCCCATACACATGTATGTGTATGCATTTTGATTTGCTGTAAGGAAAATAAGACACAGCAAGAAATATGACCCGTTACAGACAGTTTTGGACATTAGTATACGGCAATAAAAACATTGGACGTACAAAACAATATTGTCCAGTAAAAACATGAAACGTTCCAAACAGTGGAATACAGTTAGAAATGTATAGACATTCTAATCAGTATAGTATTGTAAAGAGCGTAACATGAGAGGTACTAAAAAGTAACTACAATAAGAAATCAGACGTTTCAGAAAGTAGCCATGGGAACCGTTAGGATAAAAAAGAAACGTCCGAGTTAAGTAGTGATGTGCAATAAGGAACGCGATAAATCTCACTTTTACAGAACAGTAAAAAAAGTGAATTGTGAGACAACAGTAATGTACAGTAAGAAACATGAGATTTTTCAAGAGAGTATTGTACGTTCGAAAATGTGAGACGACAGAAATGTACAGTATGAAACGTAAATACGTTCTGAGCCGTATTGTACAGCAATAAACGTGAGATGTTTCAGACAAAAAACATGAGACGTCCCAAACAGTTACATATAGTGAGAAACATAGGACGTCTCAAACAGTAATGTACGTACAGGAGATGTGCCTTCCAAACAGTCATATACAGTAAGAAACGTGAGACATCCAATACAGCCATGTACAGAAAACACGAGACGTTACAAACAGTTATGTATAGTGAGAAATGTTTGTTTTATTTGTTTATTGTTTAAAACGCCCCTCTCGAGAATTTTTCACTCATATGGAGACGTCACCACTTGCCGATGGCTAGCTGCAGATTCTGTCCTATATTAAGCACTTACAAGCAGTGCGAGATCTTTTTTGTACCAACACCTACTGCGATATGGGGCCTTAGATTATACAATCTCATCCGAAGAACTGCTCTCCACGTCCCACAGTGGGATTCGTATACCCGCGACGTAAGAATCAACTCTTTACATGGCGACTCTAGAGCAGAAGCTCCAACCACTGCGCCACGCGGGCAACACAGTGAGAAATGTAAAATGTTCCATTCAGTAATATACGAAAACTGAGACTTTCCAAACAGTTAGATACAATAAGAAAATCAATATGTTCTAAACAGTACGAAACCTGAGACGTCTCAAACAATTATGTATCGTGAGAAAGATAAAACGTTCCAAACAGTAACGTTCCAACATGAACCGTACGAAACTTGAGACTATTTTATATGTAGAAATATACAGCCAGACGCCTTGAAACGCCCCAGACAGATATAATGTACAGTGCAAAACGTGAAATGTTTTAAATTGTATTGTTCAGTAGGAAACCAGATACATGTACATCAACAAGTTTGTACAGTAAGAAACACTTAACAATGTCCTATAAACAGTAATGTAACATATATAGGAACATGAGATGTTCCAAACAGTGATGTAAAATAGGAAACGGGAGACGTCCAAATTAAATAGTGAAATGCCGAGGTCCCAAACTGCCCCCCCCCCCCCCCCCCAAAAAAAAAAACAAGAACAAAAAAAACAAAGACTTCCAAACAGTAACGTAACATAACGAGCCGTAAGAAACTTGAGGCGATCTAAGCAGTAATACACAGTAGAAACATGAGAAGCTTAAACTAGATATAATTTATTGTAGAAAATGAGACATTCAGAAAAATTTTGTACAGTAAGAAATGTATGACGATCCAAATAGTAATCTACAGAAAGAAAGATGTGACGTTCCAAGCAAATATGTACATGAGAAATCGTGAGACGTCAAAAATAGTTATGTATAATAGAAAACGTGAGACGGCCCATACAGTTTTGTACAGTAAGAATTACACGACGTTCCTAACAGTAATGAAAGATTCCAAACATTAACCTACCGTAAGAAACTTGAGAGTTCTAAGCAGTTATAAAAGTTAGAAAAAAGAGACTTTCAAAACTATATTCATCAACAAGAAACGTTTACATCCCAAACATTGATATACAGAGAGTTTGAATTTGAGCAGATGTAGTTGTGGAAAGACTTAAAGAATGAGATGGGGCTGAAAATACACACGGGAAAAATGGGATGAGCTCCTATTCAGCGACTGACGCAACGCACAGGGCAACCTGGTGAGACGGAGGAGAAGGTGGTCCAGGAATCTAACCACAGCGTCCAAGCGCCAGTCAACGAGGGGGCAGCCAAGGAGAAGGGGTTACACCAGAGGAGCAGACACGTGAGCCAAGGAGCCACATGTTGAATCAGAGAGGAAAGATAAGATCAAGTGGCCAGCTAACAGAAATAAGGAAGAATGGAAGAGGTTTAACAATGATGTAAATACAATCCTAAACGTATCACTGGCAGGAGGAATAGACAAAAAGATCGAAGGCATGACAACGGTAATGTACAACGTAAGATTGGACAGATTTGGAAAGGAGGAACAGAAGCAATCAAGAGAAGTAGTGAATAAGAACAGAAGACAAAGAGAGATGACCAATCTGAGGCGAGAGCTGCGACAGCTGGCAAAGCGGTTTAAAACATTAGAGGAAAGGGGACGACCTGCTTTGGCTGTAATATGGACTAACATTAGAGAGAAGTTAAAGCTCATGAGAAGGACATAAAGAAGTAGGAGGAGAGGGAAGGAGCTAGCGAGCAAGAGCACGATTTACAACCAACCTATTCCAATTTACGTCAAGACTTTTAGGCAGCAAAGGATCAGGAACGCTAACAGCTGCGAGAAATCAAAGATGTCATAAGGAAGGCTAGATCAGCTTCATCACCAGGACCAAACGGAATCCCATACAACGTTTACAAGAAACTGTGCTACATTAACCAAACGTTTATGGAAACATCTGAGAGTTGTGTGGAGGAGGGGGCAGTTAGCTGACAGCTGGCACTAAGCTGAGGGATGCTTCATTTCAAAGGAGAAAAAAGTCAAAGTCACTTAAGCAGTTCCGTAATTTTTTCCTGTTGAAAATCGAAGTGAAATTTTTCCTAGCCATTTTGGCTAAGTGGCAACATATATGCTGGCTAACAAGTACATAAACATAGAGAAAGGAGGAGTGCCAGGAGTGTTCGGTGTGTAGAGCATACAAGTGTTCTAACAGAGATTATACGGGAAGCTAAAGAGATGAGAGGAGAACTGGCAGTCATATGGTTGGATCTAGCCAGTGCTTATGGTCTCATGCCTCATAACGAAATCAAACTTATCCTACAGCGCTTCCATATACTCAAGAATTACTTTGACAGACTCAATTACGGTTCACTACTCGGGACTTCACAACATCGCAGCAGCGCCTAGAGTTGGGATTGTCAAAGATTGTACAGTATCAGTAATTCTGTTCTCTGCAGCCATGAATTTGATGGTGAAGTCGGTGGAGAAGACGAGCAGAGGTCCATGGATGAAGGCAGGCGTGAGACAGTTTCCTGTCCGAGCGTTCATGGACGATATGACTATAAGCACAAAGACTATCATAGAGGCAATTTTTTTGGGTGTACGGTACGGTATTATGCTGGCACTTACAGTGCCGTGGGAGGACAGAATAGAAGAAGCCCAAGGACAGAAAATGAATAGGTTCAAAGATCTGGTGGCAGATTATTAGGAATGGGGTTGGAGAGTGTGATGTCTCCCAGTGGAAGTTGGATGGTTTTGTAGGGCAATCTATGTGGAGGGCTTTATCGGAGTAACAGGCACTGAGAGACGACAACTCAATGAGAAGCATCCATGTGGATATGGGAGAAGAGAGAAGAACAGTGGAAAGTGCAACACTGAGACTCTGTATGTTTGCTTGTGAACATTTAATGTGTTGCAGTGAATGCGGAGAGCTGAGTGGTTCCGGGTTGGGACTTGATCATCCCAGTCGGCGTACCTGTGGAAGTTGTGGTGGACAACGCTGAAACAAACTTTATAATACAATTCTGTCGTACTAGTCCGTTAACGCTTCCCTAGCCCACTGATCCCTCAAACGACCTAGCCCAGCACAAAAACCTACAGCTACAGAGCATCGGAATATCCTCCTTCTTCTGAACTCAAACAATTTACAATCGTTTATGTTAAACTTCATGAATCATTGCCATTTGATCTAATTTGTTAAATTCCATGTGAACGCTCAACAAATATACTTTTCCACCTGATTTTATAAATGAAGTAAACTGATTTCTGTTAAATCGAATTGAATGAAACTTCATTCATCGACAAAGCAAATATTTTTACACATTGTATTATGCTTATTTTAAATTTCTTGAAAGTAATGTAACGAAGATTGATATCTTCTACGAACTTGTCAAACAACCCTCGCACAGTAGAAAACGTTGAGACATTCCTAACAGTAAAAATTTAAGTCGTTCCTAACAGTATTGTACAGTGCGAAAAGTGAGACGTCCCTAACAGTGATGTATAGTAGGAAATGTGAAAAGTTCCCAGAGTAATGTATAATCAGAAATGTGAAACATCCCTAACAGTGTACAGTAAGAAATATAGGAAGACTCAAACAGTTTCAAACAGCAAGAAATACGAGAAATCCATTCAAAATTATAACGTACCGTAGAGGATGAATTTTGAGACATTATAAGCAGGTATGAAGAGAAGAGGAGTGAAACCTTCATAGTAATGAATAGTAGCAAATCTGAGATGTTCTATGATCTAAACAGTATGATAGATGTATAGTACTAAGTTCCAAACAGTAGCGTACGTGAGAAGTTCTAAGCAGTAATGTATTATTAGTTACATAGTCTTTTAGTGACAGGATATGGGATGATACCTGGTTAGTAAATGTCATACCTGGCGGAGGTGGGGTAAAGTTAGAAACAAGACTTTCTTAACAGTATTCAACAGTATGCAACGTAGAAGTCCCAAACAGTAAAGCACAGTAGAAAATGTTAAACGTTCCAAAGAGTGATGTACACTAAGAAATGTGAAACATTCCAAATAGGCACGTACAAAATGAAACATAAATCCCATTTGTGATATACAGTAAGAAACGTGAGACGTTTCAAACAGGTTATGTACAGAGGACAAACTGTAATTATACCCCTGCTTGAAAAACGGGAGGATACATGTATACGAGGGTTGTCCGTAAAGTTCATGGACAACATTGATAATTACCGACAAACATTGATAAAATACAGGAAACTATTATTTTCATTAAATTCATGTTTCATTTTATTAACATGCAAGTTTTCAACAAAAACAAAGCACAAATAGTTATATTTTTATCAGATTAAAAAAATGACATAGACTCATGCCCGGAGCACTAATATGAAAATTTTTGACGTTACCTATGGCACGCCAAATTCACAAAAATGAGATAAACCTAGTTTCACATTTGATAAACTAGGTTTATCGACTGTAAACTATAGTTTACAAACCGTAAACTATAGTTAACGATTCGTTAAGTATAGTTAACGATTCGTTAAGTATAGTTTTCATCTGTAAAACTATATTTAACGGTTGTTAACTATAGTTTACGAATGATAATCTAAGTTTATCTGTCTGTAATAAGCGTTAACAATAGATTTTGTTGATAAACATAGATTCACGTTTGTAAACTATAGTTTACAATCGTAAACTATAATTAAGAGTTGTTAATCATAGTTTCACAAATCGTGAAACTATATTTTTCAGATCGTTAACTATAGTTAACGGTTTGTAAACTATAGTTTACAAATCGTGAAACTGTATTTATCAGATAATCTATGTTTTGCAATCGCAAATGATAGTTTTCGGTGTTAAGTATAGTTTACGGTTGTGAAACATAGATTATCGCGTTAACTATAGTTTACAGATGTAAAATATAGATTAACGTTGTTAACTATAGTTTACAGTCTGTAAACTATAGTTTACAACCGATAAACCTAGTTTATCGATTGTAAAACTATGATTTGCTCATTTTTGTGAATTTGGCGTGCCATAGTTACCCGTCGTCAAAAGCATAATACGAGTACATATAACTTTTCTCAACATACGAGGGCTGTTCAATAAATAATGTCTTGAACTGTATGACATACAATACAGATATCATATGACATTAAACTTGACTTTCTCTCATTATTGAATCTTTAATGAATCTATAACAGTTTATGTGACCACTTTTCATCACATAGTTTCATAGTGAGAAGCTGGGAAACAAGGGCTATTCGAGACACTGCGTTATAAATGAATGGTAAAGAATCAGTAAACTAGAGTGAAAATAAAAGCTTTAAAGCTGCTTAAACCTTGTCAAAAAATCCCAAAGAAATATTCACTGAAATATGTGACATTTACAGCAACCAATGCCTGTTTTATAGACAAATGAGCAGGTGGATTTCAATGATAAAAAAATTATATAATGGGCATCAAAAATGGGTATCGTCCTGGCCAACAAAAATTTTAACAACTTATGTACTGTTTGCAAAATTTCAACAAATAATATTTGATGATCTATGATTGACTTTAAGACACATAGCAAATTTGATAGACATCATATCGGGAGTAGTTTACACTGTTATTTAAAAAAACGTTTGACAGTAAAAAAGCTTGGTACTCAAAGGTCACCCTATATTTTGAAAAATGAGTGAAAACGACAGCGTGTACGAATGTCTTAACAATTATTTTTAAGGCTGCATTTCATTTCCGGAATTTTTGGTAATTATCAACTTTTCATTTCCGACATTTTTAGTTTTCATTTCCGACATTTTTTTGTTTTCATTTCCGACATTTTTCAAATACATATGTAGTACCTATAGTAACAGATTCGATATCTTTACTTATGAAAAATTTAAAGGAATAAATCATCAGTTAATCATTGAAATCCAATTTTGTAAATCTATCAGTGACTTGGACATAAGTATGGTGCTGTCACTGACATTTAATTTAGTGCATATTAAATGTGGTGAAAAAGTTTTACCCAGACTTAGTGCTACATGTATGCATATATGTATAGATGGGTTTTCAAAAAAAATATTTTGGTATAAATACTTTTAAAAATACATTTTCTTTTAGAAAACATTGAATTCCGCACAGCTAAATTCCGGACATGAAAAATGAATTATGTCGGAAATGAAAACAAAAAAAATTCGGAAATGAAATTTAAAAATGTCGGAAATGGTATGCATATTTCCGGAAATGAAATGCAGCGATTTTAAAAATATCAGTAATTGTAGTTATCCACGTTTGTTTGATATTCAAACAGATAATGGAACATGAATCTATTGCTTAAAACCCTCAAAACAAAATTTACCATAAGATGTACTTGATAAAAACAGCGAAGGTCTGAAAAGAGCAGAGATATGCAAGAACAAAAAGACAGATTTATATGCAATTTTCTTAAATATTAGTGGTATTGTTGTTCAAATTCGTATTCGGGGAGACAGTTTAATTTCTGGAGGAGTCTAGAAAGCAATTGTTTGGCAAAAAAATCGAAAGGTTTGTTAGAGGAAGGACCCAGAATCAGGAATCCGCTTCATTAAATTTCTTCATGACAGCATCCAAACCAGCACGCCCTAGAGTAAAGGGCCTTTCGGGATAAACAGAAAGTTAATGTTTTTTCACATTAACAATATTCGCTAGATCTTTGACCCTTTGACTTGTTTCTATTTCTAAACTTGAAAAAAACACATATCAGAAGGAAAAAACAAGTCCAGGAAATCATTGGATCTGCCATTTTCCAGTACAGTATACTAAGGGTCATACCCAAAAATGAGTTCTAAAAACAATCAGAAATTGGATACAAAAATGTTACGGACATGTGTTTTAATAAAAAGAGATTAATAAGTAAAATCATGAAGACTAAATCATTGAAAAGCGTCTTTTGCTTCTTGCTGAGCACCGAGGATATTATTTATTGAACAGCCCTCGTAGTCACCGTTTAACTCAATACATTTCTTATATCGCTTTAACCACTCATAAATATGTTCACAAAATGTTCAGGTTTCACACGTAAAATAATATTTAATAATGCCTGTCTCATATCTTGTAATCATCCACCCTCTGTCCGCGTAAAAACGATTTTATTTACGGAAATACGGTAAAGTCACGTTACGAAAGTCATTTTTTTTACAGCACTGCAATCTCGGAATGATGGTTTTCCTTCAAGCATGTCATCCTGTAAACTGTTCCTTCCGTCCGAAAATATTATATGCCACTTAGATACTAATGTACGGCTTCTTTTACTATGTTTTCCCGATTGTTTACAAAATGTATTGTTCTCTGTAGGTGTTTATCCGATGCAGAATTTTATCACTGCTCGCTACTCCACCTATTACGAAAACGTCCCTTTTTTGAACGATTCCGATCCGATAAGTTCTAACTATGATTGCTCAGCCATTTTACAACTTTGAACGTTCAAATTTTGCATGTTTGACGAGATAGCTTCTGTCAACCTCATAATGTAACAGTCATCCAGATTTCCGCAGAATTTTATAAAATGCAAATGAAAATTATAAAGTGATAAATAATTTTTTAATTAAAACTTTGCAGTGCTCCTGGTCTCCATTCCAAGTCTAATTATGAAGCCATAATTGAAAATTAACATTTGAAATTGAATAAGATTTTACATTTTTCAATTCACATTTAGTAAAGGATTAGAAATATGCTAATAATAAATATCAATGACGCAATTTTTATTTAATTCTTAGCTTGTCCACGAACTTTACGGACAACCCTCGTATAGTAATTGGGATGTCCGTTTGTCTGTACGTCCGATAGTCTGTCTGTAACGCTTTGGGGTACACATCTCTTATCCGAAACTCCTCTCATACCACTGAATGAATTTAGAATATTTATTATATAATACCATTGTGCACTTCTTACTTAATTTACATTTTGACCCGACTCATATTTTTGGTTTCCCATATAGCAAAACATGGACACTGCCATTATATTCATATAGGAGACGGAGGTATCATTTAGTGAGCTCATTGCTCACAGTACCTTAGTTTACAATTAGAATTGTAAGACTTTCTAAATACATGTAGTATATTATTGTAAGAAAGGCGTGACGTCCCGAACAGTAACGTATCGTACAAAACGTAAGAGGTTCCAGATAGAATTGTGCCGTAATGAACCCTGAGAAACATGAAGACTCTCAACAAAGAAACGTGAGACGTATCAAACATTTATGGGAGTAGAAAATATTAACGTTCTCCATAAAAAGTAAGACTTCCAGAAAGATACGTAATGAACCAAAAGAAAATGAGATGATTTAATCAGTAATACACAGTACGAAACTTGAGAAGTCTTAAACAGTAATATACAGTAAGAAATGTGAGCTGAATGTACTGTAAAAGCCTGATACGTCCAAAGCAGATATGAAAAGTAAGAAACGTGAAACAATGCACACAAAATTGTGCAGTAAGAAAGGCGAGACGAGCAAACATTAATGTACAGTATGAAATATAAGACTTTCCAAACTGTTGTGCAGTACAAAACGTAAGATGTCCAAAACAGTATTGTACAGTATGAAAAGTGACAACAGCAATGCTAGTAAGAAACGATAGACCCCCGAAAACAGTTGTAAACAATGTGAAACTTGAGACGTTCCAAACAGTTACTAGGTACAGTTTTAAAAAAAATAGACGTCCAGAAAGTATGGTAAGACCTACTAGTATTTAGTGATTGCTTAAGCGAAGGAATCAGCGTCCGATGCAGTTAAAAATATAACTTGGCCTAAGGGACACGAAATTAGTCGGTCGACAAAAAAAGCTAACAGAGGGAAGAGAGGAAGTCGAACAATATTTGAAGGATCCAAAGACATCCCAAACTGTAATGCACCATGTGAAACGTGCGACATCCCAAACTGTGGTGCAACATGTAAAACGTGAGACCTCCCAAACTATAATACACCGTATGAAACGTGTGACATCCCAAACTGTAGTGCAACGTGTGAAACGTGAGACATCCCAAACTGTAATGCAACGTGTAAAAACGTGAGACATCCAAAACTGTAATGCAACGTATACAACGTGAGATATCCCAAACTGTAGTGCAACGTGTAAAACGTGAAACATCCCAAACTGTAGTGCAACGTGTAAAAACGTGAGACATCTCAAACTGTAATGCACCGTATGAAACGTGAAACATCCCAAACTGTAGTGCAAGGTGTAAAACGTGAAACATCCCAAATTGTAGTGAAACGCGTGAAACATGAGACATCCCAAACTGTAGTGCAGCGTGCAAAATGTGAGACAACCAAAACTGTAGTGCAACGTGTAAAACATGAGACATCCCAAACTGTAACACACCGTATGAAACGTGAGACATCCCAAACTGTAGTGCAATGTGTAAAACGTGAGACATCCCAAACTGTAACGCACCGTATGAAACGTGAGACATCCCAAACTGTAATGCACCATGTGAAACGTGAGACATCTTAAACTGTAGTGCAGTGTGTAAAACGTGAGACATCCCAAACTGTAACGCACCGTATGAAACGTGAGACATCCCAAACTGTTATGCACCGTGTGAAACGTGAGACATCCCAAACTGTAACGTACCGTATGAAACGTGAGACATCCCAAACTGTAATGCAACGTGTAAAAACGTGAGACATCCCAAACTGTAATGCACCATGTGAAAGGTGAGACATCCCAAACTGTAGTGCAACGTGTAAAACGTGAGACATCTCAAACTGTAACGCACAGTATGAATCGTGAGACATCCCAAACTGTAATGCAACGTGTAAAAACGTGTTACATCCCAAACTGTAATGCACCGTATGAAACGTGAGACCTCCCAAACTGTAATGCAACGTGTAAAAACGTGAGACATCTCAAACTGTAATGCACCATGTAAATCGTGAGACATCCCAAACTGTAATGCACCATGTGAAACGTGAGACATCTCAAACTGTAGTGCAACGTGTAAAAACGTGAGACATCTCAAACTGTCATGCACCGTATGAAACGTGAAACATCCCAAACTGTAGTGCAACGTGTAAAACGTGAAACATCCCAAATTGTAGTGACACGTGTGAAACATGAGACATCCCAAACTGTAATGCACCATGTGAAACGTGCGACATCCCAAACTGTGGTGCAACATGTAAAACGTGAGACCTCCAAAACAGTAATGCAGCGAGTGAAACGTGAGACATCCCAAACTATAATACCCCATATGAAACGAGTGACATCCCAAACTGTAGTGCAAAGTGTGAAACGTGAGACATCCCAAACTGTAATGCAACGTGTAAAAACGTGAGTCATCCCAAACTGTAATGCAACGTGTAAAAACGTGAGTCATCCCAAACTGTAATGCAACGTATAAAATGTGGAACATCCCAAACTGAAGTGCAACATGAAAAAGTGAGACCTCCCAAAGTGTAATGCAACGTGTAAAACGTGTGATATCCCAAACTGTAGTGCAACGTATAAAACGTGAGACATACCAAACTGTAATGCAACGTGTAAAAACGTGAGACATCCCAAACTGTAATGCAACGTATACAACGTATACAACGTGAGATATCCCAAACTGTAGTGCAACGTGTAAAAACGTGAGACATCCAAAACTGTAATGCAACGTATACAACGTGAGATATCCCAAACTGTAATGCACCGTATGAAACGTGAAACATCCCAAACTGTAGTGCAAGGTGTAAAACGTGAAACATCCCAAATTGTAGTGAAACATGTGAAACATGAGACATCCCAAACTGTAGTGCAGCGTGTAGTGCAGCGTGCAAAATGTGAGACAACCAAAACTGTAGTGCAACGTGTAAAACATGAGACATCCCAAACTGTAACACACTGCATGAAAGGTGAGACATCCCAAACTGTATTGCAACGTGTAAAACGTTAGACATCCCAAACTGTAACGCACCATGTGAAACGTGAGACCTCCCAAACTGTAATTCACCATGTGAAATTGAGACATCTTAAACTGTAGTGCAGTGTGTAAAACGTGAGACATCCCAAACTGTAACGCACCGTATGAAACGTGAGACATCCCAAACTGTTATGCACCGTGTGAAACGTGAGACATCCCAAACTGTAACGCACCGTATGAAACGTGAGACATCCCAAACTGTAATGCAACGTGTAAAAACGTGAGACATCCCAAACTGTAATGCACCATGTGAAAGGTGAGACATCCCAAACTGTAGTGCAACGTGTAAAACGTGAGACATCTCAAACTGTAACGCACAGTATGAATCGTGAGACATCCCAAACTGTAATGCACCATGTGAAACGTGAGACATATCAAACTGTTATGCACCATGTGAAACATGAGACATCTCAAACTGTAATGCACCATGTGAAACGTGAGACATCCCAAACTGTAATGCAGCATATGAAACGACACCTCCCAAACTGTAATGCAACATGTAAAAACGTGAGACATCTCAAACTGTAATGCACCATGTGAAACGTGAGACATCCCAAACTGTAATGCACCATGTGAAACATGAGACATCCCAAACTGTAACGCAGCGTATGAAACGTGAGACATCCCAAACTGTAATGCAACGTGTAAAAACGTGAGACATCCCAAACTGTAATGCACCGTATGAAACGTGAGACCTCCCAAACTGTAATGCAACGTGTAAAAACGTGAGACATCTCAAACTGTAATGCACCATGTGAATCGTGAGACATCCCAAACTGTAATGCACCATGTGAAACGTGAGACATCCCAAACTGTAGTGCAACGTGTAAAAACGTGAGACATCTCAAACTGTCATGCACCGTATGAAACGTGAAACATCCCAAACTGTAGTGCAACCTGTAAAACGTGAAACATCCCAAATTATAGTGACACGTGTGAAACATGAGACATCCCAAACTGTAATGCACCATGTGAAACGTGAGACATCCCAAACTGTAGTGCAGCATGCAAAATGTGAGACATCCAAAACTGTAGTGAAACGTGTAAAACGTGAGACAATCCAAACTATAGTGCAGCGTGTAAAACGTGAGACATCCCAAACTGTAGTGCAACGTGTAAAACGTGAGACATCTTAAACTGTAACGCACAGTATGAATCGTGAGACATCCCAAACTGTAATGCACCATGTGAAACGTGAGACATCTCAAACTGTAATGCACCATGTTAAACGTGAGACATCTCAAACTGTAATGCACCATGTGAAACGTGAGACATCCCAAACTGTAACGCAGCGTATGAAACGTGACACCTCCCAAACTGTAATGCAACGTGTAAAAACGTGAGACATCTCAAACTGTAATGCACCATGTGAAACGTGAGACATCCCAAACTGTAACGCAGCGTATGAAACGTGAGACATCCCAAACTGTAATGCAACGTGTAAAAACGTGAGACATCCCAAACTGTAATGCACCGTATGAAACGTGAGACCTCCCAAACTGTAATGCAACGTGTAAAAATGTGAGACATCTCAAACTGTAATGCACCATGTGAATCGTGAGACATCCCAAACTGTAATGCACCGTATGAAACGTGAGACATCCCAAACTGTAATGCAACGTGTAAAAACGTGAGACATCCCAAACTGTAATGCACCGTATGAAACGTGAGACCTCCCAAACTGTAATGCAACGTGTAAAAATGTGAGACATCTCAAACTATAATGCACCATGTGAATCGTGAGATATCCCAAACTGTAATGCACCATGTGAAACGTGAGACATCCCAAACTGTAGTGCAACGTGTAAAACATGAGACATCCCAAACTGTAACGCACCATGTGAAACGTGAGACCTACCAAACTGTAATGCACCATGTGAAACGTGAGACCTCCCAAACTGTAATGCACCATGTGAAACGTGAGACATCTTAAACTGTAGTGCAGTGTGTAAAACGTGAGACATCCCAAACTGTAACGCACCGTATGAAACGTGAGACATCCCAAACTGTTATGCACCGTGTGAAACGTGAGACATCCCAAACTGTAATGCACCGTATGAAACGTGAGACATCCCAAACTGTAATGCAACGTGTAAAAACGTGAGACATCCCAAACTGTAATGAACCATGTGAAAGGCGAGACATCCCAAACTTTAGTGCAACGTGTAAAACGTGAGACATCTCAAACTGTAACGCACAGTATGAATCGTGAGACATCCCAAACTGTAATGCACCATGTGAAACGTGAGACATATTAAACTGTAATGCACCATGTGAAACGTGAGACATCCCAAACTGTAACGCAGCGTATGAAACGTGACACCTCCCAAACTGTAATGCAACGTGTAAAAACGTGAGACATCTCAAACTGTAATGCACCATGTGAAACGTGAGACATCCCAAACTGTAATGCACCATGTGAAACGTGAGTCATCCCAAACTGTAACGCAGCGTATGAAATGTGAGACATCCCAAACTGTAATGCACCGTATGAAACGTGAGACCTCCCAAACTGTAAAGCAACGTGTAAAAACGTGAAACATCTCAAACTGTAATGCACCATGTGAAACGTGAGACATCCCAAACTGTAGTGCAACGTGAAAAAACGTGAGACATCTCAAACTGTCATGCACCGTATGAAACGTGAAACATCCCAAACTGTAGTGCAACATGTAAAACGTGAAACATCCCAAATTGTAGTGACACGTGTGAAACATGAGACATCCCAAACTGTAATGCACCATGTGAAACGTGAGACATCCCAAACTGTAGTGCAGCATGCAAAATGTGAGACATCCAAAACTGTAGTGAAACGTGTAAAACATGAGACATCCCAAACTGTAACACACTGCATGAAACGTGAGACATTCCAAACTATAGTGCAGCGTGTAACACGTGAGACATCCCAAACTGTAGTGCAACGTGTAAAACGTGAGACATCTCAAACTGAAACGCACAGTATGAATCGTGAGACATCCCAAACTGTAATGCACCATGTGAAACGTGAGACATCTCAAACTGTAATGCACCATGTGAAACATGAGACATCTCAAACTGTAATATACCATGTGAAACGTGAGACATCCCAAACTGTAATGCAACGTATACAACGTGAGATATCCCAAACTGTAGTGCAACGTGTAAAAACGTGAGACATCCAAAACTGTAATGCAACGTATACAACGTGAGATATCACAAACTGTAATGCACCGTATGAAACGTGAAACATCCCAAACTGTAGTGCAAGGTGTAAAACGTGAAACATCCCAAATTGTAGTGAAACATGTGAAACATGAGACATCCCAAACTGTAGTGCAGCGTGCAAAATGTGAGACAAACAAAACTGTAGTGCAACGTGTAAAACATGAGACATCCCAAACTGTAACACACTGCATGAAAGGTGAGACATCCCAAACTGTATTGCAACGTGTAAAACGTTAGACATCCCAAACTGTAACGCACCATGTGAAACGTGAGACCTCCCAAACTGTAATTCACCATGTGAAATTGAGACATCTTAAACTGTAGTGCAGTGTGTAAAACGTGAGACATCCCAAACTGTAACGCACCGTATGAAACGTGAGACATCCCAAACTGTTATGCACCGTGTGAAACGTGAGACATCCCAAACTGTAACGCACCGTATGAAACGTGAGACATCCCAAACTGTAATGAAACGTGTAAAAACGTGAGACATCCCAAACTGTAATGCACCATGTGAAAGGTGAGACATCCCAAACTGTAGTGCAACGTGTAAAACGTGAGACATCTCAAACTGTAACGCACAGTATGAATCGTGAGACATCCCAAACTGTAATGCACCATGTGAAACGTGAGACATCACAAACTGTAGTGGAGCATGCAAAATGTGAGACATCCAAAACTGTAGTGAAACGTGTAAAACATGAGACATCCCAAACTGTAACACACCGCATGAAACGTGAGACATTCCAAACTATAGTGCAGCGTGTAAAACGTGAGACATCCCAAACTGTAGTGCAACGTGTAAAACGTGAGACATCTTAAACTGTAACGCACAGTATGAATCGTGAGACATCCCAAACTGTAATGCACCATGTGAAACGTGAGACATCTCAAACTGTAATGCACCATGTTAAACGTGAGACATCTCAAACTGTAATGCACCATGTGAAACGTGAGACATCCCAAACTGTAACGCAGCGTATGAAACGTGACACCTCCCAAACTGTAAAGCAACGTCTAAAAACGTGAGACATCTCAAACTGTAATGCACCATGTGAAACGTGAGACATCCCAAACTGTAACGCAGCGTATGAAACGTGAGACATCCCAAACTGTAATGCAACGTGTAAAAACGTGAGACATCCCAAACTGTAATGCACCGTATGAAACGTGAGACCTCCCAAACTGTAATGCAACGTGTAAAAATGTGAGACATCTCAAACTGTAATGCACCATGTGAATCGTGAGACATCCCAAACTGTAATGCACCGTATGAAACGTGAGACATCCCAAACTGTAATGCAATGTGTAAAAACGTGAGACATCCCAAACTGTAATGCACCGTATGAAACGTGAGACCTCCCAAACTGTAATGCAACGTGTAAAAATGTGAGACATCTCAAACTATAATGCACCATGTGAATCGTGAGACATCCCAAACTGTAATGCACCATGTGAAACGTGAGACATCCCAAACTGTAGTGCAACGTGTAAAACATGAGACATCCCAAACTGTAACGCACCATGTGAAACGTGAGACCTACCAAACTGTAATGCACCATGTGAAACGTGAGACATCCCAAACTGTAATGCACCATGTGAAACGTGAGACATCTTAAACTGTAGTGCAGCGTGTAAAACGTGAGACATCCCAAACTGTAACGCACCGTATGAAACGTGAGACATCCCAAACTGTTATGCACGTGTGAAACAGTCCGTATGAAACGCGAGACATCACAAACTGTAATGCAACGTGTTAAACGTGAGACATCTTAAACTGTAATGCACGTGAAAGGCGTCCCAAACTTTAAAAAAACGTGAGACATCTCAAACTGTAACGCACAGTGAATCGTGAGACATCCCAAACTGTAATGCACCATGTGAAATATTAAACTGTGCAGAAACATCCCAAACTGTAACGCAGCGTATGAAATGTGAGACATCCCAAACTGTAATGCACCGTATGAAACGTGAGACCTCCCAAACTGTAAAGCAACGTGTAAAAACGACATCTCAAACTGTAATGCACCATGTGAAAAAACGTGAGACATCTCAAACTGTAATGCACCATGTGAAACGTGAGACATCCCAAACTGTAATGCACTGTATGAAACGTGAGACATCCCAAACTGTAGTGAAACGTGTAAAACATGAAGCATCCAAAACTGCAATGCACCGTATGAAACGTGAAACATCCCAAACTGTAGACTGTAAAACGTGCATCCCAAATTATAGTGACACGTGTGAAACATGTCCCAAACTGTAATGCACCATGTGAAACGTGAGACATCAAACTGTAGTGGAGCATGCAAAATGTGAGACATGTGTAAAACGTGTAAAACATGAGACATCCCAAACTGTAACACACCGCATGCACCCAAACTATAGTGAAACGTGAGACATCCCAAACTGTAGTGCAACGTGTAAAACGTGAGACATCTTAAACTGTAACGCACAGTATGAATCGTGAGACATCCCAAACTGTAATGCACCATGTGAAACGTGAGACATCTCAAACTGTAATGCACCATGTTAAACGTGAGACATCCCAAACTGTAATGCACCGTGTGAAACGTGAGACATCCCAAACTGTAACGCAGCGTATGAAACGTGACACCTCCCAAACTGTAATGCAACGTGTGAAAACGTGAGACATCCCAAACTGTAATGCACCATGTGAAACGTGAGACATCCTAAACTGTAACGCAGCGTATGAAACGTGAGACACCTCCCAAACTGTAACAGCGTATGAAACGTGAAAACTGTAATGCAACGTGTAAAACCCAAACTGTAATGCAACGTGTAAAAACGTGAGACATCCCAAACTGTAATGCACCGTATGAAACGTGAGACCTCCCAAACTGTAATGCAACGTGTAAAAACGTGAGACATCCCAAACTGTAATGCACCGTATGAAAAGTGACACCTCCCAAACTGTAATGCAACGTGTAAAAATGTGAGACATCTCAAACTATAATGCACCATGTGAATCGTGAGACATCCCAAACTGTAATGCACCATGTGAAACGTGAGACATCCCAAACTGTAGTGCAACGTGTAAAACATGAGACATCCCAAACTGTGTGAAACGTGAGACCTACCAAACTGTAATGCAAAAACGTGAGACGTAATGCACCATGTGAAACGTGAGACATCTTAAACTGTAGTGCAGTGTGTAAAACGTGAGACATCTCAAACTGTAACGCACAGTATGAATCGTGAGACATCCCAAACTGTAATGCACCATGTGAAACGTGAGACATATTAAACTGTAATGCACCATGTGAAACGTGAGACATCCCAAACTGTAACGCAGCGTATGAAACGTGACACCTCCCAAACTGTAATGCAACGTGTAAAAACGTGAGACATCTCAAACTGTAATGCACCATGTGAAACGTGAGACATCGCAAACTGTAATGCACCATGTGAAACGTGAGTCATCCCAAACTGTAACGCAGCGTATGAAATGTGAGACATCCCAAACTGTAATGCACCGTATGAAACGTGAGACCTCCCAAACTGTAAAGCAACGTGTAAAAACGTGAAACATCTCAAACTGTAATGCACCATGTGAATCGTGAGACATCCCAAAATGTAATGCACCATGTGAAACGTGAGACATCCCAAACTGTAGTGCAACGTGAAAAAACGTGAGACATCTCAAACTGTCATGCACCGTATGAAACGTGAAACATCCCAAACTGTAGTGCAACATGTAAAACGTGAAACATCCCAAATTGTAGTGACACGTGTGAAACATGAGACATCCCAAACTGTAATGCACCATGTGAAACGTGAGACATCCCAAACTGTAGTGCAGCATGCAAAATGTGAGACATCCAAAACTGTAGTGAAACGTGTGAAACATGAGACATCCCAAACTGTAACACACTGCATGAAACGTGAGACATTCCAAACTATAGTGCAGCGTGTAACACGTGAGACATCCCAAACTGTAGTGCAACGTGTAAAACGTGAGACATCTCAAACTGAAACACACAGTATGAATCGTGAGACATCCCAAACTGTAATGCACCATGTGAAACGTAAGACATCTCAAACTGTAATGCACCATGTGAAACGTGAGACATCTCAAACTGTAATGCACCATGTGAAACATGAGACATCTCAAACTGTAATACACCATGTGAAACGTGAGACATCCCAAACTGTAACGCAGCGTATGAAACATGACACCTCCCAAACTGTAATGCAACATGTAAAAACGTGAGACATCTCAAACTATAATGCACCATGTGAAACGTGAGACATCCCAAACTGTAATGCACCATGTGAAACTTGAGACATCCCAAACTATAACGCAGCGTATGAAACGTGAGACATCCCAAACTGTAATTCAACGTGTAAAAACGTGAGACATCCCAAACTGTAATGCACCGTATGAAACGTGAGACCTCCCAAACTGTAATGCAACGTGTAAAAACGTGAGACATCTCAAACTGTAATGCACCATGTGAATCGTGAGACATCCCAAACTGTAATGCACCATGTGAAACGTGAGACATCCCAAACTGTAGTGCAACGTGTAAAAACGTGAGACATCCCAAACAGTAGTGCAACGTGTAGAAACGTGAGACATCTCAAACTGTTATGCACCGTATGAAACGTGAAACATCCCAAACTGTAGTGCAACGTGTAAAACGTGAAACATCCCAAATTGTAGTGACACGTGTGAAACATGAGACATCCCAAACTGTAATGCACCATGTGTAACGTGAGACATCCCAAACTGTAGTGCAACGTGTAAAAACGTGTTACATCCCAAACTGTAATGCACCGCATGAAACGTGAGACATTCCAAACTATAGTGCAGCGTGTAAAACGTGAGTCATCCCAAACTGTAGTGCAACGTGTAAAACGTGAGACCTACCAAACTGTAATGCACCGTATGAAACGCGAAACATCCTAAAACGTAGTGCAACGTGTAAATCGTGAGACATCCCAAACTGTAGTGCAACGTATAAAACGTGAGACATCACAAACTGTAGTGAAACGTGTAAACATCCCAAACTTGTAGTGAACGTGTGAAACATGAGACATCCCAAACTGTAAACGTGCACCCCAAACTGTGAAACGTGAGACATCCCAAACTGTAGTGCAACGTGCAAATCCCATGTGAAACGACATCCCAAACTGTAGTGCAAAGTGTGAAACGTGAGACATCCCAAACTGTAACACACTGTAATGCACCATGAAACGTGAGACATCCAAACTTTAGTGAAACGTGTAAAACGTGAAACATCCTAAAATGTAGTGCAACGTGTAAAACGTGAGTCATCCAAACTGTAATGCACCGTGAAAACATGAGACATCCTAAACTGTAGTTCAACGTGTAAAACGTAAGACTCCCAAACTTTAGTGAAACGTGTAAAACGTGAAACATCCTAAAATGTAGTGCAACGTGTAAAACGTGAGTCATCCAAAACTGTAGTGGAACGTGTGAAACATGAGACATCCCAAACTGTAACACACTGCATGAAACGTGAGACATCCCAAACTGTAATGCACCGTGTGAAACGTGAGACATCCGAAACTGTAGTGCAGCGTGTAAAACGTGAGGCATCCCAACCTGTAACGCACCATGTGAAACGTGAAACCTCCCAACTGTAATGCACCATGTGAAACGTAATGACAAACGTGAGACCCAAACTGTAGTGCAACGTGTAAAACGTGAGACATCCCAAACTGTAACAGTATGAATCGCATTGTGAAATGTAGTGCAACGTGTAAAACGTGAGTCATCCAAAACTGTAGTGGAACGTGTGAGACCTACCAAACTGTAATGCACCGTGTGAAACACCAAACTGTAACAGCATGACACCATGTGAAACGTGAAACCTCCCAACTGTAATGCACCATGTGAAACGAGAGACACCCCAAATTGTAATGCAACGTGTAAAACGTGAGATATCTTAAAATGTAACGCACCATGTGAAACGTGAGACAACCCAAACTGTAATACACCATGTGAAACGTGACATCCCAAACTGTGCAAACGTGAGACATCAAACTGTAATGCTGTAAAACGTGAGACATCCCAAACTGTAAACGTGCACATCCCAAACTGTAAACGTGTGTGAGACATCCCAAACTGTAAGTGCAACGTGCAACGTGTGTAAAACGTGAGACATCCCTGTAAACTGTAATGCACCGTATGAAACGTGAGACATCCCAAACTGTAACGCACTGTATGAAACTTGAGACATCTCAAACTGTAATGCACCATGTGAAACGTGAGACATCCCAAACTATAATGCGTGTAAAACATGAGACATCCTAAACTGTAATGCACTGTATGAAACGTGAGACCTCCAAACTGTAATGCAACGTGTAAAAACGTGAGACATCTCAAACTGTAATGCACCATGTGAAACGTGAGACATCCCAAACTGTAATGCACCGTGTAAAACGTGTAACATCCCAAACTGTAACGCACCATGTGAAATGTGAGACAACACAACTGTAATGCAACGTGCAAAAACGTGAGACATCTCAAACTGTAATGCACCATGTGAAACGTGAGACATCCCAAACTGTAGTGCAACGTGTAAAACGTGAGACCTCCCAAACTGTAACTCACCATGTGAAACATGAGACATCTCAAACTGTAATGCACCATGTGAAACGTGAGACATCCCAAACTGTAATGCACCATGTGAAACGTGAGACATCTCATGTGAAACGTGAGACATCCCAAACTGTAATGCACCGTATGAAACGTGAGACATCCCAAACTGTAACGCACCGTATGAAACGTGAGACATCCCAAACTGTAATGCACCGTATGAAACGTGAGACATCCCAAACTGTAATGTAAACGTGAGACATCCCAAACTGTAATGCAACGTGTAAAAACGTGAGACATCCCAAATTGTAACACACCATGTGAAACGTGAGACATCTCAAACTGTAATGCACCATGTGAAACGTGAGACATCCCAAACTGTAACGCACCGTATGAAACGTGAGACATCCCAAATTGTAACGCACCATGTGAAACGTGAGACATCCCAAACGTTAATGTATAGTTAGGCCTCACACAAACAGAACAGTTTGATTTACAGTCAAGACCTTGAGACGTCCTATAAAGTAAACGCACATGTTGATATTTGTATGCAGTAAAGAACTTGAGACAGGTACATTTTAATGAACAATATATGTATGTAAAGCAAAAACGAAATGGAAATATCTCAGAATTTTATGTAGAAATGTAACGCTCATATCTATAGAAATGTAACGTCTCATACAATACACTGATGCGGCGTGCTTTAAAAGTGCATTTCTATCATCAGAAATGTTGTCTCTTGGTATGTATTATAGATCTCTGCAGCAAAAATCTAGGCAAAAATATCGCACATTATTTTAACCTTAAATGTTTTATTATTATTGTCTCGTTCGTTAAATAAATGCCAGCAAACAATGCTAAGTCCAGTCCAGGCGTCATGTTCTGCGTCACGACAGCCTGGAATAATTAACACATTTCATATTAAATTTCATTATACAGCAAATCAGCATACATTAATGCTCACAATGGAATTTCCACTTGGATTGAAATGAATTCTATTTGACACATCCATGGTTTTTCTGTAGACATTTATATCCAGAGATTAACCATTGTCTGGTTTATTTTTTGTACTTTAAAATTAAGTGATTTGATGAAGAAGATTATGATTATGTAGTTGATGATAATGAAAATTTAGGAAGATGTTTAAGTTAAAAAACAGCAGACGCAGAAAAAAGACTACATCGATAAAAAAAAAAAGGATCTATCGATCTCGGCGCAGAAAAATAGGATTATTGGATACTGACTGATGATTAGCCCTTAAAATTCCATAGAAAAAAATGTTTTTTATTACTAGTTCTTGCAAAGTAGGAAAAGTTGAAATCAGAAGCCATTATCATGATTGTCCGAGGGAAGTAAAGAGATAACAAATGAGAAATTATTTTTCAACATTCATATTTATATAAAAAATTAAAATTACAAAGAGTTCGATTTGAAAGAGCCAAAGGAAAAAGAATTTGACCAAAAAGATTTTAAACAGTATACGACCTTTGTTCTGTTTAGAAAATTATTAACTTCGTTTTCAAACATTGCTGTGAATTTTCTATACATATGAATATAAACTTTAAAAAATCAATTTTGCATGCGCTTATTGCATGGTCATGCAATCCTTACTAATATTTATCACTTAAAAAGTTCACAGCGCACGTGACTAAACAGGTTTTTCCAATGAAAGGTTAAATACTAAGTATAAGTATCTGGGAACTCAAACTTTTTTTCAGAGATGTGCCTTTTTTAAAATTATGCTTCCTGACTGTAAGATGTTTCTCAATATAAAAAATACTTGATTTTCAGCTTAAACTATGTATTGGATTGTTGGTTTAAACAAACCACCAATACTTCATAAAGCATACAATGTAAATCTAAAGAAATCATATTTTTTAATGAAAAGAAAGATTCAGAAAACATCACTTGCCTGTGATAATTTTTTCACATAAAAATACATTTTTAAAAATTCTTATTAAAAAGTATCTAGGTAAATCATTCAATAATACGAATAAGTAAGAAATAGAACGAACTTTTTTTTTAAAAGTTGAATACTAGTAAGTAGTAACAAATCAAATTCTTATAATTAAATTCAGAAATACTGAGACCCATTTATAAGGGAGCTCATTTAGGACCTTTCAAAAATATATTTTAATTTGATATAATAAATATTGTCGAATAATAGCTTACATGTAATGTTAGTAACAAATAGGGACGAGTAAAAAGACCGATTCCATTAATCTTTTGATCCTTTAGCATCCTATTTCTCTTGCATTCGGGCAACATAATTTCATCTTTCAGCTTGCTTTGTTGTATTTTAAACTTCTGTGGAGCTTTCTATGTATTATATCATAAGTACTCGGACCAATGTGTGACAAGTGCTGTAAGTAAAGTCTGAAGAAGCTTTATGCCAAATTCTGGTCTGTTTTTGGCTTGGAATGAAAACAAACGAATTGCCTTTCAGGAACAGGAACCAACCCTATATTCGTAAATCTTTGATGACAATGCAATATTAAGTTCTCTTCCTAGTGAGTTGGTGTGATTAGTACAAGATACAAGGCAAACTCAGTTCCCCTAGAAACAAATACATGTATGTGTTTGGTTACACATGTTAAAGAGCACTTTTCCCTACAAAGAGACAAACAATAGTGAATTCTTTGATGTCTGAGTTAATCACACAATATTTTCAGGATGACTTTTGTTGTTTGAATTCCTGGTTCCCTTATCAAAGACGAAGCTTACTTCTTAACCTGGAAGTGGGAAGCACTCTTACACGTCAAGGACAAGGTGGGTGCATTTTTCCTGGCATCAATTGAAAATGCAGTATTGCAATCTTCAGTATATATATTGCTAGATCGGCAGGCAACTTTGCACAAGACAAAGTACTAAGTATACATCTTTTCGATCCCGTGTGGTATGGTGATAATTCCTACACAAATTCCTTTCCTTGTGCCCGAAGAGTGTTGTCATAAATGGTAACTGGCAGACTTCAAAAGATATAAAAAAAAAACAAAGACCATTTTATCCCCTACCACATCTTTTTTTTTCAGAAAAAATGTGTAAACGTTATACAATTGTTATAAATACATGCATACAACTAGACTTATATACTAAAGGGTTTGATAGTGATATAAGGTAGATATATAATTCCCATCTTCCATTTTCTTTGACTCAACTGAGACAAAGGCTAAAGTGGGCTTCTCGGGTCAAATTGGGTCTCTCTTTTTGTCTGTATTTTTTTATTTAAGCTCACCTGCACCGAAGGCTCAAGTGAACTCTTCTTGTCACAATTTGTCCGTCGTCCGTCCGTCCGTCTAGCTGCCTGGCTGTCTGTCCGTCCGTCCGTCTGTAAACTTTTCCCATTTTCGACTTCTTAAGAACCACTGGGCCAATTTTAACCAAACTTTACACAAAGCATTCTTGGGTAAAGGGGAGTTTAAGTTATTAAAATGAAGGTCCATGTTCCCTCATAAGGGGAGATAATCAAGAGAAAACAAAAATAGGGTGGGGTCATTAAAAAATCTTCTCAAGAACCACTAAGCCAGAAAAGCTGAAACTTATGTGGAAGCATCCTGGGGTAGTGTATATTCTAAATTGTTCATATCATGACCCCTGGGAGTTGGGTAGGACCAATAGTGACAATAGGGAACCCAAGTTTTACATAGAAATATATAGGGAAAATCTTTGAAAATATTCTTCTCAATAATTACTACGCCAGAAAAGCTGAAACCTATGTGGAAGAATCCTAGAGTAGTGTAGATTTTAAATTGTTCAAATCATGACCCCTGGGGGTAGGGTGGGGCCACAATAGGGCACCCAAGTTTTACATTTAAATATATAGGAAAAATCTTTTAAAATCTTTTTCTTAGGAACCACTGGGCCAGAAAAGCTGAAACTAAGTGAAAGCATCCTGTGGTAGTGTAATTTTAAATTGTCCAAATTATGACTCATGGGGTAGGGTGGGGTCACATTAGGTGTTACAAGGTGGAAATCTGGTAAAGAACAACATGGTCAAAGCTACTCAGGTAAGCGGTGTGGTCCATGGGCCTCTTGTTCGTATACTGCTGGATCAATTTCAACCTAATTTGGCATATAGCGTTCTTTTCATGTTCGACACGAATGAATTGACTGCAGTTTGCAATTAAACTGTTGTTTACAGCCTCCAGCGAGCAAACTACTTTGATTCGGGCCAAACTAATAAATGCATATAATGACTGAGCATGTGTTAGCTAGCAAATACGTAGTTAGTAGCTAAGAGATTGTTTGTATATGATTACTATAGTAATCCAAATATCAATGATATTTCTATCTTCTACTCAAATTGTAATTCTTTATCTGGATAGATATGAGCCTATCCGGCTTTTGTACTGTTTGAATACAACTGCTTTCTCTAAAAAAAAAAAAAAGTATAAATGTATTTTTTTTAGCATATTTAAAATCAAATATTGAGCGAGGGAGAGGGGGGAGGGGGGTACTAACAAGCAGAATTTATTTTACGATTAAAGTATAAATGTATTTAATCGTAAAATAAATTATGCTATATACCCCCCCCCCCTCTCTCGCTCAGTATTTGATTTTAAATATGCTGTCATGTTCGACACCTGTAAATACCTAACACCTAACTTAAGCTGATCATGAATTTTGTTGCATGTTCAGCTGTTAAGTTTTTATAATACATGTATTAAATATGTATTTAAATAGAACCATTGATCAGTTTGTTTTTAGCTCTACTGGTCAGAGACCAGAAGAGCTTATGCGATAGTAATGCGTCCGGCGTCCGTCCGTCCGTCCGTCTGTCTGTCTGTCTGTCCGTCTGTAAACAATTTTTCAAAATGCTACTCCTCCTACAGTTTTGGTCTGATTTCAATATAACTTGGCACACAAGTAGACTACACTAAGATACATAATTCTGTATATCGGTTTTTGATTTCGATGAACGGTGTTGCCGCGGTTACTAAAAATAGAAATTTCTGTGAAATTCTTTCAAAATGCTACTCCTCCTAGAGTTTTGGTCTGATTTCAGTATAACTTGGTACACAAGTAGACTACACTAAGATACATAATTCTGTGTATCGGTTTTTGATTTCGATGAGCGGTGTTGCTGTGGTTACTAAAAATAGAAAATTCTGTGAAATTCTTTCAAATGCTACTCCTCCTACAGTTTTGGTCTGATTTCAGTATAACTTGGTACACAAGTAGACTACACTAAGATACATAATTTTATGTATCGGTTTTTGATTTTGATGGGCAGTGTTGCCTTGGTTACTAAAAATAGAAATTTCTGTGAAATTCTTTCAAAATGCTACTCCTCCTACAGTTTTGGTTTGATTTCAGTATAACTTAAGACACAAGTAGACTACACTAAGATACATAATTCTGTTTATCGGTTTTTGATTTCGATGAGCGGTGTTGCCGTGGTTACTAAAAATAGAAATTTCTGTGAAATTCTTTCAAAATGCTACTCTTCCTACAGCTTTGGTCTGATTTCAATATAACTTAGCACACAAGTAGACTACACTAAGATACATAATTCTGTGTATCGGTTTTTGACTTCAATGAACGGTGTTGCTGTGGTTCCTAAAAATAGAAATTTCAGTTAAATACTCTTAAAACACTACTCCAAATACAGTTTTAGTCTGATTATAATATAATGTAAATTTATTGCTGTTTTAAAGTTTCAATTCCCATCTGCTTATAAGTACTTTTCTCTTCCTTAGCTACAAGTACAAACCAGTAGAGCTTCAGTCTCGACTGAGACTTCTGGTTATGCTTGTATTACTACGATGAGCAGGGTCTTTACAAAACCTTTTTTATCTGCTGATGTTTGTTTAACCGATATTAAGTCACATAATGAAATGAAGTTGACTGTTCAAGACCTTTTTAAGCTGATAAGAACGAAAGGCACATACAGTGTATATATTTCATAAAACCGTGCATGGAATTATTTTTTATGATATGCTATAGAATTTAAAGAAAAAACTCGAGCTATATCCTGCATATCTCGCATTGACTGAACATATTTTTATATTTAATGGAAGTGGCTTGACATGGGAAATTAACAAATACCAACAACATACAAAGGAACAAGATAGCTGGGGCTCTTTAATTGACTTCGGTTATTGATAAATGTGCGATCATTGTGTAACTTAAATGTCAAGCCTTTTATCTTGAATTAAAGGATCCTTTCCATCAATTCATGTAATTATGGCAATAAAATCTAAATATGATAGGGGGATATTTGGATTGTGTTCTGTCCATGCATGTGATGGCACATTGCCGAGACCATTCAGCGAGCTTCGATGAGTTCATCTCCGATAAAACATCTTTTAAAGTCCTGCTGGGGGGAGTTAAAGAATCCGTCCAAATCTTCAATGAAGAATTTTAATGGATTTAAAATCAAATAATCTACAGCGATCTGATGACATGTGTAGCGTCTGAAGCCATTGTTTGGAGCTGAAAGCCGAGTTCAGAACCTGGGTACTATTTAATCAAAGATTGCTTGATCACAACAGGGGTAGTTCAATGATTTAGATACCGAGTTATTTAATATATTAAGTCAGGTTTGTTTTGAATTGGAATGGGTAAAAAGAATAAAAAATTTAAATTCGGGCGTGCAATCGGCAACGTAGAATTCAATATTCCTTTCTGGAATCCTGGCATTGTAATCGCAGGGGATTACAGTGAAAGATAGGACGGTTTACTCCATGACATGTCCATCGACGTTAAATTCGATTACTAGTATATTGTGACAAATGGCCAGTGCTGGAGGAATCAAAAAGCCAAAATCAGCAACAACAAAACAGTGCAGTATCTGTGAGGGGCGAATTGACGTAAAATGGAGGTGCACCAATTGTGATAAAATCATCTGTCAAAACTGTAAAAATCTACACAAAAAGGTCCGTGCCACCAGTCATCACAAGATCGTCTCCATTGTGAAGAAAATTAGAAAAGAGAGCAAGGGTGACGACAATGCTAGCGAGATAGGGAGCAACGAAAACCACGACGATGGAGGGTCGTCATCTGATAGAACCGCACCTAAGTCCTCTAGACCACCTGTGATGTGCGTGAAGCACAGTGAATCTGCTCTGAAATGGTATTGCAGTTCGTGCAAGAGTGCCGTCTGCCAAGAATGTGCGAAAAGTGATCACAAGTCACACGTCATGGCAGAACTTTCTGTTTACCAAGACAGAAAGCAGAAAAAGTGGGAACGCTTTTTAAAGGTTTTAGAAGATAAAGAACTGCCAGAAACGATGCAACGAATGAAAAGAATAAAGAAAGCAAAAATGGATTTCGACTCCAACATCATCGCAGCGAAAAGAGAAGTTTGGATGCGTTACGATGAATTCATGTTGAAACTTGGGAACGAGCGTCAAAAGATTTTGTCCGAACTGGACGAAATTCAGCACCGAGAAGAAAAGGTTTTCTCCGACGCTTTGAAAAACATGGAAAGAGAAATATCTGTTCTTGAATCGTCGATTGACGCTACAACAGGAATGATTAATTCATTAAACACACAGTCAATGTGGGACAATTTCGAAGACGTCCGAAAAGAGGCAGAAAAAATAAAGAAGACCATGTACCCAAATCCTGAGAAAGTCACATTCAATGCCCCCGAAGTGACTGAGAAGATAGTAGCACATTTATACGGAAAACTTGAACGTCGTTTAGATGAAGCACCATTTCTTCCACCTAGTCGCTCCGATTTATCGGGATTATCAACACCTGGCATCAATGTATCGCTATTATCGTCGTTTGCCACCGATCTGCCTTTCATTCGAACCATTTGTCCGGTGAGTAGCGAGGAAGCGTGGGTTGGCTGCTGGCAGCATGACCAAATGTTCTTAAGCTCATCTACTGGACAAACCAGTCGAACGGTCTCTGCAAAAGCCATGGACATGTCTGTTATGGATAACGGGGATCTTCTGGTCGTCTGCTACTTGAGTTATAATTTACAATGCATAAAAAAGAACGGGAAATTGAAAGAACTGAAATCCGATTTACCCTTGTATCCTACTGGCATTATTGCCATGAGTAATGGGGACATCATCGTAAGTTTGGTCGATAGGTACGATCTAAAAATAGACGAAAACAGTATTCGACGGCTGATGAAATTGGATAAAGATGGTAACGTTCTTTTAATTATTGAAAATGATATAAATGGAAGAGCAATCTTTACGTATCCAGCTAAAGTAACGGTTAATACCAATGGTGATATATGTGCTATAGATGAAACCGGTGAGTATTCGGGTAGGCTTGTAGTATTTGATTCAGCAGGAGAACTCAAATTTGAATATGGCGAACAAGACAGCACCTTCGAAGAAACCTGTGACCTCAGTTGCTGCGCGTGTAGTGCAGACGGTAGAATCGTGGCCACTGATTGGCTACATCATAAAATTCATATTTTGACAGCAGACGGCAATTTCATTGGCTATCTTATGACAGAGGATGATGGGATACATTTCCCGTTTTGTTGTGCATTTGGTCCTGATGGAGTTTTGTGGATAGGATGCAAGTTGTCAAAAGAGGCTGCAAAGGGTGACATTGTTAGAGTCAATTACAAATGCTAAAATATTAAAATTAATAAAAAAAAAAGTATTTGTCTTTTTTTCCCCATGGATGATGAAAAATAAATTTACATTTTCATTTTGTTTTGTTGAGTCTTTTTTTTATATGAAAAACAAGATCAATAAAACAACATTTTTTCTTTGATTTAAAATTAAATGATAAAACTGTCTCTACTTTGATACACAGATTGGGTCATTTTATTTTAGCACACTTAGTCACTGCTCTGGTGGGTGGTTCAAATTTTCATTGCTTAAATCAGGTACATGTTATGTACAGTGATATTTACTCAATAAGCCTTTATGATACTTTTTTTGTATAACTTACTCATTTCATAGAAAAATAAAATAATAAATATTTTTTTAATGATTGAAATACCGGTAATTCAAGGTTATTCTGTGAGTTTCATAGTTCCTAACATGCTTAAAGAATTAAAAAAAATAATTTTGTTTTCATCACAATTTAATATCTCTTTAAGTATCCATCAATGTAAGTAAAATAGTTTGGACCCATGTATTTAAAAGCATCTCAATAAAATACTTCAATATTATATATGCACCATATATACACTTCACCACAATCTAAGCTCTTTAAAATGATGTCAGTAGTATTCTACAATTACTCTATACAGGGACCTATATACTAATGTTAATATATAGGTCCCTGCTCTATAGTTTACATTGTTAACACAGAATTGGAAATTAATATTGATAAAATATAGTTTTCAGTATTCTTAAAAGGCACTTGACTTCATGCCCCAAAACAAATAGACATTAGTCCATGATAATCTTATAATAAAGTTTACAAGAACATCACAATCATTTCTATACAAGTAATAAATTATTGTGCATATTCATCATAACTGCACATATGTGTTTCATGATAACATACTATTTGTTGTTTCATGATATATATACTTTTCAAAAGGTGCAATTTACGGCGCAATATTTTTTGCGTTTTGGAGAGGATTTCTCCACTTTCAATGTGTATGACAATTCTAAGATTTTGAGCCAATATGTAGTCTCAATAAACTCGCTTGAAGTGAATTTTCAGCAATCTAACAAATAAAACAGCTACAGAACTAAAAACGTTGCATTATTCTTACACTATTGCAGCTAACAATATGTATGACATAATTTTGACAGTCACAATTCAATTCCACAGGAGTTTTTCTGACTATAACAAATGATAAATTATGTTTCCAATTACTTTTTTCTTCAGAAAGCCTGCATTTTATGGTATTTTTAATCCTGCATGTAAAATTTACTTATCACTTATGACAGTTTTAAGCAAATTGACTAACTGATTTTAAAATACTGAGAAACAGAATTATGGATTTAATTTTTAATTGGTGTTACCCACACAGATTTTTTCCCAATCAAGTTACATTTATCAATAGGATTATTTCAAATTACAACTAAATTCTTAATTTAATATGTAAATTGCAAAGTACAGTGAACTTTAAGAACAGCTCTGAATAAATACAAAATCAAAAGTGCAATATACAGTGGAATCAAGGGAAGCACATAAAATCAAACACTCATCGATATTATAAATAAATATACTTCTAGTAATTGGCAGTAATACATTAACAGCAAATATCACAATATGTTTACTCATTTATACATATACACAAAATCTGATATCAACAAAGTAAACACTCGTTTACTGGGCAAAAATAAACAGCACGGGGATGATTTGGAGATCTAGTGACTGGACAGTTTGTGTCCATGAGACTAGTACATGATTATGTCACTTACTACAGTGGTCAGTATTTTATGCTGATACAAATGCACTTATATTGATGTATATAATGCTTATGTAAAATGAATATTGTATATATATGATTATACAAGGTATACACATTTGGAAAGCAACATGATTGTTATGAAATCAAGGAAAGGTGATCCACTTCTATATATATATCTAAGAAGTATTTTATATACTACAGTTCATTAAATCAACAAAGTTACAAATCAAAAAAAAAGTATACTGTCAGAAATTTAAAAATTAGTTCTTATTTCATCTAATTTTCAGCTTTTTTGTCTTTCTAGAAGATTTATGTAACTTTGTTTTCAAAAAAAATATTTATCTTCATTCAGATTACGTGACTCATTCTAAGTTTTCCCTTCAAAACATAAGTTGAGCTAGTAAAGTACATGTTATTTATCAATACATTGTAACATTTATCACCTTCAATCTATTTATGAAACATGTTTCAAACTTGATCTACTTAATTAAAACATGATTTTTATTTTACATGAATAGCTTTAAAATAAATAATTGTAATTTATTTTTTCACATAAAATGTCATGGTTTAAATGCTACATCATCACAGTTCGTAATTCCAATGCCTATCTACCTGCTTTCAAAGTACTAAATACAGTCAAACCTGGTTATCCTGTTGGGAAAAAAATAAATTTGAAATATCACAGAAGTAGAAACATTCAGAATAAAATACCATATCCCTGGCATTTGAGATATCAGTGATCAAGATATCAAAGTTCAACTGTACCTATATTCTGGACAATTTTTGAAGCAACACATATGATGTTGATGATGTATGCATCCTTGAAAAGTAAACCAAAAAAAAGACAATGCTGCAATATCTATTCTTAAAGTGGTCTTCATATTTACCAGTACATGTACTTTAGAAATTTAATAAAAAGAACTTAATAACATCACAATTAAAGTTACATAGAAATATAGAGCAATAATCAAATTCATAATACCATATTATTATATCTTAAAAGCAATTTCTGCATTGGCTATTTCTTTTTGTTGCTTAAACAGAATAAATGAAATAATAGAACATTTCAGTCCCTTATCTTTTGAATATCAGACTGTAGGGAATCAGAAAAAAAATGAGAATACAGAAATTGATCCTCTCAAAATTCAAATATTTTTTGAGAAAGACAGAAATGACCTATCCTACGACTATGTTACATGTATTTAAATAATATCATAATTCAAAATAATGCTCCTCTATTCTGTCAAATTTTTACAATACTCAATGGATATGATATGATGCTCTGAACAACAGTAAATGGTTGATAAAATGTCTACAACAATAACAACTGAATTGAATCAGTGTATAACACTAACATTAGACTTCTCTATGTGATGACAACTCTATGTTAGACTTCTTTATGTGAGGGCTCTGTATCACGGGGGTAGTGGTCGCGGAGCTCTCGTCGATTATGGTCGTATTCCTTGGCTTTAGTGTACATCAGTACGCCTATGGTAACTATAACAGTACCAAGTCCACTCAGGAATGTCACAGGGTTACCAAATAATATCACAGAAATCCAGATCAGGAATGCCCTCTTGACTGTGTTAGCCACACTGGAAGATTGTAAGATTTAGACGTTAGGAATAGTATGGTAATGAGAAAATACTGTAAACCAACTTTTATTTTTAATCTTTTAAGCACGACTTTATATCACAATTTACCAGGTGTTATACTACTTCGCGAGGATTAATTTTCGCGATTAAGCTTTTTAACCATCATCCCATCCGTAGTTAATATAGACACAGAGACTTAATTGACCATTTCACGGCGAGAAATATTCGTGATTACGAGGCTCTCGCGAACTTCACGAAAATTTCTCGCACGCGAATAAAAGTTGGTTTACAGTATTAGCAACGTTATGATAATCAAAGGTAAATAACTCAAATATGAAATTCTTCACAGAAAATTTCAATCTCTCTCTCTAAAGCTCATCAATATTGTAATAAATATATATTTCCTTACCTATGAGTAACAGGTGATATATAGCCCATCAAGACATATGCTGATATACTTTGAAAATGAAAGAAAACTCCATTAGCTATAAGAGCTGTAGCCATCATCCCATTCATGGAGGCTTCAGCCTTGTCAAAGTCTATCAGAAAGAAACAGGCTGGAATCTGCACCAAGACTGAAGATATACTGGTATAGAACTGAAGTTCTGCTGGCCTACAAAACAAAATGGATAAACCACATCAGACATAATATCAGGGGAATAGCACAAAACACGAAGCATTAAATCTGAAACAAATATGTCTCTGTGCCTGTGTAGAACCAGTGTTGTCCTAAACACAGACGTCTCACAGTCACAGGCCTAAAAAGAAATCAGTTGTTCTGTGAAATTTTTACCAAGGCATTATATAGCCTCACGGTATTGCTGAACTGACCTCAAAATCAATAAGGGTTTGTTTTTTTTGGTCAAAAAGAGTTGTAATGTAAATTTCTAGCTATCATTTGTAAATTTTATTTGCAATTTGTATTTTGTATTTTTATGAATTTCTGACTTTGACTTTTGACCTGTCATACATGCAAAAGCTTAAAAGATTATTAGAATATAAATTTATGACTTACCCTTTGGCTTTAAATTAAAAAATCATTGGTTTACTTACGTATATTTAAATTTGTCTCCACTAATCAATATCTTCGAATATACATTCTGCATACTGAAAAAGATCAATCCATACATAATGACAATAGTTTGTTCTCATAAAGTGTAACTAAAATGTTGAGAGAAAAAAAAACATTGACTATAAAATGATTAAATCTAACAAATTGTTTCAGAGGTTCAGACATTTTGTTCACTATATCAACATGTTCAATTCAGTGAACATGAACTCATCACAAACAATCAAACAGTAGTTTTTTGAGCAAAACTGAATATTTCATGACAGATGTTCCTTGAACATTCCAGCATACATCTGTTTTTAAATCAGGACCGACATCTTACCATTCTGTTAAATTTGTGGCAAGTGCTGCTATGAATCCCTGTATATTAAAACTAATTTCATAAGCTGAACAGAGGGCCAGGCCTCCCATGACTGGAATCAGTGACAGGAATGTATAGAACCCTGTGTACTCCCCCATCAGGACTTGTGAGATGAACACCGTGAACAAAGGGGCAGAACTCTTGACTGTCTCTGTGAAAGATACTGCCACATACTTCAGAGCCACGAGACCCAGGACAACAGTGGAGAATCTAGATTAAAGACAAGTAAAATAAGTAAGTAAGGCTGAATAGAATAGAAAATTAATTAGAACATTGATTGCATAAGTCAGCATTATACAACATAAAAATTGTTTTGTCTGTGTACATTTCGTATATTGTTGTCAATATAAATACCTTCGAATTATTTGTCTCTCTCCAATCTCTCTATCTCTCTCTCTCTCTCTCTCTCTCTCTCAATTTAAAAAAATTAAAGAAAACAAAGTCTCTCTAAATTATGCAAAATAAAAAAAAATTTTTAAACAGGGTAAAATCTGACCATTGACCTACTAAAATCTTTTCTCCAAAAATTAGGAGGTCACTGCACATTTGATTGGTTTATAGAATCATTGGTAGAGAGATATGAAACCCACATGTTGTGGAGAGATCTGCAGATTGCTCCTGTTTAACAGATAAATTCTAATATATTGACCATTAAATGGTCATAATATGGTTCAAAGTCAAGCCAGATAACTTTGTATACCAGTTACCAAAAATGGCACTCTGTGGGTCTGATCATATGAATATCCAAATTGGGCCAACAGAGAGCCTACAATTCATGCTCCGATAAGCAATCTTTTTCAATAATTCTGCTATAACTTGACCTAATTTTTTGGTGCTAGATGGTTATGACGTCATAATCAATTTCAACAGTTTCTTTTTCACTCTGTACTTTGACGGCTTTAGCAGATTTATGGGAAAATAGAGAGTATTTTCATGTCATTTTTCAATTTGAAATCATATGAAAAGTAAACCTTTGATCTAGATTAAATTTGATATTGATTTAAACACCGGTTACCATGAACATACTAATTACCGCACTTTCTGTGAGACTGTATGAGCAATTGGATAATTTCCTTTGAAACCGAATATGAAAGGAAAACTCCCATAATTCACTGACTGGTTTTCTTAAATTTTCATTGAAAATGACAGTTTAAAATACTGCACACCGTTTACCTACAAATTATCTGTGGGTGAATGCCATAAGGACCCTTTTGTCCGAAACACCTTATTTGACCAAGTTAGAGAGTTGTAAAGCTCAATAAAGAATTTATTTCTCAAAAAAAAAAAAATCGGACGGATAAATCTGTAGGCACAAATCTCTCATTTACTCCGCCAGATCTTGACCTTAAAAGTTTAGTTACAATCAAAATTACCCATTCTTGTACAGCTGGGTTCCCTTTTGTTTGTGTGGACAGGATGTACTTGTTTTTTACGGAAGATGTGAAGGCACTGAAGATGTAAAATGTTACATATATAACTACTAAGCAATTCTTCATCCACGAATTCAAATCCACTCAAACCAAGAGTTTTCGTACTCATCCATGATGGAAATTTTACCCAGCGACCTCCCCTCTATGTGATTTTACTCTCTAGAGTAATTAAAGATCACTGCTCCACTAGGTTAGACCTTATCAGTGTGATCTGCGCTTTTTATGTGCTACATGTATATATCCTACAGAATATGCTTGTTTATTTTCCACATTGCTTTCTCAAATGGTTAATTATGTTCCTACAATATAGTCAAGATTAAAATACAGAAAAAAAATTAAGTATAGAATCTTACCTCATAGTGCCTACTAAAATCATGTTTCTCCAAAAATTGGGAGGTTTTCCATCCCTTTTGATGGGTTTATAGAATCCCATTGGTAGATAGAGCTGGATAAACCCACATGTTGTGGTCATCACCATCTGCATTGCTCCTGTTTAAGAGAAAATTTTAGGTAAAATCTGATAAATTTATGATCTGGTCCACACAACCACTGCCTGAATAATTATATTCAAATGGAAAATAGTTTGTAAGTATGAACTGTTTGGTACTTTTTTCAGAAATGAATAATAATGTCAAATGATATTGAAGAAAATTTGATAATTGGGTATTTTTGATAGTTTTTAAATAAAATTATAAAAATATACAGCACTTGCAATTTAATCCGAGACCATGAAGCTGTACTTACCCCTTTTTTATATTGTATGGCAAGGAGTTAAGACAAAGTACTCATATAAAAACAGTTGGGAATTTTCATTGAAACAGCTACAACAGTGACTGTGTTGCAAATAGAATACCTTTTATGACCTTTAATTAAGCTCTTTAGTTCTTAGTGTAGTCTACTTGCATGCCAAATTATAGTTATAATCACACTAACAAACTGATCAGTGTGAAATTTATATTTTTAGTAACCAAGGCATGGTTGTTCATCAAAGTCAGCATATACGAAGTGTTCTTTGACAGTTGCTTTCCTGTGCCAAGTTATATAAATCAAACCATCACTTATGTTGTTTTATATATTTTGAAACAATTTCACAGAAATTTCATATTTTTACAAAAGGTGTTTTTAGCACATGTAACTTTTCAACCAATTGGAATTTTGTGTATTTGTGTGCTGACGTTATATTGAAATCAGAAGTCGAATGGCTGAGGAGGAGTAGCATTTTGAAACAATTTTAAGAAATGCTTCTATTTTTCGGTTAACAACGCCAAATGGTGATGGAATCCTTTTAATGATGATTAAGTTGTATCTTAGTGTAATCATCCCTTGTGTGCCAGGTTATCTCTGAAATCAGACCAAAACTGTAGGAGGAGTCTGCATTTTGAAACAATTTCAGTCAGAAATTTCTATTTTTAGTAACAACAGCAACATCATTGTCACCGAAATCAAAAACCATATACAGAATTATATATCTTGTGTAGTCTACTTGTGTGCCCCCTGCAAGTTATATTGAAATAAAAAAAAGTAGGAGAAGTAGTTTTGAAAAATTGTTTACAGACAAACAGACAGATTTTTACGGACGGATTACTATCGCAATTTAAGCCTTTTGTCTATGACCAGTCTTACAAAAAGCAGAGAACAGTTTTGTCAAGTACTGTATAAAATTGCATTTATATTCATTCTGAATTACAACAGTATGTTTACAACTTATGCTAAAGATAAGGCACAACTCTTTGTATATTTCAAGTTCATAAGTAGAAATTTGCCCATTAGTACATAATCCCCCTGGCACGTGGACAAAATGTAAATCAGGAAGAGGGTGAATACTGAATTGAATGTAACACAGGCATTATCATAAAAAACAAGATACTGAGGAAAAGCTTTAATTCAGTATATCTTCATCTTTATGGACGATGTGCTGGTTACCTCCCCTTTTTACACTCTCGAGAGACATTTCTATAAGATCACGCTCCAAGAAAGCAATAATGTGCTTATTTCCAATGGCTCATTGTGGTACTCATAAATTCGTAATAGTAAATTATGTTCCTACAATATAATAATTATCAATTGGCTTGCGTAATAATTTAAAGCATAAATTTTATGCATAAAATTATAAATAAGCAACATAAATAAATAAGACAATATATATGTTTTAGGAAGCTAATAGAATAAAAACTCCTTTTCAGATATTGAGCACATTTTAAATAAAAGGTGTTTTTTTTTAATTCTTTCTTGAAAAAAGCTTTGTTTTTGATGGATTTTATCTCATCTGGAAATGAATTCCACTCCTTGATACCATTATAGTAGAAAGTATCCGACTCTGACTTAACAATTCTTGGGATAAAAAAAGTTCAACTTGCTGGACCTAGTTGTTCTAGTTGTTGATAAATCTATATAGCAATTTCAAGCTTTTGCTAAACCAAAAGGTTGTGTTGAACCTGATTAAAAATAAGAAGTCTTATGTAGCCAACAGTGCAGTGTGGGGATGGATTTCCCCAATGTAAAATTTAAATAGCATATGATTCCAATTTCAATATTTTTGGCTTGTTACCTAAATGACTACTTGAATACCTACATATTTCTTCTATTTTCGTAGTTGCAAGCCAAGATAAACATGTGCTTGTATCGTTGTGACTGCCAACACTACATCCTTGCCAGAGAAATATTCAATGTTGTTTTGATGCTTGCATAAACTGTCGTTCAATAAACCTTTCACAATCACGGAAATGATTAAGATCGCTATCGAATACTTCCGGGTCATGAATGACGTAGTGAATGATTTCTACATAGAAAACAGAGAAAAAGAATGAAGCAGATGATGACAGCTGATTTGTTTATTATCGAGACCAGATTATTTTCATTTTAATATTTTCAAAAAATTAACATATTTTATATAACTATAGAAAATGAGTGAATTAACTCCTGATGAGGTGAGTGCAAAATAACTGGATTTGGGATTTGAAATCACCATGCACATGCCTTTTGTTGTTTGTGATAAAAAAACAAACAAACAATCAATAATTTATTTTATCTTTTACATCATGAAATGAATATGTATTTAAACTTCTTAACACTGTAATGTGTTGTTTTCTCCAACACATTTTCCTCTGTATTCCCTTTTCCATAGTTTGAAATATTCTTCAAATACTGAACTTGAATTATATATAAAACATTTGTCTGTTTAGATTCAGCTACCTTTCACTCCCTAATTCTAGACACATTATTGAACTAATCTGTATATTTTATCCATCTGAAAATTCACTTCAAGCGACTTGCTATAAACGGTTGGGAGGTGGATAAACTATACATATTGGATACAGAATGTGTCTAGAATTAGGGAGTGAAAGGTAGTTGATTGACCAATGCTAGGTTTCTCCCCACCAAGTGATTTTTTGCATACGGGAATTGTATATAAAACATTTGTCTGTTTAGATTCGGCGTCGCAGACTTGCTGGTGCACTCAAAGCTCTCCAAGTCAGTCATCACAGGCTAGTGGTGGATCAAGCCAGGCCTCGGACTCGCAGACCACCCCATCTCGAACAAACAGTACACCCCCAAGTATGTTACTACAAACAGCTGATGGAGTTATTGTTAATCTGAAAGCAATATGTAAGATATTTGAATAAGTAGCTCTTGGAATGGAAGATAATGCTGTTTTATTTCAATTTTACAGGTAGTCTTAATGTTGATCCAGTGACTCCGGATTCTCAAAGAAGCTTGGATATGGATTCTGAGTGCTCAGAGAAAAAGTATGTTTGGAAAATACATTACTTCTATACACTATCAAAATTTGAATTGTTTTATTACCACAATGATTAATTGTCAACAAAATTTGTAGAACAGATTTTGATTTGTACTATATAATACATTAATCCATTTTTCTTTTAGTTCTCAATCACAGATGGATGTGGATTCTGGAATAGAGACAATGGAGGTCGATGATCAGGACATGAAGTTTGAGATAAAAAGGAGAAGGGTAAATATAAAGAATAAAAACCGTTATTTAAATATCATTTGCAGTTTTACTCAATATGTATTTCATTTATATGATTATGTTTGACTCATCAGGACACTAGTATAGGATCAGAAGCTACTGTAGAACAGGTGACCGAGGCTGCAGGTCGAGTGTGTCTGGTGTCCTGGAATGAGGAGAGGGAGGAAGCAGTCTATATACCTGAACTTGGAGATTCTGTAGATGGAGGTAACTAATCCTTACTGATATGGATTTGAATATTAATAGATAAAAAAAATAAATAATTAATCATAGTTATTAGTTACACAATATTAAGTTAAATAACTTAATATAGAGGTACCCAGGGTGTGAAATTGAAATCCATATTGGGCAAGGCAGAGCCAAATTTGCCTAAAACTGGATAATTGGCATAATAGTGATCATCTGCCCAAACCACAATGAATCATGTATAGTGTCTTAAACAATGCACTCGTTATTTAAGCCATCTTCATGTGTTTCCATGTTTCTTTTAGGTGACAGTAAGGAAATGATTAACCAGGCATTGATGGAAATGCTGCTGAAAATTCGGGATTCTTCTGAAAACCCCGTGTTGAAGATCCGACCTAATGTTTCTTACGCTGTATCACCAAAGAAACCAGGATCAAGCCCAAGGGCGTATGTTTGAATATACCTATATCTTTAATTTCAAAAATTGTGAAGAAAAGGGATAAAAGCATCCTACCAACCAAAGAAATTAAAAAAAATAGATCAACAATTCAAAAACATAACATTCTGTAGTATGTTCATACTTTCATGTCCCCGTTGTTGTGTTGTAGAGTTAGCACCATGATGTCCCCAGATATGCAACCAAAGCGAGAGTTTTCTGAGAAGTATCAGCCAGAGAAATGTAAGGAGATAGAAATGATGAACTACCTGATGGACTGTTATGATCGAGCTGCACTGGAGGAAAGATTGGCTCCCAAGGTACAGAAACATGTTTATCTTTGATCTTATATTCATAATTGCGTATTTATCAGTGAAATCCTGTTTTTGCTGAAAAGAAACAAAGAATAAGCAGTTATTAAAGCTTTTGCTATCTTGAATACAAAGAAAATATGACTTAATGAATATCGGAAAGAATTTTGAAATATCCCCCATGATTACATTGTGAATTGATAATTTAGAGAGCAAGTGTTCCTCCACTAAGCTTGATGTTGTCCAGCGCCAGGAGACAGTGTGTCTGCCATACTGCATTAGTTCTACAGGGAGCACTAACAAAACCTAGGTAAGAAAAGGTCAAAAAAGGAAGGCATTTTCCATTGAAATTGATTTCATTTACAAATATTCCTTCTCAGTGCTACGAGATATCATACGTATTTGCATGTGTAATTTATTCAAGAATCGTTTAGGACAACTATACATAGAGAGTGTCTTGTTTATTTCTAGATCTGTTGGTGGTACTTCTCTACTTCTGAACTACTTATTGTCTCACAACTTACCCAGAGGCTTTCTCCCAGAACTTGTACAAACTACATGTAATGACCCAGATACTTTCAGAAGAGTGAGTCAGAAATATTCATTTTTATCTATATTAAGTTATACAGAAACAAATTCAGTTATTTTACAAGAATTTTCTGAGTGCATCCTTCAGTTAAGTTAAGGATTTATTCTATTGTCTTGATAATGCCTAATGAATTTCTAAAGCAAAATAAAGCACTCATTGATAAACTGTGATGTCTTTGTATTGATATTTCCTTAGAATTAATAGGGATCATCGATATATTTGGTTTGATATTTAGTCAAATGTTATAATCATCTATCATTGTGATGAACACATGAACATTAAACATACTTTAGTTCATTATTATTTCCTTTATCAGATATTTATCCCAGTATTACATGGTTTTTCTTTACCAGATATTTATCCCAGTATTACATGGTTTTTCTTTACCAGATATTTATCCCAGTATTACACATTTTTTCTTTATCAGGTATTTATCCCAGTATTACAAGGCTTAAGTCGACACATCCACTCCATGTCTCTGGATACAGACCAGTACAGGGAACCTCTGTCTGTTCTCTCGGAACTCTGTGAAATCAAGAGTGGCAGCACACGACCTATATGTGGCCTGGTGAGTACTCAGAAAAAAGAACACAAAGTAATAGTGTTTATTATTATTAATGCATTAATCAGGATTATTTGGCCATAACGTACTTTATACTTTGTATAACCAGGCTGTACAGCTGTTGAATTGGATCCCAGCCTCTATGACCCAGGCCACAGGTATGGAGTTAGAGAAGCTTTCCTGGCTCGGACCATTCCTAGGTGTGTCTGTATTTGCTGAGGACAATGTGAGTACTTTTTGTGAACAGTGACTTATCAAAACTGAGAACTCTTTGTTCCTTAAAGATTATTTTTTACTAATATAGACTAAATTCCACATATTTTTTCAGACAAAAGTTGTGGAGAAGTTTTTCTCAGGTCACCAGCTGTCTGCGGATAACACTAGACTGATACACCAGTCCTTACAGCATGGGTTGGAGTATGTCAGAACAGAACTGTTCAAAATCGTACACAATATTCTAGTCAACGGGCCCAGCAGAGATCTAGCTCTAACTTACTTAGCCACAGCACTAGAAAGGAATGCCAAGAAATCTCAGATACAGGTTAGAAGATCTAACATCTTATCTGAATATTAAGATTTCAATACAATTTGCATATAACAGGTTGTTGTGCAAGCATTGAACAATAGTATGTACATACAAATGTCAAACTTTCAAAGTATAAAGGCTATAATAAACCAGGCCTAATTCACTTTTGTTAATAGGTGGATGAAAGATATGTTGCAGGAGATGGATTCATGCTGAATTTATTGTCCGTCCTACAACAATTATCGGTGAAAATTACTCTTGATAAGGTAAGTACTTATGAACAAAATTTAAACAAGAATGTTCATGTTGAGGACACTTTGAATTTTTTTGAAGTGGAAGAAATTTTTCTATGATGCATATTATTTGTAATTATTTTCATGAGAGTTTTACTTTAATATATCAGACATTACCACTTGAAGTCTTAATTCATGATCCCACAAAAAAGAAAAAAATTATGTCTGCAGTCATGTATTGCTATTAATATCATTCCCTATGCTATTCAGGTTGACACCTACTACCCTTTTCATCCAAACTCCAGAGTCAGCATTAAGTCAGAGACCAGATTAAAGGCCCTTCCACAGCAAGCTGAAAAGTGGATCAAGGAGTTGTGTAAGTAGACATGTATAAGCATTTTTCAGAAATAGCAAAACTTAAACTATGAGATTTTATAAAGGTGATTTTCATATATAAGAGAATACATGTATTTGAACTCGTAAATGTCTTGCTTTCTGTGAAGCCAAAGGATCACCCCCCTGGCAGGACCCTAAATTTCCCACGGAATGCTTTTTCCTGACCTTACATTGTCACCACCTGTCAATCATTCCCGCGATCCGGAGATACCAGCGCCGCCTACGTGCAATTCGTGATCTCAACAGAATGGTGGAGGATCTAGAAAATTCAGAGTCACAGTGGAGTCAGTTTCCAAATGCTGCCAGGAACAAAGAAATGCTGAAGAAGTGGAAATCTCAAGTTCAGGTATCGTGTACAACTGTTACACTAATTCATTACTGCCAGTTATTTTCTGAATTCTTTAATTTGAACCCAGTAGTTTTATTTTTGACTACAGGTTTAAATTATACAATCATGAACTATTCATACATTTACTGGTATTTATTTTAGTCATTCTGTTTCTTTCAATTTGTTCCTCTTGGATGTAACATAGATTAAAATCTACATAAAATTGTGTTTCTTATCTGGATATTTTTTTTATAACTGTTAAAACCATTCTAACTTTTCCAGAGATTACAGAAGAGTAAACTGTGTGCTGATGCTGCTGTGTTAGACGAGTCCCTACTTCGCCGTTGTTTAAATTTCTACAGTGTTGTGTGTACATACCTACTGAAAGTCGCAGACCCAGAGAATATGGGGTATAGAAAGTCCTTAGTTCTTCCATAAAAATCTTTCTTATCTGCAATCTTTTAACTGGTTTTGGTATTACATTAAAAAAGTTCTTCTCAAAACAATTCACACAAAAATGTGAACTAATTTTTGGTGTTTATTTCAGTCAAACTCTGCCATTGTCCGGAAATGTGCCAATGCCATTTGGAGCTCTTCCTGATTTCTACTTAGAAGACATTGCTGATTTCCTCCTCTTTATCATCCAGTAAGTTAATATCATCCATTAAGTCAATATATTAAGTATTACAATAAGGTCAATATGATTTCTTCTTAGAAGACATTGCTGATTTTCCCTTCTTTATCATCCAGTAAGTAAGTATCTCTCTGGACACATTGCCCTCTCAAAAATATCAAAGTTTTAAATTAAAGCATATATTTTATGTTATCTAATATGAGAAGGTACCTGATATGCCCTGACATAATATTTCTTGGGTACTTTCAGATTTTGTCCGGATGTCCTGAATGACCCCTGTATGAAGCAGATCATACACATGCTGATTGTGATGATGTGTAACAATGAGTACATAGGGAACCCCTACCTGACAGCCAAGCTTGTCGAGGTCCTCTTTGTTATGAACCCCAGCGTACAACGCAGGACAGGAACTCTCAACGAGCAGTTCTTACTTCATCCCCTGGCTCTAAAACACCTGGTACCAGCTCTCATGAAGTTCTACACAGGTAATGGTGTACATAACTATCCTTAAACAAACTAATGCTAAGAGTTTTAAACACCTGGTACCAGTTCCAATGAAGTTCTACCCAGGTAATGGTTTACATAAACTCTTCCTAAAGGAGCTAATGCTTTATTTAATTTCTTAAAAAAAGTAGAATTGTGTAGAACTGCATAATTTAAAGATTGACTAAATCTCATATACAGTCAAACTTTGTTATCTCAAACATGGGGCTGAGAAAAAACTTCAAGATATCGGAGGATTAAAGATATCAAGGGTAAAATACTGAAAGAATAAGTGGTTGGGACTTCCACATTACTTTGACACCAAGTTCAACTGTACCAGTATTTACCTGGCATGATCATCATGTAGTCTAATTGCTCATAAGTTCAGAATGAGAAATGTAAAATAATACATGTATATGTTGTTTTTGTCAACAGATATTGAGACGACTGGAGCCAGCAATGAATTTTATGACAAGTTTTCCATCCGTTACCATCTCAGTATCATCTTTAAGTCAATGTGGCAGACTCCACAACATCAGCTCAACATGATAGAGGAGGCTCAGTAAGAACCCAAAGTTGTTTAAATGAACCAGTAACAATTTACATTACAGTTCACATATGCCTAAGATTTATGTGGGATATGGGGCAAATAATATAACATGTTACTTATATAGTACCAAATTATATGTAAAATATTTCTTTAATGTCCAGAATAAATTATTCAGATGTATATTTACCGATAATGTTTGAATGTCAATCAGGAATGGTAAACAGTTTGTGAAGTTTGTGAACATGTTGATGAATGACACATCTTTGCAGAGTTTGGACTGTCAAGAGAATCATGAGGTCCAGGAGGCATTCAGAACACAGAGGAGTTAAAGGCATGAAAGTTGGAGGCCATACAGAACACAGGAATTTGAGAGGCAGCCAAAGGTAGGTCCAGGAGGCCATACAGAACACAGAGGAGTGGGAGAGGCAGCCAAAGGTAGGTCCAGGAGGCCATACAGAACACAGAGGAGTGGGAGAGGCAGCCAAAGGTAGGTCCAGGAGGCCATACAGAACACTAGGAGTAGGCAGCCTTATGGGAGGCCATACAGAACACAGGGATGAGAGGCAGCCATCATGTAGGGGGTCTAACGGGCAGTTTAAGAAATGTTGATAGATGAGAATATAAATATAATACATGTAAATGTTTTCTGAATTTCACTTTCTTGCTGTGTTCGTACAACCAATATCTTTGAAAAGATGGAAGGGAGAATAGCAATGAATTTTATGACAAGTTTTCCATCCGTTACCATCTCAGTATCATCTTTAAGTCAATGTGGCAGACTCCACAACATCAACTCAACATGATAGAGGAGGCTCAGTAAGGACCCAATTGATACAATTTGTGTTTGTCTTATTTGTTTGTAATACTGTGCATGTAACATCATGCATAGAATTTACATATAAAATGCATGTATTACTTTTGCATCACCAAAATACAGTAAAACTTGATTAGTACGAACACAGATTTGCTAATTCATGGATATAGGGAAGTTTTCTTGGATCCCCAACTATGAAAATTTTATGAATTTCTTACACGGATTTAACAAATTACAGATATAGCAAAGTAATTTCACCAGTCCTAGTGACTTTGTTATAACCGAGTTTTACCGTATTAAATTTGTTTGATAATCAAAATAAAATGTTCACCGTAATCTTGTATACCCAGGTATTTTATGTTTGAATGTCTCTTTTTCAGGAATGGTAAACAGTTTGTGAAGTTTGTGAACATGTTGATGAATTGACATTTTACGTTCCTGCTTAGGACGAGGCTCTATTGATTATTATATTGTGAAAATGCATTAACTTTTTGAAAATCTTCTTCTCTGCTTCTGAGGTCCAGGAGGCCATACAAGAATGTTTCACCAAAATTGTGGAGAGGCAGCCAAAGGTAGGTGTTAGGAGTGGCCTAATGATTATATAGAACACAGAGGATTCTTTTCTCTAATTCTGGGAGAGGCAGCCAACTATTTATATAGTTATGATGTCTTTCAGGATTTTGCCATACAGAACACAGAGATAAGAAGTGTGAGAGTGCAATGTGTAAAGGTAGGTTCATGTGTGGTAGGCCTCCTGATTACAGAACACGGAGGAGTGGGAGAGGCAGCCAAAGGTAGGTTCAGGAGGCCATACAGAACACGGAGGAGTGGGAGAGGCAGCCAAAGGTAGTGATTTACAGTATTACTGAGTTGACATACATTTTTGAACCCTGCTTATGGGTATTAAGTGCTAAGGAGAGGCATGCCAAAGGTAGGTCCAAAATTGGAGGCCATACAGAACACAGAGGAAAGTTGGGAGAGGCAGCCTAAAGGTAGGCCTCTTGTTTCAGGAGAAAGCATATTTAAATGAAAAATGCCTCATTGGAGTATGTTTTGGAGAGGCAGCCAAGACAGGTAGGTCCAGGAGGCCATACCCTGAACACAGAGGAGTGGGAGAGGCAGCCAAAGGAGAAGGTCCAGGAGGCTTCATACAGAACACAGAGGATTGATAAGATGAAAGTCCTAGACATAAAAAGTGATAATATTAATCTGTAAATATTGTAAAGTAACATTTGAAAAATAATATATGAGATGGAGAAATAACCTATGCTGTATTTCTCTCATGTTTAAATAATTTATACTCAGTTGCAAGTATAAAAGTAAATAATTCAAATGAACACTCTCTAGAGGAGTGGCAGAGGCAGCTCCAACAGTTGTGTGGTCCCAAGGTAAAAATCTCAAGGTGAAGAACACAGAGGAGTAGAGGCAGCCAAGGAATTGCTCAATAGGCTGACAGAACACATTTAGAGGATGAATTTGCTACTGCCATTGCCAATGATGAGGTTAGTTATCTTATTAAAAACTATTCTTTTTATTTTTTATTACAAACATTTTTTAGGTCACCTGAGAGAGGACAGCCAAAGGTAGGTCGTGCGGTCCGGAACATTTTCATTCTCTGCAACTACTGAACCAATTTCAACCAAATTAGGCACAGAGCATCTATGGGAGAGGGGAGCAAAATTTGTGAATTTCATGATCCCTGCCCCCCAGAACACAGAGGGGTGGGAGAGGCAGCAATCTTTAAAAATCTTCTTCTTTAGGACATCAAGCAGAACACTGTTTGCAGGATTGTAATCAGAATGAGGCACCAAAATTGTGAAATTTATGGCCCTGGGGTCAGGGGTACTTGTGCTAGGGTGGGGCTAAAAAAGTATATAGTGAAAATGCATTATTTCTTTAAAAATCTTCTTCTCTGCTCCTGGGTATTAAATAAACTAATTAAGTACATAGTTATGATGAGCAAGAGTGCCTCTACTAAAATTGTGAATTTTATGCCCCAGGTCAGGGATTCTGGTGTAAGGGGATATACTGATATATATATATACATGAATTCTTTGAAAAACTTTTTCTCTGCTCCTGGGTATTAAAAAACTAACTTGTACATAGTTATGATGAAATTTCTATTGCATTTTATGGCCCCATTGGGGTTCTGGTGTTAGGGCAGGGCTCTATTGATTATATAGTGAAAATACATGAATTCTTTGAAAATCTTCTTCTCTGCTCCTGGGTATAAATAAACTAACTAAGTACATGTTTTTGCTGTGTTTTATGGCCCCAGGGTCAAAAGTTCTGGGGTAAAGGCGGGGCTAGATTATATAGTTACATGAATTTATCTTCTTCTCTTCTATGTATTATATATTATATAGTAATGAGCAAGAGTGCCTTAAAAATTGTGATTTTATGGCCCCAGGGTCAGGGGTTCTGGTGTTAGGGCGGGGCTCTATAATATATGAAAATACATGAATTCTTTGAAAATCTTCTTCTCTGCTCCTGGGTATAAATAAAATTGTACATGTTTTGATGACAAAGAGTGCAGCACCAAAATTGTGAATTTTATGGACAGCTGGGGTATGGATGAGATATAGTGAAAATACATGAATTCTTTGAAAATCTTCTTCTCTGCTCCTGGGTATTAAATAAACACTAAATATATAGTTATGATGAGCAGAGTGCCTCTACCAAAATTGTGAATTTTATGGCCCCAGGGTACCTCACCTATTGATTATATAGTGAAAATACCTGAAAAAATCCCTCTGCTCCTGGGGATTAAATAAACGGTAACTAAGTACATAGTTATGATCAGCAAGTCTCTGAAAAATTGATTTTAGGATGGCAACCTTAGGCATTAAAATATAAAAATCTTAATATGTCGAAAATTGAAAGTAATGTTTTAAAAAAGTCATATGAGATGAAGAAATAGACTCTTTCTCTTATGTTTTATTGAATTATGAGTCATTAACATGATTAACAATAAATTATACCTTTCTAGGAACTAGCTGAACGACTGGCAGCCATGTTGAACTTCAATCTCCAGCAATTGTGTGGTCCCAAATGTAAAAATCTCAAGGTGAAAAATCCGGAGAAGTATGGCTGGGAGCCAAAGGAATTGCTCAATAGACTGACAGATATCTACCTTCATTTAGACTGTGATGAATTCGCTACTGCCATTGCCAATGATGAGGTTAGTTATCATGTTTAAAAAAAAAAAATTTCAAATCTTATATTTAATACATCTCATATTTTTTCTATTGAAAAATGTGTCTTTGATACCTGTCTGTTTTATGCTAGGTTACTAAAAATATATGCTTTCTTTGTATGATTTGCTTTGAAAATTTCATCATTATTGAAAAATTTGCTTTCTTCTTTGTAGAGATCTTATCGCCATGAACTTTTCAATGATGCAATCACCAGGATGCAGAAAGCTATGATTAAGACAAATGTAGAAATAGAACAGTTCCGCTTCCTTCAAGAAAAAGTTGACAAAATTGTGGTAGAAAAACAGAAGGCGGAGGTAGATTACGGAGATATACCTGAGGAATTTAGAGGTCAGTTTTAGATGTTATACAGTTACAGTGAATATCACAGTTATGTAATAGTAATTTTCAGTCCTTTCAGTTAGAATACAATTATAATGAATCCAAGTTGTTGAACTCTTGTGCAATATTTCACTATATCATGATTTACTATATTCATTTTGAAGTAGATATATGGGATAGGGAAAAGAGGTTTTATAAACATGTCAGGTTCCTTCTACATGCTGATTAACAAAATCTTTATTTCATTATTTTCGAGAATTTTTGCATTAAAAGAATTAATCTGGAATTAACTGGAACATGTTGTGTAATGGCATCTTTTTCTTTTAATCTAACATTTACCCTTGTTTATTGTTTTTTCAGATCCCCTGATGGACACCCTAATGTCTGATCCTGTCCTCTTACCTAGTGGTGCCATCATGGATCGACCAATCATAACCCGGCATTTACTGAACTCTCAGACCGACCCATTTAACAGACAGCCTCTTACTGAGGAGCAGCTAATTCCAGGTCAGATTAGAGTGCTTAATGATAAGTAAGAAACAAAGCAACATTGGTTTGCAGATGAAAATATTCACTGCCAGTCAAAGCAACCAATCAAGCCATCCTCTTAGAATTGCTATTTTAATTGTTATCCCAAAGTAGCATGAGAATAAAAATAATAACCTGGTGTATAAAATCAGCTTTTCAATGTTGAATGACAAAAATTTGAAAATAATAAATTTGACCTTCATATTAAATACTGTAGATTGGCAAATATTCACGATGGTTTTAATTTCGCTATGTTCGCGATTTATTAATTTTCCGCGAAATTAAACCCATCGTGAATGTTATTATTAGTTTTTAATAATGTTAAATTGCTTATACGAAATTTTGCATTAATTTCTTGCAGCGTGAAATTAAAACCATCGCAAATGGTACTTTTTGAGATATCGTGAAATTTTAACACCGTGGAATTAAAATGATTTACAGTATTCAGCTATTAATTTTTCTTGATAAACCGTTATTCTATTTCAGCCAACGATCTCAAGAAGAAAATTGAAGCTTGGAAGCAATCAAAGAGAAGATAATCCAGTAACAACAGAAATCAACACCATCCATGTGTTCCTTTAGTTAAATTCATCTCATGTCACTAGAGAATTAGTCTGCCTTTAAGTTGTTTTACCCTCTCAGCCCCCCTACCAACAGTAGATAGCTTCTTTCTGTGAGTTGTATGTTGTCCTACAGTTAGAACATACCCCGGTACATGAATATTGATTGGCTGATCCCCGTTACAATTTAATCTCTGAGAAATACTTTGAATGAAGTTTATTATTCTAACAAATGACTTTGTTCAATGTTGTAGAAAATCTGGAGTTATAACATATTTGAAAGCAAGGTTTAACAAATTTGTTATTTAATTGGTTTGGTTTTTCCACAGCATCTAATGAAAGATCTTGAACTTTTTTGTTTTGTTTACAAAATATGAAATATTATCGAAATATGAATGAAAACAACTTGAAACAGAGAATGCATTGTTTGATATTTATTGTGGTTTAGATTTTTTAATTGCAGACCAAGAGCTTTCTAAGAATATACTGTGATCTTGTTTGCATTTGTTGACAAGTGTTCCAGGCAAGTGAACAAATTGTTCTAGGTGATTGAACACTGCTCACTTAGAATGATTGGGGAGACTTCATGCAAACCTTGTCTTTGTGTTTCTCCTCACTTGTCTAGTATCAAGTTGAACAGATTATTTATAATCTTTATGTTATAACAGTCATCACTATTATCCGATTTCTTACTGTGTGAGAAAAATTAATACATGTACAAAAGTTTTTAGTGAAACCTTAGATAACTGCTTCTGATTTTAATGTGAATTATCCTGTTCCATGTTTATAGAGTTATTTTTTTTTTCATTGTCTTGATATCTGTACTTTGAACGTTTTGTTTACTGCTTTATGATTTCTGTATTGCTTGTATTGTTTGTTTGATGTGGCTGTTATTTCCTCGTGTTTACAAAGATACTAGAGACCTTGCATGACTTGTTTTATGGTGTAAATATAAACCTCTCAGTTTTAAGTACACCATTTGAAGTTTCTTTCTTGAAGAATCTCCTTAATAATAGAGGGGGTAATATTGATTTCTCCACACTGCCCCCTATGTACAATGAATGCAGGTACGAGTATATTTGTTTGCCCTATCATTCTGTTTTGATGCAATGAGAAAATGTCCAAAACTTGAAGTTTTAAATATTCCAACTATTGTATCCATGTTCATTGCACAGAAGCTGTGCTATAATTATTTTCTCCCATTTATCTCTGTGGAGTTGTACTATCAATCTTTATCGGGAATCTGAACACTTACTATACATATCAGAGTGACTAGTCATCTACTGGCATAAAACTCAAGTAGTGTTTATAGCAGAGAATTGTTATTACTTTTACGAGGGCATAATTGCAGAGCATTTTTCATATGAATTGTGTTGTATATATATGTGCTTGTGCTTCTTGGTCAAATTTCTTTAAAAAAAAATTATTTCTGTTAAAGTTTCTTGCAAATTTTTGTCAGTTGCTTTTCATTTCAAGCAGAAATCATATTACATGTAATTAACAAATAAAAGAATTAAGCTACTTTGAGAGAGCTTAGGAAAGAAAATAAATCTAACAATTAATATTTAATTCAATAAGGAAAATTGTTATCCCATATTTTTTGTGGTATATGATTGTTTAATAATGCATATGCATGTAATGAAGCTCTTAGACAATATTGCTTACTGGCTCATGACCTTGAATTTTTCTGACAAGCTTGTGTGTGTATGTGTGCTATAACCATTCTGTGATTGTTTACATGTGTTTTCATCATTTTGTAATTGTTATTTATACATGAAAATACTGTTGTATGTACAAAGGAATTTTCTGGGACAAAGATTGGGGGAAAAAGTTTGATGTTGATAGATTGTAAATGGCTGCAATAAAGTTACTAAGAGAATAAAATAAGATGTATAATTGAATTTTATATAAATTAACATAGAACTACAAGATGAATTGCATTCCACACAAAGTAAACAATGTGCAAAGAATTTCCTTTGCTGATCTGATAAATAAGTCTGATATTTTATTGAACTCTTCAGTGTCAGGAAATTTGGAAAGTGTATATTTGTCGTGATCATTGGTGCGTTTTAAGCAGTAATGGTAGATACACTGGTTTTCCTTGACATTTCACCGGTGACAGCAGATCCACTGGCTTTCCCAAGGCTGCCAAAGGCTGAAAGATATGCAGATTTATATAATTCATGTACATACAGAACAATGTAATAAAACATTCAAATTCAGATTTACTGAAAGAACCTTAAAATTATGAACTCTTAAAATTTCAACATACGAGGGTTGATCCAAAATTAATGTCACTGTGTCAATATCTTTAATATTTGGCGTCATATTATCAAATATTTTATACCAAAAGATGCATAAAAATAAATCTAATCAAACTTGAAATTTTCATTGAATAATGTTTAATTAAATTAATTTTATAGACGTTTAAAATATTAAACATAAGGGGTGTCGCCGCGTCACAAGTAAACGTCACGTTTTAAAGTGTAAATTCTTAGAATGAGAAAAGACAAACGCATTAAAAAGCATCTATAAAAGCATCTAATCGCCCAATATTTTTAAAAGACAAAATTTTTCGACATTTTCTAGCATTAAGTTAAAAATAAAATGACGTCATTGCTTTTTGATAATAAACATTGTTGTTTTAATCTGCTGTATTGAACAAAGGAAATGTCGAAATGGAGAATATCCGCTGAAACGAGCTGTGATGCATTTTTGCTACAAAATGGGGAAATCGCCCGTAGAAACAGTTACGATGATTAATCAGACATACAAAGGAGATAAAATAAATAAAAGACTTGTTTATAAATGATTTCAGCGATTTTAGCGGGTCATGGGTCACTGAATGATCAGCAAAGGACAGAAAGACCGAATAAGGGAGGTCGGACGGAAACGTTCACTTGTGTCTGACGGTGTCCAAAAATAAAGACGGTTAGACAGTTACAGCGATATGAGAAACTTTAAGTTTGTCTTATGGTACTATTCAAGAATTTTGACAGAAGACTAAATTATATATAGAGTGAGTGTACAATGGGTGCCAATAATTCTAATAAAAAGAGGTGTGAATGTGTTCGTAAATCTCAAATATTTGTATACGAAACAAAGGGTAAGCGTTCAAGTGTATGACGGCGCGTATCCGTCATATGACGTTATTTAAGTGCGGCGACTACCGTAATTGCACTTTGTATATAATTCGATATTTTAAAAAGTATAAATCATTTTAATTTGGATTTTTCAGGACTGATTTGTAATAAATATAGCTTCGATCTTGTTTAATTTCGTTGATTTACGTCGTCTAGTAGAAATTTTATCGAAGTTGTGACATTACTTTTGGATCAACCCTCGTATAAACTGTCATGGCCATTTGTTTACCTTGATGATTGTTATTGTGTGTTATAGTTAAATGTTACCTGGTGCAGATAAGGCCCTGGCATATACCTTCTTTCTTTCAATTTTTCTTTCCTAAAAATTGAAACGGACAAATTTAAAACTTTTGAATAGAAATGATGATTAATAATGTTTTGTGATAATGTTGTGTTCAGACTTAAAAAGTAAGAATCATAAAAGTACAACTCACAAATACTAGCTGTTTGCGGAGTTCTTGAATCAATGCATTATAAGAGCTGGATTTCACACGATAATAAAGTACAAGGAGACTGAAACAAGGGTAGATATATGAATAAAAAAACTTCCTTGCAAAGATGATACTGTATATACACTAAGTCATTAATTAAAAAAAATTCAAAGTTCAAAAATATACACTGAAGTGTCCCATTAACTTAATTTGCCTACTGTGTTATTTTACTTTTAATACTTGACTCAAACTTTTGTATTCTTTTGACCTACATTAGCACCACTATGATTGGAACAATCACAATGGCCGTGGCAATATAGTCTATGGCGTCCTTGACCCAGTCCAGCCAGCTGGGAAGGTCATTCAATGAGTCAAACAGATCTATCACTTTGTAGGCCCTGTCTTTCTCCGCAAAAGGACCGCAGTACCAAGATGGCGTCTTCCTGCAAAAAACATTTGAATAGTATATCTACAGTAAATCACGATAATAACGAAGTACCTGGAACGAACAGCTTTAATTTGTTGTAAATGAAGTATCAGGTAGTATATGGGGATAACTAACAGTAGTTAATTTAAAAGCTTAGAAGTCCATTCAATCAATACAAATCAGGAGCGGTGCAAGCACGAACCGGATCAGGTGCCATGAAGGAGTGAACATCCCCTACTGGCCGATTAATTCTTTATATCTGATAATTTCTTAATAAATGTTAACAGTGCAGGGAATTTATTTAATAATTTTTTAGTGTAAGTTTAAATTTATTATAAATGTGTTTGCTGTAACCATGTTCTACTGGATTGGTTTTAAACACAATTTTGTATGTATGTGGTAACAATGAAAACAGCTTACTCGATGAGAACATAGACCACTGGGATGAAACATAGCATCCACGTCAGCAGTAACAGAAACAGGTAGAAGTTGCCAGATCGGGATGCCCGGAACATTTTTTTGGGCGGAATGTTGGCAAAGCGTGCCACAAAATAGCGGAAGTAAAATACAATGAACAATTTGACGGTGGCTACCAGCGCCATTAATGGTGAGAAATACAGCGCCAGCCACACCAGGCCCTGTCCATACACCAGATCCAGAACGTTAGATGTCACCGCGAACTCACTGTAGTTAATCTGGAATGTGAACTATTGTATTATTAAGTAGTTTCGGGTTTTAGGCACTGTAAAAATTACTTTTGGACATTTCAGTTGCAAGTTGACAAACATGAATAAATAGGAAATTGTCAAATGAAAATCATGGAAAACGATTTTTAATTTTATTTATTTTATTTTACTTTTTTCGTGTTATCAAGCAAATGGTAAAAGAAAACTATTTCAGTCGATCATGCCTCAAATGCACTTTTGCCGTAACGTGGAACAAAACGCCGCATACCTTGCAACAGCACGTCCTGGTTTTTATGAAAATGGCCTTTACAACATGGAAGAGTAGCCCGACCGCGATACACACCCCTAGATCCACCAAGATCAGTTTAAAAATCTCCTCCCCCACCACATTCTCCCAGCAGCAGTAGGTGACGAGAGATGAAGCGTTGGAAGGTGCAGGGGAGGAATTTGTGGCTCCGGTGGCACCAGTAGAGGGGAGGGTAGTTGGGGAGTTTTTCCCTGGTGTCTAGAAATGAAAATAAACCAGATTGATTTGATTTATACCATCAGTTGCAGTACCCTCACTACCTCAAACAAAACGAAACAAAACAAAGTTTTATTCCCTTGCAGTAACCTTACTGTGCTTGTCTGTGGGTTTTGTCCGTCGGCACATTCCGCTTCCTTTGTGAGTGAAACAATAAACACGACCAAACTTGCGTAATAGAAGAATGTTGTTCTGAAATGAATTAAACAAATAAAATTATAAGCTGTAAAAAAAAAATTGAACATTTATACAGTTAAATCAAAATGGTTTTCTCTTACCTTGCAAGTGTAACTTTGAATTCTGTACGAGGGTGATAACTTTCTATTTTCACCAGGAGTTCGAAAATGAATGGGACAAAAAGTTTCAGGAAGGCTACAATGACCGCCAACTAGTGAAACACATAATGCATACATTAACAATATACTGCAGTATTGATTACATGTAGATGGTATAATGTACCTGATATGTACGGAAGAACGAACAAACTTGCTTGATAATGTTCGAAAGGTTTACTCGAGTTGAGTTAACCGAGGGTTCATTACGTAACCAAGCGCTTAGTTCCACACATAGAAACCCGAATCTCTTAAATTTTTGAACATTTCTTTTGTGAAAAAAGGAAGAAAATAATGTTAAGGATTTTGACTTGCCCTGTATCGTTCGTAGATTTTCTGTACAAGATCCTCTGGCTCGTCATCCAGATCGATATCCTCTTGACTCGTTTCTTTCTCGGCGACATAATAGATCAGGTAACCACTGCCTGCCAGTAACCCCAGCACAAGTATGTTACTGACCAGCCGACCAAAGTACATACCAAGTCTGAAAACAGCATTAAGTGGCCATGTTCATGTAAGGTAAACATTTAAGGGGGTGGGGTGTGGGTATGAGTGCACATGCAAGAAAGTTATACCTCTTTAGGCAATCAACTACTTCTAAGGACTTTTCTTCCCGTATCTTTTCCTAAGGTAAAAAAAATCAACATAGAAAATGTAAAACAAAAATATGTTTTAAAGGCAAGTTTATCTTCAACTCAGACTTCTTTTTGTCCAGTATCTGTGTTACTGATTCTTCTGATAAAAAAGATAAGAAAAACAGTTGAAATATTGCCTAACTTTTAAGTGTGTACAGAATGCTGTCAGATGATCTTTGACCCCGTCCTTGGTGTTGATAGTGAAATCAAAGTAACAGAGGGTGGACCACGTAAACGGGAAATCACTGCCCGTGTCTGACAGCTTGCTCTTTCTATATCGCACGTACATGCTGGAACCAAAGCAAAACAGTTTCAACCAAGATAGAACAAAAATTTAAAAAGGAACTTACTAGAAACTAGGAATGGCAAAAGTGAACCGAAAAATCGGTCGGAAATATTGCAACCGTTTACAGATTTTATAACCGTTTAGCCGCTATTTTTTGCAAGAGGTTCACTTTACTTTTTAACTTAAAAGTTTAAACATACCTTGATGCAAGGTACAAAACAGTCAGAAGATTCACAGATGCCCAGGTCAAAAAGTAGGATAATGGAAGGTCGAAACCATCCACCTGATCTCTGTATATCCCATAGAAAAGTAAACTGTAGGACAGATCTCCCTACAAGGGAAAACATTTACATCGTAAATTCTAGGATAGCTATCACAAGTTATATTTAATTAATACTCTCTCTCTCTCTCTCTCTCTCTCTCTCTGACTTACAAAATGTCCAAACGTTTTGTTTCCATTTTCCCTCTGGTCCAGTAAAAACTCTCCAGTTGTAATCTACAAAAAACAAATCAGACTGCATTGTAAAGGATGCTGATATACTGGTTATACTGTACTAAAACTACGTGTCATTACCTGTGGTACACCGGTTTATACTGTACTAACACCGGTACCACGGTTTATACTGTACTAACTACATGTCATTACCTGTGGTACACCGGTTTATAAAACATTTACCTGTGGTACACCGGTTTATACTGTACTAACAACATGTCATTACCTGTGTTACACCGGTTTATACTCTCTCTGTCATTACCTGTCTCTCTCTCTCTCTGTGGTACACCGGTTTATACTGTACTAACAACATGTCATTACCTGTGGTACACCGGTTTATACTGTACTAACACCGGTACATGTCATTACCTGTGGTACACCGGTTTATACTGTACTAACACCGGTACATGCCATTACCTGTGTTACACCGGTTTATACTGTACTAACACCGGTACATGTCATTACCTGTGTTACACCGGTTTATACTGTACTAACACCGGTACATGTCATTACCTGTGTTACACCGGTTTATACTGTACTAACACCGGTACATGTCATTACCTGTGTTACACCGGTTTATACTGTACTAACACCGGTACATGTCATTATTACCTGTGGTACACCGGTGTTTATGTCACTGTGGTTCACCGGTTTACTAACACCGGTACATGTCATTACCTGTGGTACACCGGTTTTTATACTGTACTAACACCGGTACATGTCATTACCTGTGGTACACCGGTTTATACTGTACTAACACCGGTACATGTCATTACCTGTGTTACACCGGTTTATACTGTACTAACACCGGTACATGTCATTACCTGTGGTACACCGGTGTTTATACTGTACTAACACCGGTACATGTCATTACCTGTGGTACACCGGTTTATACTGTACTAACACCGGTACATGTCATTACCTGTGGTACACCGGTACACCACTGGTTGTATACACCGGTTTATACTGTACTAACACCGGTACATGTCATTACCTGTGTACACCGGTTTATACTCTACTAACACCGGTACATGTCATTACCTGTGGTACACCGGTTTATACTGTACTAACACCGGTACATGTCATTACCTGTGTTACACCGGTTTATACTATACAAACACAGGTACATGTCATTATATTTGGTACACCGGTTTATACTGTACTAACACCGGTACATGTCATTACCTGTGGTACACCGGTTTATACTGTACCAACACCGGTACATGTCATTACCTGTGTTACACTGGTTTCTACTGTACCAACACTGGTACATGTCATTACCTGTGTTACACTGGTTTATATTTTACTAATACTGGTACATTTCATAACCTGTGGTACACCGGTTTATATTTTACTAATACTTGTACATATCATTACCTGTGTTACACTGGTTTATATTTTACTAATACTTGTACATGTCATTACCTGTGGTACACCGGTTTATATTTTACTAATACTTGTACATATCATTACCTGTGGTACACCGGTTTATACTGTACTGACACCGGTACATGTCATTACCTGTGTTACACTGGTTTATACTGTACCAACACCGGTACATGTCATTACCTGTGTTACACTGGTTTATACTGTACTAACACCGGTACATATCATTACCTGTGGTACACCGGTTTATACTGTACTAACACCGGTACATATCATTACCTGTACTAACACCGGTACATGTCATTACCTGGTACATGTCATTACCTGTACACCGGTTTATACTGTACTAACACTGGTACATGTCATTACCTGTGGTACACCGGTTTATACTGTACTAACACCGGTACATGTCATTACCTGTGGTACACCGGTTTATACTGTACTAACACCGGTACATGTCATTACCTGTGGTACACCGGTTTACACTGTACTTACACCGGTACATTTCATTACCTGTGTTACACCGGTTTATACTGTACTAACACTGGTACATGTCATTACCTGTGGTACACCGGTTTATACTGTACTAACACCGGTACATGTCATTACCTGTGGTACACCGGTTTATACTGTACTAACACCGGTACATGTCATTACCTGTGTTACACTGGTTTCTACTGTACTAACACCGGTACATGTCATTACCTGTGTTACACTGGTTTCTACTGTACTAACACCGGTACATGTCATTACCTGTGTTACACCGGTTTATACTGTACTAACACCGGTACATGTCATTTTCTGTGGTACACCGGTTTATACTGTACTAACACCGGTACATGTCATTACCTGTGGTACACCGGTTTATACTGTACTAACACCGGTACATGTCATTACCTGTGGTACACCGGTTTATACTGTACTAACACCGGTACATGTCATTACCTGTGGTACACCGGTTTATACTGTACTAACACCGGTACATGTCATTACCTGTGTTACACTGGTTTATACTGTACTAACACTGGTACATGTCATTACCTGTGGTACACCGGTTTATACTGTACCAACACCGGTACATGTCATTACCTGTGTTACACTGGTTTCTACTGTACCAACACCGGTACATGTCATTACCTGTGTTACACTGGTTTATATTTTACTAATACTGGTATATTTCATAACCTGTGGTACACCGGTTTATATTTTACTAATACTTGTACATATCATTACCTGTGTTACACTGGTTTATATTTTACTAATACTTGTACATGTCATTACCTGTGGTACACCGGTTTATATTTTACTAATACTTGTACATATCATTACCTGTGGTACACCTGTTTATACTGTACTGACACCGGTACATGTCATTACCTGTGTTACACTGGTTTATACTGTACCAACACCGGTACATGTCATTACCTGTGTTACACTGGTTTATACTGTACTAACACCGGTACATATCATTACCTGTGTTACACCGGTTTATACTGTACTAACACCGGTACATGTCATTACCTGTGGTACACCGGTTTATACTGTACCAACACCGGTATATGTCATTACCTGTGTTACACTGGTTTATACTGTACCAACACCGGTACATGTCATTACCTGTGGTACACCGGTTTATATTTTACTAATACTGGTACATTTCATAACCTGTGGTACACCGGTTTATATTTTACTAATACTTGTACATGTCATTACCTGTGGTACACCGGTTTATATTTTACTAATACTTGTACATGTCATTAGCTATGGTACACCGGTTTATATTTTACTATAAAGACTTGTAAACGTCATTACCTGTGGTACGCCGGTAAATGAGAATAAAATTATCCCGGTTAACAGGTTCAGAAAAAACAGAGTCCTCAGAAATGTGAAGTAGGAAGCCACTGTGCTGCCAAAGTACGCTGAAAGAAAGTGGAAAAAATATGCATTAATTCTAGAATGTCATTAGAAAATATATTTAAGGAGCTCACAATTTTCTCACTGTCATTCTTTAACCAAACATACTACATCAGCCTTATTCATCTTAACTGCAACCAAAAGAGGGGGGGCAGACCTTCAATGAACAATTGCTATGGCAAAATATTATATATGGCAAAAGGTGGGATTAATGCTACGTGCCTGACGTTAAAAATGCCACGTTATATTTACCTGTTAATTTGGTGATGGAAGATTCCCATAGGTGTAAGAAGACTGTGTTGTTTTTCCTTGACTAGAAATTAAGAATTAACGAACTTCAACAATGGCTTTATGAATTCAAATAGAACAAGCAATATAATAATTCAAGTTCACTTTATTTGGATGCATGTACTTTCAAGACATACTTTAGAGCTGATGTACTTCTGTGAAGTTTGTTCTCTTCGTCTATTGACATGATCCGTCGTTAGTATTCTGTATAGAAATACCATGAGATTAAATATCGAGGGAAAACATTTATAAGTTTACATAATTTTGATTCCTTAACATACAGTGTATACGAGTGTTATTAATAATTTTACGGGCAACATCTAACCGTCGAAGTCTTAATTTTTGCTTCATCGGCAGAGGCACCTCCCTAACCCCTTCCAGGATGTCCTCTTTGAATTTCAGTTTGTCCTGTCCCGTCAGGCGAGCCTGGGATTCTGATATCAGGTGTTCTGAATCTAAACTAAAGATAAACCACAAACCACGTTTTCAAATGAACATCTTATGAATAAAATACCTGTATGAGCAAGTTGTAGAAAATTAAAATTGATTTCAAGTCAAATGCATGGTTAATTTTCAAAAATATTTGGCAGCCAGGAATTTGCAACTCTGAGAAATTTGGAACTTACTCTGGGTCGAGAAATCCATAGCGAAGCCGGTATAAAATATCAGAGGCGGATTCAATTTCTCCAACACTTCTACCACTGTTGGAGTCTAATAATATATCACAAGTTCATTAAATATGCTACGATATTAATTCTAGCTTAAGATAATGAAAATTGGGTCTGACTGTCAGTTTATTTTTTAACTTGCTCAAAAATTCTACTAAGTTTAGCTTTTGTTACAGAGCACATGGTGGAATGAAGTGTGACCCCCACCCCCTCCCCGGGCAATAATTTTACTGAAACATAATATATTATACTATAGAAACAAAGCTACTTTATGGATGTGCTTCCTCAATAACGTTTTTGCTTGATGTAGACTTTCTGTTTGATAGAGCCCATTGCTGAAATAATTTGTTGCATTCATCAATTAAAGAGAATCTGTAGAACAGCAGCTCCGTCAGAAACCTATAGCACCTACCCTCTATCCCGCCATTTTCCAGTTCTTCGTATTTTTCAGAGAACGCAGAATTGTCATATTCGTACTCCTCCGTGCTGAAATCAACAGTCTCATCCCTAACTCCGTAATTTCTTCTCTTATTTTGACCCTTTTGAAACAAAAGGGAGTTTTCATCGAATTCCATACTCCCCAAAATCACGAAAAACTACATATCCACTGACATTTTTAATATGACGAAACTTTAAACATCAACTTCCTATATCTGGATCAAAACAATCCACATGATATCTTATCTATAACAAATCAGTGATACTGATAAATATGTGGCTAATTTACATTTGGTCCTTTCAGTCTGATAGGAAAGTGTATGACTTGTGGTGACCCCCCTTCCCGGTTGATTTTGGATTCTTCAATAATCAGATGTTAATACAGAGGCAAATCTGTATAGCTCACTGGTCTGAAAAATTTGTGAAGTTTGTGAATATATAAAAAAATTTTCGGAGAGCTACAACTTTGCAGCTACTGTTACTTGATATGTAAAAATCTTACAAAAGATTTTATTTGGTGGAAAAAAAGAAACTCGAAAGACCTGTGCTTGTGCACGAAAGGGGGAGTGAGGTGGTATCCGTCAAAAGCACTTGTTTAAATTAAAGAACTATCAAAGTATCGAGAATACAACTGATCTTACATCTGTCACACAATATATGAAAAATTTCTAAGCAATGCGTTTTTTTTCTTTTTTTTTGGGGGGGGGGGGGTTAAAAGTTAATCCATGATGCGGTTTCAATGGGAAACAGAGGACAAATAAGACTTTATTACAGCCTTGTGAACAGCTCCAGGGAAAAGACACTCGAGAATTTTTTTAATAGGAGGAAAATAATTTTGTGTTTCAGATAGATTTTCATACTTTCCACATTTCATTTTACGATTACAATATATATCTTAGATAGATATGTTCAGATTACGTTTGTTGTATAGAATAACTTTTATAATACACTAGTCCTTGGCTATAAAACATTCACTAGTACCATGAACTAAGACTGGTTGATAATCTCAAGCCCCAGTGAAAGACAATCTATCATTAATTCAATTGATGACTGATGGTTTTTAAACTAATTGCTAGTCCATTATTTGCACACTGAATTGTCCACGGAATTTTCAGTTATTTCCAGACTAAGACAAGGAGTACATGGGAGGGGAGGGGGGGTGTTGACTGGTCAGCAGGGGATAATAACTCCTCAATGACAGTTGATCCCTTCTCTGATGTCTTAAAGGTGCCTGTTTGCTCTGCTCAAAAACTTTTGTTTAATGGACTTTTGAGCTTGAATACTGTTCATCATCTCCACATACTAGTACTTCATTGCTAAAATGCAAAATACCCTCTCCCTCCCCCAATTTTGTATTTGCCCAATTATGCTTAACGAGTAACAGCACTTTATATTTAGTATTAAATCTTGTAATAATTAGAACTGATGATATGTTTTAAACAATGGTAAAAATATACCAGTAAACAGCATTCACAATCGCTTTGAACAAAAAATAAGAAAGTTCAAGCAAAGCCTTTTATTACGTTAACTTAGGCAAACAAACATTAGAAGGGAACAATACGGCAGTTAGCATGCATGGTGTAAGATTCCTACTCCTCTACCTAACAAGTAGGGTACAACTAATGAAAAATTCAGTATAAAATCAACATAGCAGCACACTTTCTAAATTCAATATAATATTAAATCTACATTGTACACATGGATAAAGGATTAGTTATCAAACAATATCTTTTTTGTAGACTTTATGTTGGCAACTTTGGAATACATTCATCAATACTTGAGCTAAAATAACAGGAGAATGACCAAATACAGAAATCTGAGTTCGCCTTCAGACAAAACTCTAGCACTATTTCTGCGCTGGGAGATGGGTTTGTTTGGGAAACATAACCCCACACACATCACTCACACATATCAAACAGTCGCAAATAAACAAAAACACACTTATTTTCTAAATACAACTAGCAATCAAACATTCTACAATTTCACATTTTCTAAAGGACATATATAAAAGTGTAAACAAATAGGATCAAACATAAAGTTTATCTTTCAGTCTACACACATCCATCCTTATTCCAAAGTTGCCAACAAAGTACATTTGTTTCTTTCTTCCTTTCAATCCACATCAATCAGAAACATTTCAACAAAGACAAGTTTTTTTTGAGTTGTCTCATTCAAAAGATCAACTCTAGCACTAATTTGTCTGGGAGAGGATATAAAACATTTCCTCAAGTTCATATCAGAACTACACATATTACTGTTACGGACTAGCATATTTAGTTAACATTATACATCATTAGCAGTTACAAAATGGTAAACAATCTACATACAACATAATAACATGGATTTACAGAACTTAATAACTTGGTGAATTCATTTATCAACATTCAAGAAAAAAAACTAATGTGTTGCTTATCACATATATATAGACAGAACATCTTCCATCCTGCACCATTTGAACCATATTTTCAACATAGGATATAAGTAAAATTTGGGGTAAAACATGTTAACAACCAAAAAACTGTGTGCTGAAATGTTGATTTTATTTTCCTACTTGGAATGTTGTTCTTGTGTTGTAAGGTCTTTATTATGATCAAGTCCCAAGTTTCTACTTAAAGCAAACATAATCAAAAACAGCAATTGTATAAAGACAAATTTCATAAATACAAGAATATGTTTATCTAAACGAAATAAGTGTCTTAGAATTATGCTAATTTTCTAGTACGGGTAGCGGAATTTTTCCCCGGCGTATTTGGCTCCTGCTCCTAATTCCTCCTCAATGCGGAGAATCTGGTTGTACTTGGCTAAACGTTCAGATCGGCAAGGGGCACCTGTTTTAATCTAAAATGTAATAGCAAAAGTTAAAAATCAACTATTTCAGCAGCATTCCTTTACATTTTAGAGGTGGATTAACTGTCCTACACTCTAACATTTAAATGGAACAGACAAGAGAACTGTGAATCACTAAATTTTGGTGACACCTTATTTTCAAGAGATAGTTAAAAACTTTTTATTAGCACAACAAATTTTTCATGAAATATGGCTATTGCTCTATAAATACAAGCATGTGTGAAAATGAAATTTTTGTGAGAACACTGTCTTGCATAATTACATGATAATAAAATTCTCACAAATAAAAGGTGATTTACACTGATTTGTGATATGAATATTAAAATATCCATCCATCTAAGATAACATTCTAATTCCTGACCTGTCCGGTACAGAGTCCGACTACCAGATCTGCAATAAACGTGTCCTCTGTCTCTCCACTTCTGTGGGACACCATCACTCCCCAGTTATTCTCCTTGGACATCTTCCATCTGTAATGAACATCAGTGCTTATGTACGTGGCTTCATACCATTTCATGACAAATTAAAACTTCTACAAATCTATGACCCTAAACTTGATTGGTTCCAATGATATATCTAAAACAAAGATCTTATAATGGATGAAATATAACACTCAGAATGGAAATTTAACCTCATATTTCAACTTATCAATAAGAAGGTTGTTACAATTTGTCCCAATTTAAAAATACCCCTATAATCCTGGTAACTTACGCCTGGATTGACTCCGTGACACTGCCAATCTGGTTGACCTTTAGCAGGAGACAGTTACACGCCTTGATGTCGATACCCTTCTGGACTCGCTTGGGATTTGTGACCAGTAAATCATCTCTGGACAAAGAATTCAGATCATAAGTTGACAACAAAATGGAACCCAAAGCTAATTTTATATCTTTTCAAGATATTTCAAAAAATGAGCCTTTAAAATTCTAGATGCATTGAGAAAACTTACTACACGACAGCTGCTAAAATTATCAACATGGAGTTTAATATATAGTTTGTGATTAAAATAACACTTTAAGACAAAATTTTATGCCGTTTAGAAACTAATAGTTTTGACTGGTTTTAGACAAAACTCATGACATTCATTAAGTTTTTATTTTTCAACTATAGGGAAAGAAAAAAAAATCTATTTGCTAGAAGTTGCTTTCATTATAAGTATGTTTGATTTAACCACATTCTATTGTATCATGACTTTATAGTTAACTCATTTGAAAATTTTTATCTTGTACTTGGTAACCCCAAATTTGTACAGAATGGTCTTCACAGTACACAGAACTTGTTTCTCACCCCATTATCTGGATTTGTACTGCAATATCATAAATTTCGATTCTATGATGTAAAATATGTTAAGGCCATTTGCGGGGTTTTTTATCACAACATGATAAACACAATCATCAAAATTTAAATCTGGATTTATACAGAGGAACTGTTGAAAGAGAGTTTATTGCCTAAAGTTGTCCGAAGCAAGGTATATGTCCGATCATGGTGAACTCACAATCTGTGTATTTGTACTAAAATTATGAGACTAGCAAAGTCCAAGGACTAACGATTTTGACTGGTTTTAGAAAAAACTCAAAACATTCATTCAGTTTATATTTTTCTATCTATATGGAAAGAAAAAAATCTCTTTGCTAGATGCTGCTTTCATTTTAAGTATTTTTGTTTTAGACACCACAATCTGACTTTATTGATTTCTTTTTCTTGTACTGGTAGACTTGATAAGTTTTAAATTTTTACTATGCTTCACCCCACTATCTGGATTTGTACCGAGGCTGTTAGTTTGGAGTAGGCTTCCCAATCATCCTGATCGTAAGGATCCTCAATAGACACAATAGGATAATTGGAAACAAAGCCTCTGTATATGTCTGCCAACTGGTCAGAAGTGATCTGTCAAACAGAAATTAGTGTCAATATAGAGGAAATTTCAAATTTTCTGTATAGGCCATGTACTTATACAAAAATATTTTAACATTAAGAGTCACAAATTTGTTGAATAGAAAAATACATTTTTTTCTGTTCTGTTATATCAATATCCAGCAAAGAAGATTAAATATTATATTTACCCAATCAGCTGGATTAGACTTTGGATTTTTAAAGTCTAGGTCATATTTCCCCTCCTTACAGAACTCTGATGCTGCAACATCCATGCCAATTTTGATTTTACCAGTGTACCCTGCCTTTTCAATAGCCTCCACCAACAAATCCAGACCTAACAAAGAAAATTGTATTATGTAAATATAAATTTGCTTTTTTTCCTTTAGCTATCTAAAACCATCTATACTATATTGTAGTTATGACAATAATCAATGAATTAGGGATGCAAGCAATAATGATAAAAATTTAAACAAACCTACAAACTTAAAATTGAGACCCACATCTGCTTTATCATAAAAAATATCCAATTGGGGGATTTAAAAATTTATTTTTTTGTTTTGTTTCATTACTGTATAAAATGTGACAACATTGAAAAAAAATGAAATTCATAACATATAATTCATATATTTTAACAGTATCTATATTTATTTATTAGAAATCTGATCCCCAATTTTTAAACCAAACTGAACTGTCCTTGGAAAACTGAGTCATACATGGAAGCAATACATGGAACATTGAATGGATCTATCAAAAGAGACTGAGATAAGAATATACCTTCCTTGTTGTCTTGAATGTTTGGAGCAAAACCTCCCTCATCTCCCACATTACAGGCTGAAAAAAAAAAAGAAATTCTAATTATGCACATTCTAATTCTAAATAATTTCCAGATCATAACTGAAAACATGATTTGTAATTAACACATGACAATAACTCTCACCATCTTGGCCATATTTTTTCTTTATAACTGCTTTCAGATGGTGATAAACCTCAGATCCCATTCTCATGGCCTCCTTGAAAGAGCTGGCACCTACAGAAATGTCAATATAAAATCTCCATAAACTCTACAGCAATTTTCTTACGAAATTCAACAATAAAACAATATTTAACAAAACAATATCTGTCATACCAGTACATATATACATTTGTTACACAGTTCTAGTTCAGCATACCTGTTGGGAGAATCATGAACTCCTGCATGGCCAGTTTGTTACCAGCATGGCTGCCTCCATTGATGACATTGAATGCTGGGACGGGAAGAATGACCTCCTTGTTTCCGGCAAGATCAGCAATGTGGCGGTAAAGGGGAACTCCCTATTGATGAAAATCCATGAGCTTAATTTCATAGGAATATATATCCTTAGTAAAGAATAACATTTCAACATCTCATCTACTTATCAGGGAAAATTCTTTTCGGTACTTACTTTTTTGGCAGCCCCAGCTTTACAAACAGCTAGGGAAACACCCAGAATGGCATTTGCCCCCAATTTACCTAAAATAAAGATAGTACATTTATTCAAATATTCTTAAAGTTAAACAGAATTCTCTGATGAGACTATAGCTCTACTTGCTTTTAATTATATAGTACTAAAAGTGTCAGACTGCACCTGAAGTTTACTTAAGTTTGAATCCAGTACATGGAATACGTACTTTTGTTTTCAGTTCCATCCAGACCTAACAAGAATGTATCCACCGCTGTCTGGTCGGCTTCATCTAAACCCTAGATATCAAAACAGAATCTCATATAAAGAAATTCACATTTAGTGCCAACATTCAACAATTATTAACAGAATAGTTTCAATCAGAGATATACAATGATAGGTAACTGAATCAGTAAACATAGGTTTACAAGAATACATGATAAATATAGCATTACGTCTGAAACTACTTTTATAAATTTTGAAAGCTGTTGCTTATATCAATGTTTCTGTTTGCAATACAATCACATCTTTCAAGCCTGCTGCAACTTCATTTTACCAACTTTAATTTTAATATTCAAAATATTGAACATCTTTTGTTAATTTTCAATATGTAACCTACAATCTAAACCTATAAAACTTACAGATTTGATAAGGGCAGGTGCAATAACGTTATTCACATTATTGATAGCATTTGAAACACCTGAAACAAAGAAAAGATACAAGTTAGTTCATAGTACATTTTAATTGAAAAGCGATACAGATTCTTTATATTTTGCCCAATGCTTTGTGTAACCTACCTTTCCCGTGGTAAAACTTGGGGTCCTTATCTCTCATTTCCAGAGCCTCGTAAATACCGGTCGACGCCCCACTGGGAACAGCTGCTCGGAACATTCCTGTTAGACAGAAAATCTTGATAGATGGTCTCTCCATTCTTAAAATTCCCTTTTCTAGTTTTATTACTAGGAGTTTATAGTTAATAATTTTTCTCTTTATCAAGAACTAAATTCATTTCATTATGAGAATGTAAAATATTGCCATTCAACTATTTTTTGGCTATCCTAAAATGAACAATACATCAATAAAGTAAACCACTTTCATGTCACCAACCTTTTTCTGTTGTAACATCTACCTCCACTGTAGGGTTGCCTCTACTGTCAAAAATTTGACGGGCCAAAACTTTTGAGACTGGCATAATGGATATGTTTCTGTCAAAACAATAAATAAGAGAAATCTAAACACTAAACAGTCTGTAAAACAGACATTAATACATTCTGAAAAAGTGTTTCCGTAAAGTTTTTGGAGTGAAAGGTTTTCACAGTCTCAAAAAGATCTGTTATTATTAATTTGAGTTACTTTCAATGTAACCTCATTTATTTTCTTTCCAAAACCGTTTCGAGTGGTTCTGCAATTTACTGCAACATTACGGGTATATAGGAGGTAAACTGTGGTGAGGGCCTGTCACGATAGTCAGATTATTTTAACTAATACTGCAATTAATGAGCCATCAACGTGTTCGTCTCGTAAAAGAATAGCAGTCCAAGATGGTATTCTCCATTGAGTTGTTTTAGTAGTTGGTGTTTGAATTTTATATTGCAAATTGTTATGCTCCAGCAGCAAGTCCTTTTGATAGAATGTTCTATCGTGTAAAATGTTGAATATCATACAGACCCAGTTTAACTATAGAATGCGTTCTGTGTACTGGAAATATGGCAAAGAAAAAACAGAAGATAACTCTAACTCTTGTAAACATAGTGTTAATTTAAAGCAAGAAAAGTCATTGAGAAAATGAGTTGAATTTTCGTATTAAAAATATGGGTTTTTTAAAAGTTAAAAGGCATACACAACCTCAGAAAGGATTGTTGTAATTAATTTTGTAGTTATATTTAGTGCAAATCCTTTGTATACACTTAAAATCATTTAGGAGCGAGTCTGCAATTTTATGCTACATTGCGAATATATAGGAGGCATTCTACCTGTGTTAAGGGCTTGTCCTGAGACACTGTTAGATTATTTTAACTATAAGACCATGTGATCAGTTAATTCATTAAACAATTAAAGTTTTGATATGATCCATGTGCCCCCCCTTCTTTCTTCAGCACCAGGAAGCATTTCTAGGGTTTTGTTATAAAAATACAGAGCGTTTTCACAATTCACCGTTAACACTAAAATCTGTTTATGAATGCAAAAACAATGCAAGCTCCTGCAAATTATGCGACGGCCTTGAACATAGAAATTGATGAAGCATTGAAGGTGAAATGTGCACGACCTATTCAAGGCCTCCACACGTAACATCAAAATGTGGGCTTGACAGGTACTTAGGAAGGGGGATTTTGAATAGAAGGGTACAAATGAATATAACAAAGGCAAAATTTACCAACTGGTGAATGCTTCGATGAAATGAACAGAAAAATAAATGACCTACCAACTCTCAGTCTGCTTCACGAGTCGGAAGTTTGATCAATTTGTCAAGCCAAATCTCGGGTGAACTCTCGTGCAACTGGAAGCGTCCCCTAGCGAAATAACGGGACATTAGCATGGAAGTAGGAGGCAAGTCATCCGCTTAAAAAATGTAAACATTGTCGTTTTTTCCAACAATTTGGGATCATGTGAGCTGAGTTGAGCAAGAAAATAAACAAACATGAAGCCGACAATAGATTTTAAAGAGTGCCTGAAAGATTCTCCGAAATTTCGGTAAGAAAAAATAGGAAAAGTGAGTTCGAATATAATCATGACTGTATTATGACTGTATAGTGTATAGTCAGATAGTTTCAATGGATGTTTGCATCGGTTTAAATGCACACTAGGGGTACTACAAATTAGTTACAGTACCCAATAGTTTCCAGTATTAAGTTTAGTAGAAATTTTACATAGATTCTTTTAGTTTGGATTTAATTTCAACATTTCCCCCCAGTCATTTTTTTCCTTCTTGATTAATATTTTGGACTAAAGGTTAAAAAAAACTTGATTATTTATGTCAGGATTGTTTGTAATCTGGTGTATCATCATACCTGTACATTTAATTGTGCAATCGTTTAAGGTGAGTGCAGATACCTATTCAGATTTAATTTAGAGTGGGCTCGTCAAACCGCATGTGATATTTTCTACGTCCATAGACTCTGACGTCACATGACATTGTATGTAAGTTGCATTACCAAAAGATAGCCTGAACAGTGCCGATTTTAACGACGAACGTTTCATTTACAATTTATCTTCAATGAAGCCATTAAATCAAAACGAGTTTACTTTCTGTTGATCTGTTGTTGTTATTCTCGCAAGAAGGTAACTTTAACAAGCGATGCATTGTGGGTCCAAAGCTACTGTGGAAAAAAATTAATTAATGTGTAGAAGTCAGAACTTTCTTTTCGCCCAGTCAGTGTCCGTAGAGCTCGCAGTGACAAGCAAAACTTTGTGTGGCTCGCTGCACTTGCTATTACTTTTAAACTTGAATGTATAATGTTCCACAATTGGGGTTGTTTCTAAGAATTGAAATAACAAGGGATATTGGATTTTGAGGTCCCTCCCCTAACGGGGGATAAAGGGGGAATAGAGAATAGTGGGGGAGTATTTCATCCTAGATGCGGAAATTCCTTGGGTCATAGGGACAACCCTGCACAATTGCTCCTTTAGCAGTTTGGGCTTTACGGACCTTGAATATATTGGCCTGGGTAGCTCAGCGGTAGTCTAGAGCACTTAGTAATGCAGGGGTCCCTGGTTCAATGCCTGTTCCAGCCATATATTTCCTTTATAAATCTCTCTTTTCTTATTACATTTGGTTGCCAGTTTTAGGGGCCTCGTTCTAGTTATTTGTAAACTAGTATTTCCTGACAGGGCCTGTGAACTTGTGTCTTCAAGGTTGAGGACTGTTTTAGGAGAAAGGAAGTAATTTGGGCTATACAGACTGTGGATTTATCATTTCATCATTTCACTAGCTTTTTTCAGCACTTGCTTAATATATTCACAGAGCATGGACAGGAATACAATAGTTCAGAGTAATACAAATATAAGCTATAAAAAAACTTAATTATTTCCTGTCACAGGATCTTTTGCTGAATGAGAATTTGCAATGTTTGCATAACATACTTGCTGCCTTTTGGGTCATTGTTAAGGTTGAATTTAAAAGTATTTAGTTGATCCAGTTTGTATTTTTCCTGAATGTGTGAGGCATTATGTACCCTGGCTAGGAATTATTTCAATATGACAAATGGTACCCAGTAGTCCGGGGCTATTTTGTAAATTGTTTGAAAGACATATATTTATATGAACACATTGTCATGCACTAATTTCTTATCAATTAATTGAAGTTTTTAGCATTAACCAAAAGATATATTTATGTTTGTGTTCATTGTGAATTGCAGGGTATTTATTTTCTGTTGTTTACTTTTTTTTTGTCATTGCTTTATAGTAAATATAATATGATTATAATTATTTACTTTTTATCTTTGATTTTTTATAAAATTATGCCATACATTGGTGAAACTGAGAGTTAGACTGTATATAAATAAATGATACAAGTTTGAACATTCCCTATAAAAGTTCTGGAAAATGTGAATGGCAAATTCAAATCACTTTCCCCTATTTCCTTATTTCTATTGAAAATTTTAAGGATCAATATTTCATTTATGTTGTGCAGGTACATTTGAGTAGAGCAGGTGATTTTTGTTCTTTTATTTTAATTAATGTCCATTCCTCATTCTGATATGTTTTGATTTTCATGATCATCACAGAATTTAATGCATTACATGGCTGAGATAATTTATTCTTATAAGACGTACACTTGCTTTCCTTGAAGACTTCAAGTATATTACCAGGTTTGCAGCCCTGTATTCAAACTAGAAATATAAGAATCAATGACAGTCTGTCAAATGCCTGCTATGAGCAAATAACTTAAAACTTTCTAAATTCAGGAAATTTCTGTGTTGAATTAATTCCAGGTTGTAGACACCAATGCTGCTATAAAGTCTTAATTAGTCTGTGGAGTCTTGGAGTACTGGCAATGTGCTCCTGTCTGGGTTCTTTACCAGACTGATTTTTCACATGGAGGAAACATTTGTATAATCAATTGCATTAGGCTCCTGCTTCAGATAGGCACACATTAACAGAGGGAAGTGTTTATATTATTCATCAAAGAGGAATCATAGCATTCATGGTGGAGATCACACTCTGTTTATTGCCAGGTTTTTTTAATTGAGGGGCATTCTGGATTTTATAGTCCCCCTCATCAGGAAATGATTGTTTTAAAATAAATTATATTTAAAGCTTGGTAGTACTCCAGCACAAACTTTTTATATATTTGACAAAAATAACTTTTATGACAAAAATAATAATGCATGGGTTACACACATTTTGATGGTTTCTGGAGTTGATCATTTATTTATATACTGATACAAAATTCAATCAGATCTGTGAATCAAAATCTTGAAAAGGGGTCAATATACCTGTTTATCCTTATGTGTTTTTTTTGGCTCCTCCAGATGGGAACATGTGAAAGTTTTAATTCACAGAGTAAAACGGGTTAAAATTTTGTCAAACACAATCTCTGAGTCTTGGTAGTGTCACTGTAGGAGACAGAACTTCCCATCACATTTAGTCTGCCTCAATCAGGAAATTGTTCCAATTACAAAAAAATATTATGTTAAAAAACATTTAAGGATAATATCATTTTCCCCTTCCATTATTTACATTTTTTGTAAAATTGATATGAAAACTTCCTTTGTGTAATGAATACATTTGTACCTATTCAATTTTGCATTATTCATCACCGAGGGATTGAGACCGAGATTTAGTTTGGTTAATAAAAACAAGGTATCTTGACCAATATATCTTGAAAAAAAATATATGGGTATACTTTTATAGTTTCATATTCTAAATCTTTGCTGTCAAGTTCAGAGTATGTCAAGTAGGTAAACAGACAATTGAGGCACCTCGTACCTGCACAAAGACTGACTACATCACTTACAACATTGAATTAACTGTTAATGAATGTGTAATTTTCATTATTGAATTTATATATTCATACCCCGTGCTTGAAATGTGGGATGGTACATGGATATATTAATCAAGATGTCCGTCTGTACTTTCATCCGTCTGTTACGCTTTGGGGTACCCATCTCTAATCCACAGCTCCTCTCATACCAATGAATGCAGTTTGATGAGACTTTCACAGATTCTTTATTACATATTGCCATCATGCACCTTCTATTTTACTTTTTGATCCAGCACACATTTTGAGTTTCCCATAGCTAAACATGGACACTGCCATTATATTCATATGGGAGGCGGGGAGTCATTTAGTGAGCTCGTGATTGCTCACAGTACCTCTAGTTTAATTGTTGTTGAATTGGTATTTTACAGCACCATTGACCTCTATAAGGAAAACATTAAGATATGGTTGCAATGATTTATTTACGAAGTATATATTATACAATAAAATAGAATGAAATAGAAGTTCAAAGTATTTATTTGAGGAAGACTGTTCCATTAAATTACAATTCCTACAAAAGTAAACAATTAGAGTAACAGGATAAGTGGGAACCATTACTTTAGTTTATTGGTGTCAGTTTGTATATGGAATATACATGTTAGGGTTGTAAGGGGGTGTATCTTACATGTGTTTACATGTGTTATTGTTACCACACCTTTCCAGATGTATGTCACCTAAGTTACTTGTCACATGAACTTGTGTAATACTGGATTAAGTATTAGTTCTCCATTCATCAAAGTTCTCCCAATCTGAAAGGAAGATCTTTGTCTATATATTTTTTTGTAATTGGACATTTTTAACATCCTTTTTAGAATTTATCCTTGATTCGATGTTGCTGTAGATTTCCTGTTTGACCTTACCTATAGAAAGATGCTGCTAAACCTGAGGATTTTTAAATGTACATGTTCTCCTTTAAAACCCATTCATTCCTGATACCAAATCAGTAATTATGATATATAACATAACACATTAAATTGGACTAGCAACGACATGCAGCAGCTTTAATATATTAATAATATACATATTATTAAGATACACAATATAAATATAAGTTGGATTCATTCAAAATTAAACCGTGTTCACAGCTCTACGTGTCGTCCTAAACTGACTTTAACTCACTATCTCTTGAAAAACCGGTTCTATTGAACCGCATGACTGAACATACCTGAACAGGTATTCGAATTGAAAACTTTAAATATCCGGAATAATGCACTCATTATTATTACCAAGTAGAAATTGATTTCTGTCTAATTCGTTCCTCAAACGAAAGAAATCACATTATACATGTATTCTTACCAACAATAACGTATAATTTGTTTTTGTAACAACATTATCCTCTTGCAACAAAGTAAAGGATAACATCTTGACTAAATAAAACAGCAGATAGAGTTTTAACATTTGTATAGATATACATGTGGATGCTCCGCTAGTACATTTGTCCTTACAAACTTAGTCATATTCATTTTGAATTTTCAAGATGAACTATAGCTGAAGGAATGATGAAATTAAAACATATTTAGAATTAGACAAAGTTTAGATCATTAAATAGTGATTAAAGTATGTTCATTAATGAACTTAACCATGTAACATTTACCAGACATTGATTGTGTTTGATGTTGTTTCAGGGCCTCTTTGGAGTCTGCAGAAAATGACATTGATGTCCTGGAAGCCAGGCTAGAAAGAGTGAGATTACACCATTATCAATAATAAAAAATTGTCTGATTCCTGAGAACTCAGTTATTATCAATTGATACAAATTTCGTGCCTTTTATAGTTTTTGCCTAACCTAATGAACTTGGTTCACAAATGTATATCTCTGTATAATAATTTACATGCCCAAGATATTTACTAAATGTATTACACATTTTGTGGTCAACAGCTTATTTGAATTCCTTTTGAAAGTGAAATTTAGTAAACATTGAATTATAACAATAAAAAAAAAAGATTTTTAGTAGATCGATGAAGATATTTGTAAAACCTATGCCTGTTTAATGTTTTTTGCAGCTTGTGAAATTGTGTTCATTGATGATAGAAACCGGGAAATCATTCAAACGAGCCAGTAGGTAAGGTAGCAGAGAATGTTGTCATGGTTAACAGAAACAGATATTGGAGTAAGGTGGTCCATCTCACAGCAGTTAAAAAAAATCTTAAAGTACAGTGTGTTTGCCCACATGCTTTTTAAAGTTTATATGAATAAAATGTAATCAAATATTTTTGCCTTTGAAAACTAACACTCTTTTTTTAAAGAAAAAAAAATGAAAATGATCACATTGAGATATCAAAATTACATACTAGTTAGAAAAAATATAAGCAATACTAAAATATTAAAGGAACAATATGAATTCTGAATTTCATTGACAGCTTATTTTTTTGGCTAAATTTGATTATTTTATCAGTTCTCAGGTTTATTATGCTCATATTTTCAGTGATTTTGTTACTGGTGTGCGAGATTTGGCAGCATATTTTAAAGATGACAACATGATGTCGGTAGGTTTTACATTGTAACCTGTAATCTTTAATATTGTCTTAATGTTCTATCTACAGGGATATAAAACAATAGGTTAAAATCCCAACACAGATTGCTGGAGTACTGTTTTTGTAAAACATGGGTCATTTTCCTGTCAGACCTGCATTTGAACTTTGAAATTGATGTGACCTTTGGAAACATCTTTTTGTTTCCATTCTTTGATATCGGGAATAGGAAATATATTTTAAAAAAACAAAACAAAACATTGTATTGAGTCACGAATCAGGCAGGACTTATTTTTAGATTTAACTGCAGACAAAGGTCAATATCATAGTGGAATAAAATAATGTTTTTCTATGTTACATGTACTTACTCATTTTAATGGTATTCTAAAATTTGATATCTTTTGTTCCAAGGAAGTATGATTAAACCCATAAACTATTTTTTTATGAAGAAATTGCATGGAATTGTTGAAAGGTCACATGTACTGACAATAACACATTTTGTTTTCCTAATGATAGGATGATACAATGGTATCAGTAAGTATCCCACAATGCATTAGGTCTACTTCCTGCTACAGATGCTAACCTTAGCTACTTCTAGCAGGAATGAGACCATGCAGGTTTTGTTCTTTTCTTTTTAGCATGATCACCTTATATTCAGTGCTTTTTCAATACTATCTGTTCCAACAAAGTGATTGAATTAACACACCATATTTCCTGTTCCAAACATATAAATGAAGACATTTCTAATCATTTTCCCACACGGCACTTTACAACACAAACAGCTAGTTGTCAGAGACTTTTTGATTTGCACGGTCTTTAGTTCATTTGACCTAGAAGTATTAGATATTATGAATAGAAAATAGAAAACAGTGAATTTTGTAAAGAAATGGCTATTAAATAGTAAGATTTTACCTATAGCACTTTGAATTAGTGATTTTGATCTCCATGCATTTAATATATGAATATGAAGTAAATGTAGTTTGCAAATGTTTGAAAATGTCCCAAACCAATTGCATTATACACATTGCATGTTGTCTTTTTATTTTGCCTGTCCTGATTGTGTACTGATTTCTTGAATTATATAGCATTCCAGAGTGAGCAGTTAATTGAAAATAACGTGCATCATTATTGAAAGAATATGGGGATGTCTATTTTTGTGCATAACAAGTGCATTGTTGTATTGTTGAAGTACTAAATACATTGTACATGTACAACATTTAAAAAAAAAAAAAAACTATGAATAAATTATAATTTTTATAACTATTTATATACTGATTACTGATAGATTTCAGTATTTATTTTAAAAATGTTATCTGAACTGATGGTTAAACAGCCAAGTGTATTTGATCTATTTTTAAATATTTCTAAGAAAAACTTACTTCAGATGAGCTTTTTTATAACTTATTTATATACTGGTGACCAAGGAAAAATGTTATCTAAAAGGATGGTTATAACTTTTTTAAATATTTCATCACTCTCTTCTCTGTCCTGTGTCAACATATTTTCAACTTCTTCTCAGAACCATATGGCCAATTTCAACCAAGATTGCCACAAAGAGCTGAATGAGATACAAGAATGTTCAAATGAAGTGAAAAAGAATGAAACTATTACTAAATAATAAAAATAAATCTTCTCAAGAACCACTTGGCCAGAAAAGACAAAACAAAAAGTTCAAAATGGAAATCAAAATAAATATTCTGCAGGGAAAAAATATAAAACTGTTAAGAAGAGCAGGGGCCAACTTGACTGATGAGCAATATGGTCCTTGGGACTCTTTTCAGTGGTAATGGAATTTTGTGCTAATGCATGCTGATACAGGTTGATTTTCAGAGGATTCATTCTGCATGAAATTCTTGTAAATATAATAATTTTATGTAAATTAGTTGACAAGAAACATTTATTAAAAAAACTATTACATGCTGAATAATGAAGCCACGCCCTCCAGCGTAGAAACAGGTAACATTGCTTGACGACGTGATATTCCCAAAAATATTGACTGTGCAGAATTAATGCGCACAAGGTTGACTGTAATATGTATTTGTATAAAACATTCAGTATGATATAATAAATATTGCATGTAGTTGAGTGTATTATTGACAATTTTCACCCCTCGTAAATATTGTCAACCTCAGCTTTGCCTCAGTTGACAATACTTTTCTTGGGATGAAAATTTTCAATGTTACACTCTACATGCAATATTTCATATATAATACTACTCTACTAGTCAATAGTTTAAATTTATTTAAAGTTACTATAAATGTCATTATTTTTTTACAGAACTGTTTGAATAAATTTGCCCATGAAATGGGAGAGATGCTAAAATACTTTAATGTAAGTATAGTTTAATTTGGATTTTATGGTATCTATTTGAAATTTTTTTAAGTATCATGTAATTGTTTTGTCAGATGTACCTACTGTGAAAATCAATTATTTTGTAACTTCTTAGTAAATGTATATAATTGAGCATATAAAACTCATTTGTGACTAAAACACAAAAGTTAGTGTTGGAAATTATAATATTTTGCTATCTATATTATAGATTTTAATGGACCA